>NC_133337.1:65331722-65665056 GCF_030506205.2 Paramisgurnus dabryanus | reverse complement strand
TATATAAACTCTGGTTGGATAAATGTCCTAATAAATGCAACATTTATGGTTCTGAGATGACTGTAGACTATACATAAAACAAGTCATTATCAACAAAAAGACACAGCTTGGGGTTGCTCAGATTTCTTAAAACCGTACCTCTTAATTGAAAGCATTTGGTGGATTTGCTGATATGGGGGTTCATCGTGCCAGCTTGTCCTGGCATATGTAAGATTAAATAATGCATAGACCCAGATGGTTCCACTGTAAATCTGCCTCTGCCTCTGGGTGCCTATGCATGAGAATCCCAATTTGCTCCTGGCTGCATGCATATGTTTACGACAGACTGTCTGTGCCTCCAAGACCCATGAATCCTGATCATTAACTGCCTGACAGTCAATAATGTTCATAATATACAGATATAGTGGCAGTATCTTAGGAACCTTCTTGCGTTTTCATTGCTTTCATGTTTACAATACATGTTATGAATCTCTAGGGAATGTTATAAATAGTTATATTTTTAGATCAAAGGCATAGCGAGATCACAACAAAAATTAACAGCGTATAAGGCCACAAACTCTTCTCTTCTCTACCTCTTAAAGTGTACAGTAGGTCAACAACACAATGTTGTTTTTCTATCTACATAAGCAGATAAAAAATTCCCACACCCGAAATAAATCTCTGACCTTTTTTGTGGAAACTTCATTTACAGACTCTGGCATCATGCTTGGAAAATCAGGAACGACCTGTCAAATCCTTAAAGAAGGAATGCCTTGAATCTCCAATCATGCTTCTGTCAAACTTATTCACCACCCTAAACTAAATACCCTTTCATTCCTTCATCATTTTTTCTTATATCATTTTTAATTTTGAGTTACCTGTATATATGTATATATATATATATATATATATATATATATATATATATATATATATATATATATATATATATATATATATATATATATATATATATATCAATCACCAGATCAGTTCACTGTATGATATTTCTATTTTGTGATTAATAGCTACATTCTGGGGGCATACTCATTTAAAAGGGGGCATATGTTTATTTTTTAGCATCCCTAAAGGTCAATTTGCAAACTGCTATTCTTAATATTCTTAATACCAACATACTTCCATTTAAAATTCTCTTCATAAGAGGAGTGGCATGCCTCTATTGAAAATGAGCCCATTGTCAAGTAAATGCCAGATTTATGCAGTGTTGGGGCTAGTTACTCAAAAAAGTAATATATTACGTATTACATATTACTCTCAAAATTAGTAATGCCTTACTTTACTTTATTACTCCCTGGAGAAAGTAACTAGTTATATTACTAGTTATATTACTAGTTACATTTTTTTCTGGACAAGAATGTTTATTTGGGCAAGCCACGGCCACTGGCTTCCTTACCCGCTACTGGACGTGGGGCACAGCATTTGGAGAAACATTAAAGAGTGTGCACTTCACCGTCAAGTTATTTTCCTTCCGTTGAACATAATAAAATATGACTGAATCTCCACCCGTCGAAACTAGCTTTCTGTTGCTGGGCACCTTCCTCTGAAAAAGAGCTTGCCGTTGTTGACGCTTCCATTTACCCGATCTGTCTTTGAGTGTGCCGCTGCCGCTCTGTGCTGCTGGCTGCCGGGTGTCGACCAACCGGTGATGGTAAATGATACCTCGTGCCAAACTTAGACCAATCACTGTTCCATTCACGCCCTCCTCCCCTTCCCTTTTGTTCTCTGTGTTTTGTGCCTTGTGTGATGAAGGTGCTACTGGCGAATGTAACTTAAGTAACTAGCTCGGGAAAACTGTAATAATATTACCATTTTCAGACGTGTAATGCCTTACACTACTAGTTACTGAAAAAAGTAATATTATTACAGTAACTACTTACTTTGTAACTAGTTACACCCAACACTGGATTTATGCGATAATGAGTCACTGTGACATCAGTAGTCCAAAATTGCATATGTGAGACCAAACTTCCAGCATTTCAAAAGAGGATTACAGCAAAGTCCTTAAGTAAAGAGGAGCTCTTCCTCATGCCTGTGTGAGTCAATCTTTTCTCACCCAAACAACAGTGAACCATTCGTGTGTGAACTTAAACAGCTAATCTCGTAACTCAACATGCATGTGGATGCAGTATGTGACTGGCCAGCTTTCGGGATCAGCGTATTGGCTAAACACTGAGGACTTCAGGGCCTGCTTACTCAGAGTTTGGACAGAGACATTAAAAAGTGTAGGAGATGGTATATTAGTCAAAGTAATAGGAGATATCATAATGCTCAATATGGTATGTCCTGCTTTAATTGGTTTAAGATTGTAGGCACATTAACCAGAACATTCTAAGCATTCAATTGTTTAGCATAACTTGAGCCAAAGAAGCAAAATCTATTAAGTTCCTTCTTTGTCTCCTATTCCAACTGATTATTCTAAATAAAAATTATGATTGTAAACTGTTTTGGAAATTTCCATTTTAGTAGATATTAAAAGCTACACTTGTATGCTAAAGGAGACATTTCTAAGATGTGAAATAAATCTTTGGTGTCCCCAGAGTACATATTTGAAGTTTTAGTTCAAGATACCATATAGATCATTTATTAATGCATCTTAAAATTTTCACTTTGTAGGTGCGAGCAAAAATTGCTGTTTTTGGGTGTGTCCTATAAATGCAAATGAGCTGATCTCTGCACTAACTGGCAGTGTTGTGGTTGGATAGTGCAGATTAAAGGCGCTCTAAGCGAATTGACGCGTTTTAGACCATAAAACATTTTTTGTTACATACCGGAAACATCTCCTCACTATCTGCTTGTTGCCTGTCCGCTGATCAAACTGTAAAAAAAGCGATTTCTGTAGACAGCCCAGGCTTCACAAACGGCAATATCAACATAGTGGCCAAACCTGAACTTAACCAGCCAATCAACATAGTGGCCAAACCTGACATTAACCAGCCAATCAACATAGTGGCCAAACCTGAACTTAACCAGCCAATCAACATAGTGGCCAAACCTGAACTTAACCAGCCAATCAACATAGTGGCCAAACCTGAACTTAACCAGCCAATCAACATAGTGGCCAAACCTGAACTTAACCAGCCAATCAACATAGTGGCCAAACCTGAACTTAACCAGCCAATCAACATAGTGGCCAAACCTAGCACCACAAAACAAAACAAAATATTCCAGCCAATAAAGACAAAAAGGATTTGGGGGTGGGGGTTGGGCGCGTTCATGAAAGCACGGAAAGGAGGGGGAGTGGGAGGAGTTAGCTACGCTCCGTCTGTTTGAAAACAGTTCAAACGTCAACAATAACTAACGTCTCGCAGATTCGCTTATAGAGCCTTTAAGTGGCGGTATTATCCCCTTCTGACATCACAAGGGGAGCCATTATTTGGAGTTATACTGCGGGAGGAGTTATACTGCGGGAGGAGCGGGTACGAGGCATGCAACACTATACAACACTGTTTAACTTATGATTCACTACATGTTTGTGTCATTTATATAATATGCATGCGCCTACTTCCAACATAAGACAGAAGTCTTACTTACCGCATGCAACTCATGACCTGGTTGAGAAAATCCAGTGCATCAAACACACACGCAAAACTCTGCTGCTACCCCGGATAATAAACCATATCCATTGTTTTCATAAGGCTGTCTTTCTTCTCCTTACATCCAAAAACACACTTCTTCTTTCGTGCCATTGTGGAGTTTTGAAATTAAACAAAGCTGTCGCGTGATATGATGTTTGCAAGTTCTAGCGTCTCCGCTGATTGACAGGTGGGCGGGGTTTTCCGGGCGAAGTGCCCATATAAAGAAGTGATACGTATAGAAAGCCCCTGAAACGTCAGCTGGACCTGTAATTGAAAAAAACTTTACGAAACTTGTACGAACCCTGGCGAAGTGCATTCGGCACAGAAATACTCCGTAACACGTCCAACTGCTTTTTTGACACTTTGCCTACGTTTAGCATGGGGAAACAACTCTATAACTGTGTTAATAAGTCAGAATGCTTGAAATACCATTAAACCACCCCTTTAATAAATGTGACCCTGGACCACAAAACTAGTCATATGTCACATGGGTGTATTTGTGGCAATAGCCAAATATACATTGTATGCAAAGCAATACTGAGAGCAATTATGGCTTATTACTATTAGATATCTGCCAGTCTGCCACCATGGTATAAATTACTAATATCTTCTAATAAAAACAATTTGACCCCCTGTTCTGAAGTAAATCTTTTACCTTCAATTATTGATTGGAATTTACATTTATTGATCATTTAGTAAGCCAACAATGTGTATGATTTGTATTGATTTTACAACACTGTCACTAATTAATGGCCAATAATCTTCAGGGCTCGATATTAACGCTCGTCCGGGACAAGTGAATGTTTTCTATGGGCAAGTGAGAGAGAATTTGACATGTCCGGGCTTACATATTGTTGGCTTACTAATGATCAATAAATGTTCATTCCAATCAATAAATGAATAAGCCATCATTACTCTCAGTATTGAATGTCAAATTTCACTATATATTGGCTAACATAGTCATACTATTCATTCAGAATCACAATTAATAATTCTCTTACCCATAGATAATGAGTAATATGTTCTTACTATATTTTCAGTTAAAAAATAATTAATGTCTTTTTGATGGTTAAATTGCTGGGTTTTATTGTTAATATAGTATAACTATATACTTAATTAATCCTTAAATTATGCCTTATTAATGCATTATTATGGACCCTTATATAAAGTGTTACCAAAACAATTACATAATCGAATAGCCTCAGTTACAGCAAAGTTACAATAGCCTCTGTTACAGCTCTCCATTTGTGCTCATTTCTGTGCATCTGGGCAGTTTGGGCACCAAATACAGTAGTGAAACTGAGATTTTAAAATTCTATTAATCAACAATTAATCACAATTACAATATCAAGGTGAATAATGGACAATTATGTGACCATTAAATATTTTTTGTCATAATCCTGCAGCTAAGCATCACTGAGTGAAATTTGGTTCAGCCCATTGTTAATTATGTAACACAGATGATGGATTGTTTCATTGTTTGGGTAAAATGTGGACAAATCAAACTAAAAATATCAATATTTTACTCAACCATCTGTTGAAACAACCCAGCATATGTAAATATATACCCAATGTTTGGGCTTGTCCATATCTTGGGTTGAAAGTCATTTAAAAGAAAAGGCACTTATTTTATACAGCCTGATCTGTTCAGCTACATCACTTTTCTGAAGCTCATAAGCTTTTCTGACTCATAAGTCAAAGTTGATTGATTTTTCTGTCATCCACGGTTTTAAACCATGGGGGCATGCAAAGGGAAGTGCCTGTTTCCTATTATTCATTTATCTATTAAATCACTTTCACGCTTACTACCACCTTTTTCTGACACTGGGTGTTGCTTGTACTCTCCATGTTTCCATTTCAACACCTTAAAATCTGTGGCCTTGACAATGTCCCTTATCTACCTGCTCCATGTTTCATTCGAGTGTTGACATGCTAAGCTTATCTTGAGAGAAAATATGCCTGTTTAGAAATCACATGATGCAGAAAAAAATACCTATAAAACAGAATTTCAGTCTGTCACAGCAAAATAAAATACTTGTTTCTTGTGATCTGCCAGTTGTGTGAAAAACGTCACATTGTGTTGACAGAAATTTCTCACACATGCCTGCAAACGAACTACCACGAGACCCATGACTCAAGTTTAAGGCATTAGGGGAAAGTTAAAATGTACCTATCCAAGTTCAAGCAGATCAGGCAAAGGAAAAATAACATCGGCGTAAAAGCGCATGACTGAATGGCTTCATTTGCTAAACTTTGTTTTGGTTTCTCCAGATGTAAAACTTGGAGTCTCTCATTCCCAGAAGCAAAGCGTCTTACTCCCACTGATTGTGATGCAAACAATAGTTATCACTGTGGGCTTAGCCGAGACGTGCACTGATAACAAGGCCTGTTTTGTATAGCCACCATTCGCATTTTACCTTCAGTTGAACTTGTTTGAGTCTAGCTTTGATTTTTGGTTAACAGTCCATTTCAGACTTAAAATGAACTCTATTGCTGCCAAATATATGAATTGAAATTTATAAATATCTATAAAATAAAGAGCATGTAGAAATACACAAATTCTCATATTTATATATTGTAATAAAATGTTTAATGTCATCTGACACATTACTGATACAATAAAGAATGCTAATTTGTGTTTGTAGTGTTATTAACAGGCAATTTACAGTAAATGTGGTCTATTTACTAACATGAAAGTCTTTAGACTTTACAAGCCTTTTTAATTATTGTGACCCTGTCTGTGAAAACCCAGCTTTTAGTGACTTACTGTTTAATGTAAAGTACATTCTGTGAAAACATAACCTTGATATCTTTAATATCAACCGAGTAAAATTGAAATCAATGTGAAATCAATGACTAAAATCAAACTTTGATTCTTATCTCAAAATTTGCTTACAAAATTTGGTTTTCACAGACATGGTAACATTTTACAATGTGACCAATAACTTGCATGAATTTGTACAATCTCACTCAAATTAGATCTGCTTTCACTCCAGCACAGTGATGTTCAGTTTAGGGTGGGACTTCATTAATTCTTTTTCAGTACATTTCATACATTTTTTCCATGATTCACTTTGTACAAATTCATACAAATTAGCCATCTTGTAAACACTTAAGACTTCATGTTAGATCAGAGTGGACAATCACAAGCAACCAGTGTTTGGTGTGTATGATACCATTCAGCGGCCCTATGGTTTTCAATCTGTCACTCATTGTGTAATATTGCCAACTCTTATTCCAAACAGATGCCGAATCAATGTGTCATGTTTGTCATATACAATTTTCATAGCCAACAGGCCATTTCCTGTGCTTCTGTTGGATTCATATGCAAGTGTGATTCAGCTGTGGAAGCTTGGCAAATTGACACTGACGTAATCTTCAGTCATGAACAAACATGTTTTTATTGTTTTACTGGGGTTAAAAAGTAAAAAACAAAACAATTACAGATAAACAATCCACTGCTCACCTGGTATATGTAAGGAATAACTGATGACGGGCCATTGAATAAGAAAAATAAGAAAATAAGAAAATAATGCAAATATTTTCAAATAATTCAAAGGACCAGAATCAATTATTCCGCTTATACCACGGTTACCACAAACATTGCTCTGGTGCCTATTGTTGAGACATTTGACAAGTTAGGTGTGCGGTTATCAAAAAATAATCCATACCCATGGAACATTTCTCAACCTATTAGAATACAGCATTACACAAACATGGTATAAACTAAGTTTACTGATTTATTGATAACAAATGTGTAGGTTAGGTGATCAGTTAATGAATGTTTACAAACCAGAGTATCTGCCCTTTTGTTTGTTTTGTGGTTAATTTCATGTTTTGCTTTCTGTGGGGGGCTTGGTGTTAATGTGTCGGTCTGCTGTGAACTTTGCCACTTTCATGCTTGCTGTCACTGCTGTTGCATGCTACTTTAATCTACCATGCAATAGCAAGTGTGCACACCAAGCTGCCACATAAATAATGGTTTGCTACCACCCCAGGTGAAAGTAGTACACTTCCATAGTGTACTTAAAGTGCTTTATTTTCGCACACTATTTTTGTACTTAATATACTAAAAATTCATCTTTAGTACTTCTTAAGATGTTCTTAAGATTATCTAAGTGTACTTCACTGTGCTATTTTGAGACACCATGAATATAATCTAAAATGCACTTTTAACATACAATCTTTGTATTAAGGATGGGTTCAAGTTTACTACAAGTGGTACCTAAGTACATTTTTAGCACATTTTAGTTCATATTTATGGTGTCTCAAAATAGCACAGTAAAGTACACTTAGATGATCTTAAGAACATCTTAAAAAGTACTAAATATGAATTTTTAGTATATTAAGTAAAAAATTAGTGTGCGAAAATAAAGCACTTTATATACACTGTGGAAGTGTACAACTTTTTCACCTGGGAAACCTTTTGGTGAGCAAGGGCTATCACAATGGATAAAACAATGGATAGATTTGGAGGACTACTCAAAACATTTTGTTTTACTTATTGATATGTTTTATCATTGTTTAAAATGTTAACATACATAAAAGCTAATATGTAACAAATAAGTATCAAAATTAAAGCTATTAATAGAACGTGCCTGCGTGCAGGCAACCTGGTGCCAGCGGGCACCATACTGGAGACCACTGTTGGGTTTTCTGATGCTGTGTTAAGTTTGATTCACATCTTTATATACTTATAATCATGTGCTATTAGCCTCACCCTGACATCATTTATTTTGGACAGAACTCTAGAATATCAGCTGATTGGTTCATGAATGTCTGCTGTATTTATTTATGCAACCATTCAAGATGTTCATTAGGGTATATTATTTACACTTAGTATGCTACATACAGTGCCTTTGCATTTGCACATTTGTCACCAAGCGCAGGATGCGACTATGAGTGAGAAACTGGAGGTGATACAGCACACAATATAATAACCTAAGAGAGCTACAGAGATGTTTCATTTAGCAAAGCAGGGCTTATTTGGAATCTGATGTTTGGTTTACCAATAGCTGAAGCTGCATATTAGCAAACCCAGATTCAAAAAGAGGAAGAGATGTACTGTACTAGATAAAAGAAAACACTTCCCCTGTTATGAGTGACTTATCTACAGGAGTCAGCCTTATGCCAACATTATGCATAAAGAATACTGAGCCTGACCAGCCAGACTTGTGGAACGAGGAAGTCTACACCAGTTTATGGCCAATATCACGCTTTCAGAGATAGGAGATACCCCCCACCCCCATGAGTGAAACTGGTAGCTCATCTTGCATATGAACAGGAACTCGTCACCAGACTCCCTAAATCCCTAAATATGGTATATTGTAATAATTAGCATAGTAGAATTACTATAGTATAGCCTAGCCTACTATAGTATTCTTCAGTAAGAAATAAAGTAAAATAATAATTGTAGTAAATACTTGAATGTAAGAAATATAGTAAAATAATAATTGTAGTAAATACTTTATACTTTAATATTAGGTTAAAAAGAAGAGTTTTACTAAATATTGTAGTATACTGTACAACATTATTTGTGCATATCATAAATCCATACTTAATGTATAAGAATAACTTAAACGAGCGCAGCTTTGCGCAGCTGTAAATATACAAAAAAATCATCATCTGACTGTCTTTTTAAAGTTATTAGATTGTATATCTGTTTGAACTATCAATTTGTAAACAAACATCTCATTATTCATCCATGCCTATGTTAACGCGCAACTTACCTCGACCACTTGTACGTATGTTGATGGAAACCATCCTCGTACTCCGTCCTTCTCGCCTTCCCACCATCCTCCTTCCAAAGCTTGTATTATTTTGATCAGTTCACCAGCTTCAAACTTCAAGCCCTGCTCGTGATCTCCGTTAAAGGCGTATAAACTTCTACAGAAAGATCCCGACATCGTAAACTCCTCAGATAATGAGTAAAAATGTATCCTTTACTTGTCCTGGTGACAAACTTGACCGTTTAAAATGATCTCATCGTATCGTGCTCGTTCAAGTGGATGACCGTCGGTTCCTCCGCGTGCGCGCACTGTGATTCAAATGGCTCAGTTTGATGTAACGCGCGACTAAAACCTCTCCATGCGCGCATGGCACCACCAGAATGCGCGACTTTCATTATGTGCTGTGTAAATGAACACACCCACTCTCATCATCTGGGGCAAAACTATTTCTTCCCCATTCAAAGAAAACGTCCCTGTCATTGTCTCATTTTTGGAAAAACCTAATCAGAAATTCCCTTTGATGCACAGCGCACAGTAAGGATTGTACGTTTTCACACCAAAAGCCCACGCATTAACCACTGTCTATAATTAAATTTACCCACCAGGTGATATTGTCCCACCTATGAATGAAATGTATACAAATTTCAGAAGCGGAGTGTAGGCTACATATTCCTGTGGTTTCATATGTGTGTATGTATAATATATGTTTCTACACTTTTAAACTATCAGTGGATAACAAATAACTTTTAATTCTTTTACCTCGTATCAATGCTTGTGTTAAATCATTTTAGGACGTCATGAGGCCCTCTAGTGGGCAATCTTGGCTAAAGGGATAGTTTACCAAAAAGTGAAAATACTGTGATAATTTACTAAACCTCAAGTTGTTCAAAACATGTATACATTTCGTTGTTCTGTTGAACAGAAATGAAGATATTTTGAAAAAATGTAATAACCAAACAGATCTGGGGCACAACTGACTTCCACAGTATTCAGTTTTACTATATGGAAGTCAGTGGTGCCCCAGATCTGCTTGGTCACAAACATTCTTCAAAATATCTTTCTTTGTTTGAAACAACTTTGGGTGAGTAAATGATGACACAATTTAAATAATAAAAAAAACTCTGAGCTAGACCATGGGTCTTCAACAAGGGGTCTGTGGTGATATTGCAGGTGGTCTATCGAATATTCTTTATTTTTTTTATTAAATTAGGTATCAAACCAAAATGCATAAATAGGCTAATAATAAACATTAAAACTGAAAAATATATATTCAGTAAAATTACAATGTTATGTAGTATGTTGACATTATGTGACAATATGTGTATGCCAAGTGATTATTTTAAAATCTTTTTAACCTAACCATCATAACAAAGTATGTAAATCCAATCTTAATTTGATACATGTACTGGGGTCCCTGCTCCTCCTCTCTATCCATTAAGGGGTCCTTGGCCTGATAAAAGTTTAAGACCTCTGATCTAGACTTATTTTAATGCTTGCTTTGTCTTCAATAATGTTAAGTCATCTTGAGGCCCCCTATTTGGCCCCAGCACTTTGGTTAAGAAACAGTCAAAAGAAATGCAGTTTTGGTCTAACTTTTATCATCATCATTATCATCAGGTAGTCAGAAGCAGCTACAGTATGACCATGAGACTGATGCACAGATGATATACATCCTATCACATAATGATTAAACTCTACCAGCCTTGTGCAGTCATAAGAAAAATCATGTATTTCCAGGTACATTGTTTAGTGTGTAGGTCAAAGGCCTGTATTTTTATGTCTATATGACACAAATATGGTGTACTATATCTCTCTGGTGTTAAGAAAAACCGTAATGAATTTATGATGTTTGTGTGCTTCCCTATTCACATGCAAGTTCTGTTTTGTCCTCACAATATCTCAATCCATTCTGACCTCTGCAATTATGCCTGCTTTTATATATTCATCATGTATGCATTTGGAACTAGTCTAGATAGCTTAGATTAACAATTATAACACATACATCTTGGAATACACTAAAATGAATGTGGCCAAAAAATAGTGTAGTACTGCAGAGCATCAAATGTTTGACTGGTGTCTCCCTCTAGTGTTCAGCGGTAATATATTGCCATTTAAAGGTCTAAACAAGAGGTGTCCGATCCTGGCCCGGTATCTCTGCAGTTTTGCTCCAATGGTTCAGCTAACCTTCCTAGGCAGACTAAATACTTTCAGGAAGGTGTGTTAAAGGGTGTTTCAGCTAAACAATTCAGGACAATTTTTACTTTTATTCAACTATTTCAAATATAATTAAACAAAAAGATTTTGGATACCTGTATATGCGATTATTTATCGTTAATGCATTTCCGCTTTTAATATTTCAATAGCATATTTAATCTGCCACCCCTCGTGATGGTATGTTCCACTAACTGTCAAACTTGTATTTCCTTCAGCCCACCACGCGCAGGTTATTACGTCATACTCTGACAGTCATGTCCATATTGTCAACTGAAGTCTGGCTGTGTTTATATTATTTGCTCGGATTGCCAAGAAATTACACAGCAATGTCGTGAAAAGACAAAGCACAAGAACAGTAATGGAGGACTGCACGCCCTTGTTTACTTTCGGGATAATAGCTGACATACAATACGCAGACAAAGACGACGGATTCAATTTTTTAAGAACAAGGAGACGCTACTACAGGAACAGTCTTGAACTGCTGCGTTCAGCGAACCGTGTTTGGAAAGAGGAACCAGTCAATCCCAGATTTATTCTTCAGCTAGGAGACGTTATCGATGGTTTTAATAAGAAAAACGAGGCTTCGGATCGAGCCCTAGAAACGGTCGTCAGTGAATTTGACAACTGTTTAGTGAAGGTACATCATGTTTGGGGAAATCATGAGTTTTATAACTTCAGCAGAAACAGTCTGTTTGCCTCTTCAATTAATAGCGAAACGAAACCCGCATCCGGACGGAATTTCATTGATGACGAAATATATGCGTATCACTTCAGCCCCGCCCCCAAGTTTCGATTTGTAGTTCTCGATGCATATGACTTAAGCATCATAGGAAGAGATCCAACCCATGAAAAGTACAACCAGGCAATGAACATCTTAAAGGAACAGAACACCAATAATGATCTCAACCATCCTCCAGGTATTATATATAAGTATGTGATAGATACTCATAACATAACACATTTAGGTATCTTCTTTGTTCTGTGTTACAATTTGGAAAATGTATAATGCTAGAAAATTTTCACATAAGAGTTTAAAGCTATGTATAATAATTAAATTTAATGGTATACTGTTAATATGTTTACAGCGTCTGGTTGGTTAGAGCAAAGGTTTGTGAAGTTTAATGGAGCATTCAGCCAAGAGCAGCTTCAGTGGTTGGATAAAGTCTTAACTCTTGCTGACCAGAAACAAGAGAGAGTAACTATCCTGAGTAAGTAATTCACTTTATAATATTCCACATTTAAGTTTGGAATAGAGATGTATCGGCCACTGATATTTGATCCGTTTAAAAAAAGGCTGGTATATTAAACCAATAGTTTATTCATTTACCTGCATGAGTTGAATGATATCTTAATCATCTGAATATCTGTATTGGCAAATTCATATTGGATAAGTCTTATCAGGTTTCCAAACTGTTTTTGCAGGTCATCTTCCTGTTCACCCAGACTCTGCAGACCCAATTTGCCTTGCTTGGAATTATGATGCAATGCTCTCTATTCTTCACTCTCATAGCAGTGTAATTTGCTTTATTGCGGGACATGACCATGATGGAGGCTATCACAAAGATGCATCTGGCATTCACCACCTAACACTGGAAGGGGTGATTGAAACCCATCCAGATAGCAATGCCTTTGGGACTGTTTATGTCTATGAGGACCAGATGGTTCTGAAGGGCAATGGAAGGATATCAGACCGAGTTCTCGTGTATCCAAGCCCTTCATAAAATAAAATGTATTGAATTATGGGAATAATAGTCCCATATCATTAAAATATAATAAAAATAATGCAATTTTTGCCAATGTGGTGTAAAATGTTGCATTATAAACCTAGAAAGATGCTCAAAAAATGTACAGTTTAAAAGTAAAAACAATTGTATTTACTTCAAACCAAATTATATTTATAACATTTATAACAATAAAATGAGAACTAGTAAAATTATAAATATGTGAATAATTGATCAGATGTTTCAGCTTGTTTATTATAAGAATAAAATAATTTACTTAAGATTGTAGTATTTTATTAAGTACAATATACTGTTACAAATTATAGGGTCACTTAACTGAAATGTTTCCTATAATCTTAAAAACAATGTAATCAGAAGGTGTGTGGTTAATGTTTTATAGAAAAAATGTAATGTGACAACATAATGTTTTAGTTAGAAAACAATATTTGAATTAGCTGAAATTGAGAAACAGCCAAAACAGATGGGGTAAAAAAAGGGTAAAACTTCCGAGAGCTGTTTGGTAAATCCCAAAAAAGCAGTACTACTCTCTAGGGAACCTCTAGGGAAAGGGTGGCTACTTTCAAGATGCTAAAATGTAACACTTTTGATTTATTTTAGTCAGAACATATTTCCCACTGTTACATTTGTGTTATTCCATACACAAAATCTTGGTTGCCTTAATTTTTTAATCTACTTAGATTTACCAATTATTTTAATTTACTATTTTTATCTTGACTAGTGAAAACTGCTATAACTTATAAAATGAAGTTGAATTAGCTTATTTTATAAGTTACAGCAACTCCAATTTGAAAGTTAAAATTAAAATGCAGGAAACCTGGATTTTAACTCTACAGTTTTTATGGGTTTACTACTTTTTAAAAAACGTGAAAAAATAATAAAGAATAAGTATTTGACCTTGCACTTTAAAACAAATTCTTCGGTGACCGTACGATTATGTTAAATTATCTTTTTGACTTTTTTAGTTAGATGTTTTAGTTAGATGAATGAGTAGTTAGTAACACAACATTAACTATTTACAATCGATAATAAAGTTAGGGAGACATTGGTTTCTTTTTGGTTACGTTTGATTTCGGTAAAGAAAAAGCTTAAAAATGTACTTATGTATATAAATATACGGATAAATGCATAAAAGATTCCTGACTATTTTTATACTAGAATTGCGGGGTTTTTTGTGCACCTGGCAACCACACACACCAATAGCTTTCAGCAGAGAGGAGTAAAGCGCAGTTACACTTCATCGAAGCTGTTGTCCCGTCCCGCTTTTAGGATCTTATTTTAACCCGTTCCCTTCTAAACTGAACCGAATGATATGCGGAGTCCTTCATGGTTTATTTCAATAGTAGTCTGTTAAGTGTACAGAGCTCAATCCTGTGTCCTGAGGGTAATTTTAGCTCACTGCATTGCAGCCACTAGAGCTGCTGCTGGATTCAAACAGCTCCACAATGGCGACTCCCAGTCCCAGCACCAATTCACCAACTTCATGCAATAGGAGCATTAGCATTTCGGGATCGGTGTTACATCAGACGCACCATTTAACTACAGTTAGCAACATGCAAGGTAAGAAATTCAAATGTAGATGTGTTGCTTATCGTCTGCTTTAAGTTGCCATTATCTACTGATGCATTGCTAACGCAGCCTGAAAGACCAGGCCTGGTCTATCGCGTTTCCCGATAGTTCATGTTTAGTATAGTGTGTAATAAAAGCGCAACACCACGATAAGTATACACAATAAATGTTTGTATATGTGTTAAACTGTGTTTTTTAGGTTAAATATGTCTTTTACGAACCGCAGGCCTTTATTGCACTCAATGGCCGTGTCTCAAAACAGTAAGCTTCCTAACTTATTAATCATAAGAGACTGCAACATTATTCAACAAATCATAGCATTATGATGCTAACATGTTGCATGTTCCTGTGATGTCTAACTAGATAGCTTTCTAGGTTTAGACACAACAAATTAACTTCTTTGTCAGTGTTAGTATTGTATATGTAGGGTGAATTCAGGTGGGTTGGGACACTTTGTGACATTGAAATTTACCCTATATGACAGCTACCGTAGTACATGAGTCTTAGCAATATCTTTAATAGCATTTATTTATATCAGGCATGGTAGTAACAACCTCAGGTAGCCAATTATGTCCATTGAATGGAATATAATAGGTCAGGCAAGCTAAAGGGTAAAGCTCTTTTTCCATTTATGGTCTTATTATACTACACATTGTTGTCCCATTTTTAAACAAATGGTTTCCTCCTTCACATTCAGATTCCAACACATGCTGCAGGTGTCAAAATGAAACAGGTATGCACTGCACTGATTGTTTACATCATCTTTTTTTGGTTTTTCATCATCATTTGCATGCTTATTGATTTTTTTCATCCCTCTTCCCCCCCTCCACTTTTTAGGATTTCAAATAAATCTGTCTGGAGTTACGCAAAGTAAGCCCAGTTTTCTGTTGCCAGTCATTTTACTTCTGTGGTTTAACCCTTTAGTCTGATTAACAGAACACAGAATATGATTTCTTTTGTGGATCTTCCTATAAAAGATATTTAGATTGAGCGCGTCTAACATGTTCTCTTGTAAATGAGCAATTTTGTCAGGCTCCTATGTTTAGGTTTAGCAATTTCACTTGAATGGCAATGAAAATGTTACATTCGGGTTGTGTCCAGGTACTCACAAGGCACCTAAGTGAGTGTTCATACTTGTAGTTCGGTTATTTTGGTTCGGACCAAAAAAGAAAACAATTTATTAGGTCCTGGTTCGCTTAGTGTTCACACTTGCATTTTATCACTGAACCTAAAGATAGGGAACCTTAAGGAAAACACCACTGTTTTTCAATGTTTTACTATGTTCTTACCTCAACTTAACACATATTTATGTTTATTCATTGTGTGCACTTAATCTTGTGTTAGCCTAGCCTAAATGTGTTAGCATTTAGACTAGCCCCATTCATTCCTTAGGATCCAAACAGGGATGAATTTAGAAGCCACCAAACACTTCCATGTTTTCCTGTTTAAAGACTGTTACATGAGGTGTTACACGAGTAAGTATGGTGGAACAAAATAAAACGTAGACCTCGGGCGCAGTAATATTAATAGAAGTTTAGGGGTAGTTCTCAGGAGTGCTGATGTTACTGCGCGCCGTGCTATACTAAATACTAAATGTAGGGGTATTTGAATCAGAATTGTCGAATCTTGCTAATAGTCGAATCATCGGTGTGTGTGTTTGTGCATGGGTTGGGAGGGAGACCAGACAAAAATTGTTAACTTTTATATTCTTTCACAAGCAGCACACATAAACAACTTTCTGATAAAGTGACCAAAACTTGGTCTTTCAAGTGATGAACCAAGTTTTTTTAAAGTTAAAATATAAGGCACTATAAACATTCGTTAAATGACTCCTTATAACATTTTATTACCACGATGTACAGAAAATCACACAAAGATAACAACTAATCCTAACTATCCATAACTAAACCTCAAAAATAACAAATGTGATCCTGCCTGGGATTGACTTTGATCATCTCTAATATTCACTTTGGGTAAACACCTGATGATTCTTATATCATTTGTTTCAGGAATCTCTTTTCTATCATTTGAAAGTGAACACAGACCATAATATTACAGAAAATTATATTAAATCACAATAGACAATCTTGTCAAATATAGGTTCGGTGCCGATATATTTTTCTTGTCATCACTGAAATAAAAAAAAAGGCTTAACTGTTTTGTAGCTCAACTTTTGACAAAATAACCAACCTGTTTTAAATACATTTTAAAACGTATACCTCCTAAACATGATCTTAAATATCACATGCAGATCAGATTATACACTATATCAGAATTTACCTTTTATAATAAATACAAAAGGTCAGAAGTAACAAGGTGCAGGACAAATGTGTGAAAATGACTGAAGTGCAGGGGAACAAAACACAAAATAGTTAAATCAGATAACCCTGAGTGATTTATAAATAAAATAAAAATAAAGAAATTATCATTTTTTTTTAACTGCAGAAACAAGAGACAAATAAAGTCTACAGCTTATGTTATCCATAGCCTTTGGGTAGCCTGACGTGAACCTCGTTCACTAGCGTTCACTAGAATCCCCCTTGTCTGGTAAAAAACTTGCACCGTAGGTATTGCCGTTTGCGACAATGACAACAAAGATGGGCCAAGTTAAGGAGTGATTTAACTGAAACTGCAACAAAAGTCGCTGTCTATGTACCTCCGTCACTGCTGGTCTTCTCAAAACATACACAACAAGCTGCTGCTGCTTCTTTGTATGTGGGTTAACTGGTCAAGCAGCTGCTTCTTTGGCGGTTAAGCTGCAACTGTGGTTACACACGTGGGTACTGCCTACCAGCTGTTCTCTCTAGGCTTTAAAAAGTGAATTCTATTAATTATATGAACTTTGAGCTTTATAATTCATCTTCTGTGGACTATAGTTCTGATCTTCAGCAAAAGATTGTTGAGCTACAAAAAGTAGAAAGTGGCTTTAAGAAAATAAACAATTAAACATTTAACACAATCAGGGAAATAATGAACATGTTTTAATCGAATGGAGATGTTGCAAATCTGCCTAAAAGAGGATGTGGGTCTATGTCATCTTAATACTCAGCAAGTTAAGTGGACAAAGATTTTCCAAGGATCACAGATGGAGAAATTCAGAAATCAGTTGAATCTTGGTCAGAAAGCTTAAAAAATTAATAAGAGGAAAACAGCCCCTCTATCACCACAAGTTGTTTGAGACCCTCTGCTCTCATGCAAAAACAATCTCCAGCATATTTATTTGCCAGACTGGAACTTTAAACAGGACTGAGTTCTGTGGCCATATGAAACGAAAAAGAGTTTTTTGGCAGCAGGAACACAAGATGGCTTTGATGCACATAGGAATTAAACGGCACTTCATGTCACAAATTTTTATGGTGAAATGCTGTCATGTTATCTTCTTATATTGCAACCAGAATGGCGAAGCTACAATCCATTCGTAAAGTAATCTAATTGATTCTTGTATATTAATGTATATCTTGTCTGATTTATGTCTGAAGCAAAAGCATACACTTGCGTGAGACAACAATGACCAGCTATTCTTTTAGGTTAGATACTTATAGGATGTTGAAATAATAAAATCCCTATACAATATTTTAGTAAGCACACCACAAATAAGCATTAACTTTTCAAGATGATAGCATAGAATCACCTATTGGTTACATTTTTCATTAATTGTATTACATTAATTGGGAATCATCTCCATTTGCATTCCAAATGAATCATCTCTTTATATTCCCTTTGTTTTTGTTTATAAATTGTTTATGCATGGCTTTTTGATTTACGATTTTTCTGTACTGGATTGACTGTTATACTTACTGTATAAAAGATGTTCCTAAGCATTTTAATCTGAAGTGAACCGGTTATAAATGTGAATGTTTCCTCTTTAAAGGTAAACGCAAAGCACTTAAGTTAAACTTTGCCAATCCACCGGTCAAACCAACCGCAAGGCTCCCCATCACGACGGTTACTCCTCCATTCCAGAACCCACACATGTAAGCTGGTGATGATGAACATTACTAAATACTAATGGTTTGTTTATATGGTTGCTTTTTTCTTTAACCACATGTAAAAAACATAATTGTTGAAAAACATGACTTTCAGAGAGAGGCTGCGGACACACAGTATCGAGTCGTCAGGAAAACTGAAGATTTCTCCAGAACAGCATTGTGACTTCACAGCTGAGGACCTGAAGGATCTGGGGGAAATTGGGAGGGGAGCCTATGGCTCAGTCAACAAGATGGTGCATAAACCTAGTGGTCAAATCATGGCTGTCAAGGTAATTCAGATATGTTTTATATTGTTAAATCATATATATATATATTTTTTTAATTTTGCAACACAAAAAGTGGTAATTACTAGAGTCTTAAAGGGATAGTTCACCCAAAAAGGAAAATTCTGGAATAATTTACTCACCTTCATGTTGTTCTAAACATGTATGAGTTACTTTATTTTGATGAATACAAAATAAGATATCTTGATCATAGATGGTAAGCACACAGTTGACTTCCATAGCATTTGTTTTTTTCTTCTATGGAGGTCAATATGTCAGCTATGTGGTTATGTTAACAAATAATCAATCAGCGCAAAACGCATACAGCAGGAGAAAAAAAATAACGCAAGCGTGCAAAAGTTAAACTAGCCATGATCACAACAAAACGAGTGGATCTGATAAAGAAAATGCAAATAAGGTTAGTATACTGAATGTCACAAAGACCCCTTCTAAGGAAGCCTGCAAGCTTAGCATAACAATGCTGCTAATGCTGCTATACACAGGGAAGAACAGATGCCATTTTTAATGATCAGATTAAAATGTAATCTTAAATTCTGACAAGACACTGTAAAATGTTAACTGTAACTGACTGTCGTTACACTCTGAACGCCCGCAACATATCACTGATCATTATTGACTGGCTGAGGCACTGCACGCTAGCCAAGTGAACTGTTGCAGACTTTCTAATGGAAGGTTGCTATAACCATAATATAAGCATCTTTGCTGAAAGTACACCGCAGGTCTAAGCTGAGGTGATGACAGGAAAAGTGATTATAATCTAACTTTTATTTTGACATGTCATGGACTTTCATGTGACTGTTGCAGAGTGCCCATGTGAGGTGGAGTTATACACTGTGTCTATAAGTCATTATATTTCATTACGAGAGATGTTTAAATTGATGATTTTTATAAAAACACTAACTACATACAATTATTTTACAATCCCACTAGCGTGTTATTTAGACAAAATAAAATCTTTTAATTCACGTGAGGAAGCTGGCGTTTTTTACGCACACTTTTAAGTCATTGGATATATGCCACTGAGGTGAAGGCTTATTGCATTATTACAAGTAACGATTATTCGATTGATTGATCGTTGATTTAAACGATCATTGAATATGGGAAATTGCATAAATTGACATCCTTAGTGGTTACCATAATTTATCAAAATATCAATATATTTTGTTTAACAGAGGAACAAAATGTCTACAGGTTTAGATTAGAACAACATGAGGGTGAGTAAATGATTACAGAATTTTCCTTTTTCCCCTTTAACCCTTAAAGGACAAGTTCAGTATTTTACACTTAAAGCCCTGTTTTCAGATTGTTTATGATGAAATAGAACGGTTTTGACTGAAATTTGGACATATGATGCTGGCCCGAGACTTTTGGGGTGTTTGTTGTATCAGCCCCCACCTCTACAATGGCTGTATAGGTACACAGGAACAATCCTTCCTAAAATGCATTAAACTTTCGTTTACAATGATGTGAAACTCACCGAGTGGTCAGGGGTGTTCAATGATATGCTCACACAAAAATCGCTGCAAAAGATGCTTTCCAAAAGGTTTTATCGTAGTTTTTGTCCAACTCCATTGACTTGTATTAGATGTGCTGTGATGTACGGTATTACTCCACGCCAGGAACGTTGTTTGTATTCCTGCAATTGGCAAAAGCGGAATATCGTCACCAACTGGGCTGGAGTGTCTATTATTTAAGCTCTCAACGGAAGAATATACGGGTGTGAGGCGTTTGGAAAAATAGGTCCACAAGTTTACAACGAATGGTAAAACAGCTGTTGGAAAGCATCTTTTGCAGCGATTTTTGTGTGAGCATATCAGTAAACACCCCGATCACTCTGTGAGTTTCACGTCTTTGTTAACGAAAGTTTAATGCATTTTAGGAAGGATTGTTCCAGTGCACCTATACAACCATTGTGAGGGTGGGGGCTGATACAACAGAAACCGAAAATTCTCGGGCCAGCATCAAATGTCCAAATTTCAGTCAAAACCATTCTATTTCATCATAAACAATCTGAAAACAGGGCTTTAAGTGTAAAATACCGAACTTGTCCTTTAACTCTTTTCCCACCCGTGTTTTTTTTTTGCCAGCTGATTTTCATAAGAGTTGAATGCCTTCCAGAAAGTGTTCTTCTTCTTCATATATGAATATATAAACTTACAATATATCAAATGAAAGAACAGACTGATAAACAGACAGTTAAAACTACCTTCATTTCTTTTTTATCACCCCTCAAATATAGGTAGGTTTCTTCAAAAATACCAAATTTTGAGCTAAAAGATGAGATAATTGAGTTTTTGTAAAATGTCAAAATGTAAAGACAGATGCTTTATTTATTTGTAATTGTTAATGATATTTTAGGACAGTATTATACTAACAAGAAAGTTTATATATTTCAGGGCGCTAATGACCCAAATATAATAATTACTTGTGAAATATTTATGTCTATAATGGTTAAAGGGGTCATATGTTTTTAATTGAATGTCTTATTATATTAATTTAATGTCTTATTAATTAATACCAAAGGTCATACATGTATGACTTGGAGTTCAGGATATACACTATATGCCCTAGTTTATAAAATTGTGACCTGGTCTTTGAAATAAGGCCAAATGTCTTATCATCTAATGATGAGAAAGATTAGGATCATCAAAGTTTGATTACACTCAATGTTTTCAGTCTTTGCCTACATGACTTTACCCAGTCAATATTAAAGATATCAACTTTATATTTATATTTATACACAGAATGT
This sequence comes from Paramisgurnus dabryanus, assembly GCF_030506205.2. Taxonomy (NCBI): domain Eukaryota; kingdom Metazoa; phylum Chordata; class Actinopteri; order Cypriniformes; family Cobitidae; genus Paramisgurnus; species Paramisgurnus dabryanus. Next base: position 65,643,208 of record NC_133337.1, on the reverse strand, counting down.
TCTTTCCATTATGTAGGATGATTTTATGTAGTAAAATCACAAAAAATACTTTAGCTTGATTTTCACAGGCAGAGTCACATTTTTCTTGTGTCTGCCAAGCAAACGGATAAACCCTTTAGAAAGGTCTCTGTGTGAATTTTAAGACAATCACGTCAACATCCTAAAACAAGTTCAATAAATCTAGCTCTGAAGAATTTAAGAAAATCTGATTATTTTATAGTATGGCTTCTCAGGATGCAAATGAAGAAATGTAAATGTCTTTTAATATTAGTGCCAACTAGAGTTGTATTAGTTATAATGCTCTGGTTATGAGTAGGTCAGAAAGAGGTAAGAAAAGCTTACACACAACAGACGTGAAACAATGAGCCATAGATTTGGAAGAGAAAAGGGTCTGAGGAGCATCGTAAGCTTTTGGCTGGAGTATCTGTTTGATCTTCAAAGGATTCTTGCACGTTTTAAAACTGTCATAGACTGTGCCATGATGTGTCTGTGCTGAAGTGTTCTTGTGTGCAACACAGAGGATTCGCTCCACTGTTGATGAGAAAGAACAGAAACAGCTTCTCATGGATTTAGATGTAGTGATGAGGAGCAGCGACTGCCCATATATTGTCCAGTTCTATGGAGCCCTGTTTCGAGAGGTGAGATACACTAAAACTGTACTTTTAACAGCCACATGCATGTAATATCACATTGTGATTTTGGGTACAATATCTAAAGATCAAAACGTTATACTGGCCTTGTTTTGTTTGGCTATCAAATGCTTGGTCTAATATTAAATGTACTTAGTAAAATATTTTTTGGTAACAAGATTGTATTTGTCTTTGTTTTCAGGGCGATTGTTGGATATGTATGGAACTTATGTCTACCTCCCTCGACAAATTCTACAAATATGTATATTGTTCATCAGATGATGTCATTCCAGAGGAGATATTAGGCAAAATTACATTAGCAGTAAGTGACCCTACTGAAGAGTATGTATGTCATAAATATCACTTTTTATTATTGTTCAGGAAATTTAAACCGAGCATTTGCTTAACCATTTCTCTATAGACTGTGAAAGCACTGAATCACTTGAAAGAAAACTTGAAAATCATCCACAGAGGTAAGTAGCCAAGTACTGCAAACAATTTAAGGATTAGATGTAGCATTTTCAGTACAAGTTTCCAGGGCTTGACATTATATTTTTTGCTCACCAGCCAAAGTGGGCTAGTTGTTTTCCAAAGTTACTAACCACTTAGCATTTTCACTGGCCACAATTTTGTTGTTAGTAAAATACATATTATATGATTAAACTTAACTTTGGCATCCTAAAATGAGTAAATTTACTTGATTTAGCTAGATTAGATTTAAAACCCTTTCAAATGCAGATTGACCACCCAAATTAAAACTACATTTATTAGCTGGGTATATACCAGGTATATCAGTATAGATCATATTATATATTTAGATGCATGAAAAACATGTAAGTCATAAATAGATTAACTTTGAATGAATATATTAAAAGTGGTGCAGGGGTGTAGAAGATTAACTGAAAAGATAAACACAAAACCCTAGACAAACACTTTAAATATTATTAACAACAGCAGTAAATACTTTCAAGACATGTACATGAATTTTACTGTCAACTTGTTTATGCAGATTGTATTTTATAAGCTTGATTATGGTTTCTGTTAAAAGTGATTTAAGAATTCAAGGCTTTTAAGATTTTTAATGACAAATGTCGAGAGGGCATTTTTGTTGCACAAAGTAGCCTACATTAATATAATGCGGGAATCTCTCGATCGCAGGTTCGTGCATACAGGTATGTGCTATGAATTTCTCTCCGTTCTTGTCCAGAGAGTGTACACACACTTTAAATCTCTTCAATCACTTCTATGCCATTGTTTTATCTTTCCCAAAGTGTGCGAGTATGCGCTCAGACTGCATCCCGTGCATTCGCAAATCCATCAGCGCTCGAGCTCTCTATGGTAAATGAAAGCTGACGCGTGTGCGCGCAAACTGAATGCAGAAAAAAGGTAAACCCGGCCCTTAAAGGCGGAGTGCACAATGTTTGAAAAACGCTTTGGAAAAGGAGACGGGCCGACTAACAAAACACACTTATAGCCAATCAGCAGTAAGGAGCGTATCTACTAACCGACATCCTTGCCGGGTTGCATATGTGTGGGGCGGGTCTTTTAAAAGAAGGTCCAGATTGTATTGGGGTAGGGGCGTGTTTGTTTAGGTGATTTCAAATATCAACATTGGCTTTAAAACATTGTGCCCTTTAACCCCTACTGAACATTCCTCTGGGTGCAGGGACTGCTCATGGTTGTTGTAGTTTCCCAGTGTCGCATTGCGCATTGTTTATCATTTCGCATAACTTTTAAGAAAACTACAAAAAAAAAGATGTTATTCAACCTGCCAAAGTGGATAGTGGGTTTGGCTGTCTTACCCGCCACAGCCGAAATCTACCCGCATTTGGCTGGTTGGCGGGTGTTAATGTCAAGCCCTGCAAGTTTCTGACGCTCAGTGTTCCTAGAGTCATATAATTTTCTTTCTCCAGACATCAAACCCTCCAACATTCTTCTGGACAGAAATGGCAACATTAAGCTTTGTGATTTTGGTATCAGTGGACAGTTAGTTGACTCAATTGCCAAGACCAGAGATGCTGGATGTAGACCTTACATGGCTGTAAGTTACCATTGGGTGATTTACTAAACAGGGATTATTTTAGTCTCAGATTAATGTGCGAGTTGCTTTAATTTAAAAGCATCTTGTACTGACATTTAAACATATATCAGTGTTATTGTTTGTGTCGCAAGATGTTTGCAAAAACTACTTAAATGTCCTAATATAAGTAAGGCCTAGTTCTGGATTAATCTAAACCCTGTCCAGGAAACCACCCCATATCGCTTAAAAACCTTGTGTAGATCATATCCAAAATGGGTGTAGTTTTGAACCATTTATTAAACTATGTGTCATTTATAGCCTGAACGGATAGATCCCAGTGCATCTAGACAAGGCTATGATGTCCGCTCGGATGTTTGGAGTTTGGGAATTACGTTGGTATGTCAACAAACAAACTTTGTCTTAAACATATCAAACACGTATGATGCAATAAGGTTCAAGATCTATACAATTAACAATGTGTTGTTCAAAGTTAACCACAAGATGACTTTGTTTTTACAGTACGAGCTTGCCACGGGACGTTTTCCCTATCCCAAATGGAACAGTGTGTTTGATCAGCTGACACAGGTGGTGAAGGGTGACCCTCCTCATCTCAGCAACTCAGAAGAAAGGCAGTTTTCACCCAAATTTATCCAATTCGTCAACCTATGGTGAGTTTGTGTGTTAGTTTTTGCAGAAACTGTAGTCCTGTGGCGCTTTTCCATTGCATAGTACACAGCTTGGTTTGGGTCAGCTCACCTCATTTTGGCTTGGTAAGCTTTTCCATCAAGTTTAGCAATACTTCGGAGTGAGATGTATTATATGCGTGTCATTATATTTGCGCTGCCTACTGCTGTGACATCATACGAGTGAGAGCGTTGTTGTACATCCCCATGCATTAGTTTATTTCTCAGTCAGCCACAAAATTTAAATTGACCACCACAAACATGATGTGCAAACATCTATTTATCACTATCTCTGTCTCGCATGACAGTTTCTGTACAAACACCCATGGTGTCAGTCAATGAGCTTGACTGACACTGATTTAAGTTGAATTTAAGCATATATGTGGGCGTGCTCGTCGTGAATGTGCCGCCACAAACTGCAAGTCTGGAAAAAACTGCCATGGTGTTCCTGATTCACAACCTGTGGATGTTTTTCATCGCTAAACGGGAGTTTTGGGAACTTACAGCAAAGCACAGATGACAACAGGTTTACTTGAGACAGCGCAAGCTAGCATGAAGGGGCTTGTAGCGATGACGCTATCAGCCAAACCCTGACTTAGGTGGTACTAAAAAAAGTATTGGGTACTGCACCCAGTGGAAAAGCCCCCAAAAGTAAGCTGCCCTGACCCAAACCGTGGGGTACTTGCAATGGTAAAGCACCATTAGTTTGTTACATATGTGCTGCTTGCTGGTCATGTGATATGTAAATGTCTGATTATGTGACTTTTTTGGCCCCCAGCCTTACAAAAGATGAGTCGAAGAGGCCAAAGTACAGAGAACTGCTGGTAAATGTTTTTATGAAGTTGTTGTTGATTTTATTTGACTGTATTAATTTGTTGTGTTATAACACTATAGGCATACATTTAAAAGAATATTAGACCTTACTTGTCTCTAAAAAAGAGAGAGTTCACCCAAAAAAATAAATTTTGTCATCATTTACTTACCCTTAAGTTGTTCAAAACTTGTAGAAATGTCCTTGTTCTGCTGAAGAATGTTTGTAACTAAGCAGACCTAGGGCACCATTTTATTCCTAGGGGTTCATATACCTTTTCTTGCCCCTGTATTTTTTTTTTTATACATATACAGATTTGGAACAACTTGAGAGTTAGTAAATAAAAAAATATAATTTTCAATAAACTCTTACCGATTATCTGTGTTTTGGAACTTAATTTTAAGGCTAAATGTGACTTATTACTTTTTTTGTTGTTTGTTCTGCAGAAACATCCATTTATTCTGATGTACGAAGAGCGAATTGTGGACGTTGCCAGTTATGTGTGCAAAATATTAGATCAAATGCCCACCTCCCCCAGCTCTCCCATGTATGTTGACTGATGGTGACCGGTCTGTTGAACAGAGTACGGATCGGCAACCATCTGGTGTACATACAGCGCCTCACAAAACTTTTAACCAATTGGAATTTTTACTGAATTACAAATCCTACTTTGAAATATTGATCTCTGTGATGATGGTTTTATTTCAAAGCACTGACATTCCTGTGTCACTTTTAAAAAGTGTGTCATACCGGAGAGCGAGATGGGTCCGAGCATGCATACGATTGCTTTACTGTACAATTGCAATTTATTGCACCTTAATGCTAAGGTGGTTGTGTACTTCAGTGCTTAGAAATAAATTATTACAGAGGACAACAATGAAATGGCTTTTATTATTCAGTAAAATGAAAGAATTGGTTAATAGTCGGAGTCATATCACAAACAGGTTTGAAGAAACACGTGATTGTGTTCAAAGAAAAAATACTTCCCAGTAAATCCCAAATGTTTTGTGCAATAATGATTGGCTCTCATTTAAAGCCATTTGAACCACAGTGTGTAAACAAACGCTAGCTAGCTTCAGATCTCAGCAAAACAGCCTTTTTCATTTCTTTTATCTTGTGCTGCATTTGTGTGAGAAATTATTACTAAGCAAAACTTGAATTCGCTCAATTCAAGACGAAGACCATCAGATCCGGCTTGCTCTGTTAAATGGATAAAACTGATACGCTCACCAAAATGAAACAAAAAAAATGGCACTCACTGGTGTTTTGCTTTATATGTCTACAGATAACCAGCAAAGCAAAGCTTGAATTTGACACAATCTCTTTATTTAATGAATCTGTATGCAATAAAATGTGTTAAAAGTAGCTTTACCTGCTAAATATGCAATATGATGTCACAATTCAAGTGGTTTTCACTATATCAAAGTCTTGTGTACTGAATGTTTTGATATGCAGGGCACTCCTCATCCAATGTATTGTATACACACAGACATTTTCCTTGGCAACATTGTTAACCTGTAGAAAAGAGGATTCTGCATTGTTCACCAATTTCTCAAAAAGCTTGTCCTTTAAGCATGTGCTCATTGGATTTGGCATGCGAGGAGGAAATGTGTCTGGAGCCGACCCTTTAATTCCCAGATTTTAAGAAATGTACAGTGGTTATCAAAAATATAAAAGCTGTGCCAACTCATCAATATATGGCATTTATTTATCAGCAGTCTCTGTGGTGGTTGTCAAATGATCAACTTTCCCATTTCACATGCAGGTCACCAGAATGTTTATTAATGGCGTTAAATAATTTTAAAGGGCGATGTGTATTATATTGTATCAAGAGTGGACAATATGTACAGAAAAATGATCACTGTGAAAATATTTTAAATGTATGGTGAGAGAGGTAATCTGTAAAAATTGTAACAAGGAAATGTGCAGGGATTAATGGCGTTTATGTTCTGGATATATTAACCTTTGACTGCTTCGGGCTATTTGTCTTATACACATCGCATATTTAATGAGGACGTATATGAAAATAACTAATATGATCCAAGTATTTGCCTGCAGGTCAGTTTGAATGTGGCTTTGCCTTTGTCATATTGCTCTGTTAGATCTGAAAACACAGTTGGGATAAATGCTAGAATAAAACCAAGTACTCCGCCATTCCCTGTGTATATTTATGTACCAACACTCACTTGGCAATTGCGTAATTCTCAACAAAACTAACAAATTTATTTGCTGCCGTGAGACGTAATTCATTCAAGCACTTGTAAATGAAAGAAACAAAACTCTCAAAAGGCACTTATTGTATTTCAACTTGGACGATGCTTTGTTTTGTGTGTGTATAGTGGATAGGAGTGATGGAGTCAAGTTTAGTTTTATCTTTGTTTATTGAACTCTTGTAGCAGTAATACAGCGGTGTAGACAAATAATGGGACAGTTTATATTGTCAAGTTGTTTAGTGGCCAAGCAATACAAAAGCTTTTTGTCAAATCAATATATTGTAGTTTTCCCCAAGAGAAATCCAGAAACAAGACAAACCTCTAGAAACCAAAGGAGTGAAAATAGTGCTAATACTGGAAGTTTATTGGTGTGGTGTAACTGTTGGTATTCTGCCATCAAGAGAAAACTGTGGAATGATCATTTACATTATAAACAAATTTAGTAATAAACAGGAAAATATAAAATAGCAAAGATAGTTTTCAAATATATTTTTTTCTTTAGGAGTATCTGAAATTCTTTACATTACATGAAACAATGTAAAACATTTTTGCATTATTCAGAATCATGATAATAGCCTTAATATGGTATCTGGTTGTAACAAATAATTTTTCTCAAGTTATAAGACAAGTTGTAGTTGCTGGTCTTTAATACGTTTAAACAGTACTGAATTAAATACTGAGTCATAAGAGCACTCGATCCTGGTCTGTAATGCCCTTTAATGCTTGATCATTGGGTAATAACCCAAATTGTATTCTGTAAAATTTCTATTGTTGTTTGTTTAGGATATACTAAAGGCACTTGCAAAGAGCCTCCATCCTCAGGACAAACCGTATGGTCCGTACAACTCAAAAGCATCCGAGTGAAACGTCAGATACCAGAAAAGCAAAGAATTATTCATTTCATACATATAAAATACAAATCTATTCACAGTTTGAGCTTTTGCTGAGCTACTATTATTATTTATAGAGAAACTCCTTTCTGCTAATCAGTACAAAAAAGGTCCCAAATTTACCACAGTTTACAATCTAGTTTCACAGTTGAAGTTAAAATATCAGCCTATATATTAGGTTTTATTTTTCACAAGTGCTTGTAAAATTTACATCACCTGCTTTATGAATGTTGAGGAGTCATTTTAATTGGCAGAAGAGCACAATTCGGTCAGGCATCTTACATTCAGTATTTCTATAAGAATAAACTGTAGAAATCCAATCATTTCTATGGTGTTTAAAAATCGCAACTATAGAAAAAAAAAAACCTAAGTGTTATCAGTGCATGTAATTTGTAAATCAATAATGGGGATTTATGTTATTAACCGATCCTAATACTGTTGGAAACTGTATGGTCTTTTAACCATGAGCAAGTTTACACTCAACTTTTTTTGTAATGAAAAGGAATGTTTCATAAATATGTATAAATATGTCAATTAAAAGTAAAGGCTGAAATAAATACATCAGAATAAGATATTAAGAGCAAAAATTAAAAAGAGCTTACGTGGGAATGCAAAACATAAATGGTCAAAAAAAAGGTCAAAATATGTAACCCAGTTGTTACTTGGGCTGTACCGAGGGGCAACCTTATGATCTCTGATGAGTAATAAATACTGAAGTGACTCAAACTGCAATTCATGGACTGGCCACTAGAGGCTGGCTCCAAAAGGGAGTCAATTCCCCATAGACCTCCATGTTAAAATGCCCAACTTTACAGTAGAAAAAAATGTTTACAGTTTGGTACAAAAGGTGTTTTTGGTCTATATAGCAAATTTTGCCCTTCATGGCAACTGTGAGGGGGTGAATTTTTTTGTAACTCATCTGTTTAAATTATATTAAGCCTTAAAGTTCTGTGTAATTAGGGGTGTGGCCACTTGAGTGACGGGTGAACTGCCACTGCTGTCACTAGAGTCGAGCTAGGCGGTTGTGTGGCAACGCGATGGTAATGCTGCGTTCAGACCAGCCGTGGTAGAGGCGTCAAGCGCAAGTAATTTTAGTGTTAAGTCAATATAAAGAAATGTAAACGCGTCTGGAGGTCTCACGTTCGAATTGAGCGTTGCCATGGCAAATGTGCGAGTTGAACAATTTGCTTTAACCAATCAGTAGCTTGCTGTAGTAGTGACGTGATTACAGGAAGTGAGCAGAGTCGCAGAAGCCCCTCCCATGACGCACATTTCCGCGTGAATGTCTCGATAACTAGAATTTCACGCAAGAATGAAGCGAGTACACTCAAAAAATTTTGACGCCTCAACGCACAGTAACCACAGTAACCGTGGGTTCACACCAGCTGTGTTTGAGGTGTCAAAATCCCGTCTACCGCGTCTAGTTTGCCACTTGAAAATTTTGAGTTTATTCGCGCATGAAATTCTAGTCATTGAGACATTCACGCAGAAATTCGCGTCATGGGAGGGGCTTCTGCTTGCTTTCTGTAATCACGTCACTACAAGAGCAAACTCCTGATTGGCTAATGCAGCGCGTTTTTCCCCCAAAATTCAAATTTTTCAACTCGCGCATTTGCCGTGGCAACGCTCAATTCGCGCCATTCACATGAACTAGACGCGCGAATGAGGCGGAATCACGTCTACCGCACCACACTAAACGCCTCATTCGCGCCACGAGACCTCCAGAGGCGTGTCAACGCATCTTCACAATGACTTATCATTGAAATCATTTGCGCTTGACGCCTCTACCGCGACTGGTCTGAACACAGCATTAGATGGTGACGGCAAGCCCTGCCAACTATTGGCTTTAAAAAAAGCTCTTTACAAACCTATGGGTGACGTCACAGACACAACGTGCATTTTTTTTTTTTACAGTCAATGGGCTATACCCTCTTAAAAAGTACAGCTTTGCACCTAACGACTTCATATTAGTACCTCAAGGTACATATTTGGTACCAAAATTGGTTAACATATCTGTAACTAATGGTACATATTAGGACCTATTCAAAGGGTGCTGCCCTAGTGACCGCTGGGTACATATTTTGGAAAAACATTTTGGGCAAGAATTTGATAGATTTCATCTTTCAGCTAACAAATCAAAAAAATGGATTGCTCCAATTACACTTTATTTCTCCAGTGATTATGAAGACACATACTGTATAGTCTGAGAACTGGATTGTCATAATATTCATTTCCTTTCTGAATATGAAGAATACACTCTCACATGAAGAATACCACATTACACAGAAGTTTCAGGTCTCTAAATAAATAAAACTATTAAATGCAAATAAAAAAGGAAGAAATGCTCTCAAAAAATGAAATGCATAAGCAAAAGTGTGACACATAGGACTAAATGCCCTACTACTCAAGGTGCAAGTGTGTGAATATTTACAATAGCATAATAGAGTACACGTGATATATACTAGAGTTTGATGTTCGTGAACATATTTAATGCATTAATATGTGTTTTACCACACCACAAATGTGCAGACAAAATAAAACAAAGGATCGAGTGGAATATTTACAATGGTTTCACAAAACACTCTTGAATTTGGTATGGATATCCCTGCGTGAATCCAATCTGTTCCGTAGGATTTTTCTTTTTCCAGTAATAAAAACATTCTTTCCCAGTATCCATAGTCAAAACAACTTTCAAGTTTTGATGGACCGTTGATAAAACAGTAATGCTTTCATCCAGCCAAGCTATAGGACGATATGAATCATTTTACAAGCTACCATGAAGACCGAATCGTGAAACTAACCATGTTTTCATCTTCTGCTTGTGTGCTCGTCCAGGTCATTTTGAAAGGCTTTGGGTGTTGTTCGTGTTTATCGAAGTGCATAGTGATGCTTTGGCATAGGAAACGTTTGCTTTTGGAGAAGTCTGGCCCAACTCACCAATGTTCTAAGTGCAGATCCATTGCAGAGTTCAAGTTGATATCCGTCACATCGAGGAATTCAGCGTTGAAGATGCTCGGTCCGGGAGGAGGCATGCTGGTATTGAATGCTGTAGCAGAGCTGGGTGGAGTCAGGTCCAACCACTCCATCGTTTCCCAGGGCGACTCTGTAAATGTCATCCCCAGCCCCTGGTTTTCAGCAGTGACTGGTAAGACTTTGGTTGCCATGGGCGATAAAGGCGTGTCCATCATATCACGATTGCTTAGCAACTTCTCGTCGTGTTGAGGGCCGGTAAAGCCATCCCCCGCCTCCTCCAGGTCCCCTTGCCGGCTTATTGGACTCAGTAGCGCCTCCAAGTGGCCGTCCCCGTGACCTGCGGCATGCTCGTAGGGAAGCAGGGTGGGCGATATGAAGTGTCTGTGAAACTTTGGTACGGCCACTCTGCTGGTGTTGCTCGTCGAAACTGTAAGGTGAGGCACAACTTTGGTTACAGGTGACCTCTCGTCTTTGGCGTTAGCTGGAATTTCTTTGGGAAAAAGGGGAGCACATCACAGCACAAACAGCGATTTAATAGGAGTGAAAGTAGCAGGCTGGTTTTCATTACTGGTTGAAATGTGAACTTGTGGCACTTCGTAAAAGTTTGGTGTTGTGGGCACTCTTAAAAATAAAGGTGCAATGCCACAGAAGAACCGTTTCTGTCCGAATGCTTCCATAGAGATCTGAAAAACCTTTCGGTTTCAAAAAAAAGGTTCTTTGTGGTGAAAAGGGTCTTTTGATAATAAAGAGTAAGAAAGAAATGGTTCTTCTATAGCATTTGTTGTTTAGAAACTATAAGCACTTTAATTATTAAAAATATATTTGATTAGTTTTTCATACAATTGACCCTCTCAAAAAATTAGCTGGTAAGGTAACGCTTTACGTTGTATTTGTACTATTAAGTAAGGGACAATGTGTAGGAAGCCGGTTGTTATTGCACTAAAGGGGCTTATTTCATGATAACAACCAGCTGCCTGTACATTATCACACACATCATAAGAAATGTAAGAAACATTAAATATTGATTTAAAATATTTTATTAGCTCATTTTTAATGAATGCAGACCTTCCCTGAGTTAAACAAGTTTACTTTGGGTTTTAAGATGAGAGAAGACGTTCAGATGTCACAAACACACTATTTGTAAATATGTCATATGTTATTAAAAGACATAATTTACATTTAATTTTTGTGTAATATTAAACTGTAAATTTCAAAATGGTTTGCAGCATCTGGGTTACTGTGTGTTATTAGTTTTGAGTTGGTATCTGGGAATAGCAAACCTGCAAATGTCGCGACTGGCCAATCAGAATCAAGCATTCCAGAGCTGGACAGTGAAGTATTTTTACTTGAGAATTTGTACTTTTTGTTTTTCTTTGAGTAAAAACACTAATGAAAACCCCTTTAAGTAAAGTGTTACCAATACTGACACGCGCCATGAACATTAAGATTTTATGCACGTTTATGACAACTGTCATTAAGTGTCATTCGTTCAATTTTGTAATTTTTATTGCAAAGATGACATTGTTTGAGATGTCTTGTATGTAACTTGACATTAACCAATACATGACAACTTGACCTTACCAAGACAACATAACTGACCACTTTTTACCAGTGATACAAATTTAATTTGTCATTAAGTGTTAATACTGTCAAATAGTTTTATAACAGCTTCATGAATATTTTTCTTGACCTCAACTACAGTGGTACAAATATAATTTGTCATTAAAACGCATTAAGTGTTAATAGTCTGTCAAATTATTTTATAACAGCATCATGAATATTCTTCAGTTCATACAGTTTTTTTTAAGTTTCCTCCAGGTGTTTAAGAAATACATTCAATCATCCAATAATAATAATAATAATTAAAATGGATAAAATTTTATTGCATTTGGAGACTGATTCACCTAAAATTAAATAAACAGTACAATAATGGGTTTAGCCATGCAGCATTGGGTCAATATCGCTGGAAAATCAGTTAATTACATTAAATTAATTAAATGTTTTGTTAGTTTTTTCTTCTATGTCAGAACATTTCAGAAACCTCTGTGTGAGGAAGAACAGGTTCTGTTAGTTGTCAGATTTTTATGTATTATGCACACACTGTACATAAAGTTAGGTATAATCTTTTGACGTGTCTGTTGCATATTGTTAAGGTATTAAAAAATAATTTGACATTTAAACTTTCATTTAAAATGTCATCAAGTGTTAAGTCGCCATGAAACGGAAGTAGCGACTGCCTTATTTTCCCTGTGGTAACATATATCCGAGTGAAACCAGTTCCTGAAATGAAATAATGCAGGTCTGGATTTAAATTTGTCAATTGAGATCTGATTGGATCGTTTGAAGTTGGGTCATGTTGCTATTTGTTAATCGCCGCAGTCTTTTCCCGGACCCCACCCACCTGCCATACCATATGACCGGAAGTAAAGAGAGATAATTTTGAGGAGGGGAGTTTGTATTTATGATTAGATTAAAAATTATGAGGGCACATACATTTTTTTTTTTTTAGAAATAATGAAGCTCACAGAGAAGTCAAAAGTCAGAAACAAATGACAGTTTTTCATTTCAATTTAATTTTGACTTTAATAAAGATTAATAAATGCTGAAAACTATATTGCTCTTTGTGACTTCATGTTAGCTAATGCATTGTTAAGTGAAACCTTACTGCATGTATGAGCTGACACCAAAAGTGTCCCCGTCACACTTATTAAGAGAGACTGATGAGCTCACCTCCGCTCTCAATAAGGACATCTAGAAGTTCATCCATCTGCTGGCTCCTGGTCATCTGCTGGAAGAACATCAGATTAATTTGAGTGTGACAGCTATTGTTTTGATATTTGTTGTTTTGAAGCAGAATCGGCACGTGTCTTCGATTTGAGGATACACAAATTAATACAGATAATGACCGCATTGTTAGCCATGATCACATTCAAACGCAATGTACTATTATTGTTATGCTCAGAGTTGCTGGCGAATGTTTATTTCTGCAGGCAATATCAAGGAGAGCAGTCGACTATGAAGTACACAATACAGCATTGTGACTCAATAATCTAAGGAAGGCTCTTTTGTTAAAAAAAGAGAAAATCTGTTTTTGCCGATAAAGAGTGTGCACCATGGAGCGGGGGGTGGAATGTGCGAACCAAAAGTTCTAGCAGGGAATGGGGCCGAGCTAATCTTGGGTGCTGCTTTACCTGTTTAACAGCATCCTCATAGCATGGGGGTTGTTTAGTGTCGGATGCAGAAGAATCTGAACTACAGTAGACAGTGGTTGAGGTGGGAGACTTTGGGTCAGAGTGCCTGGCAGAGTGCAATATGGCCTCCTATATGAGGAGACATGGCGAAACGTTACATTTTGAAGAGGGTAAGGGGCTGAAGATATGATCTCTTTGATGTGTGGCAGGCACCGTGTATATGTTTGGAGCATGTGCAAGGGGGAAAATCTATCCCATCATTATTAAAGATCGGGTCAAATCTCAATAAAAGCTCAAGAGATTAAGCATCACTTTGTGTGAGAGCTTCCTTATGTTTGGGCATGTGAAGATCACATGACCTGCTTATGTTCTTGAGGACTTACGATTAAACAGTTCAGTGAATATTTCTCGATTAAAACACATGACCGGTATAGAAAACGTTTAGTAAAAATAATTTCTAGCAAAGATATCTTACGCAAAGACTTACTGTAGCAGATGTGAGAAAGAATGTATAATGCTTTCTCAAGTGAGTTATTGTGCATGAATGAAGTTTTAGGATTAATTTGTTCCACTTAATTAGTTATTCACATACCTTTTGCTGCATGTTAGCGTTCTTGGCCTTGGATAACCCTCTTGGGTTTAAGTTGTTCTCCGCAGGACTTTGGTATATAGGCTGCAAGCTTCTTTGGTCAGATGGATATGCACAGCTCACCGTCTGTCCGACATTTTTCTGCTGTAACTATGAGAGATAATTTTTTTGTTAGTGGCATGGCTTAAATTATGTCTGTTGTAGTAACAAAAGCATTTTATATTTTTGTTGGGTACCTGCATATTGCGTGGTCTGGGTCCATTTTGAGGGAGTTGGTGAGAGCAACCATCTCTGCCCAGAGGTGGGGTCAGCATGTATGGGTGATTGGGGGATGAAGGCACACTGCTGGGCTGGGGGCTGCTGGAGTTTTTAGTTACGGGGGAATCTTGAGGAGAGCACTGAGGGCTCAGAAATGCTGAGAGGCCAGCAGGACTTCCAGAAGAGGGCACTTCAAGGCAGTGAGGGCTACAGTGACCCATTCCCTCCATGCAGCTATTGTTTGGGCCACCTTTGAACTGTTTGGATGAAAGTGGGCAGCTTGAAGCCACATGTTCCTGTTTAACAGACACTCCGTAGAACTGATGCATCGGCGGTGGGGTCTGGAGATGCATCATGTGTTGCGGTAGGGGTCCTGAAGTTGGAGCAGGACATTCTTGGAGGCAGTTGGCACGCTTCCTCTTGTGAAGCTGCATCCGCAGTTCTTCCACTTGCCTTTGCTCTTGGTGCAGCTTCCATGTGAGCTCCTCGATCACTTTCTGCTTTTCCACCAACATCTTATCCTTCTCTGCATCTAGGCCTAGAGACTCTAATCCAGTCTGGGCATCCCCACGTAGGCAGCCCACTCCAAGGCCCTCATCTGTGCTCAGTTGGGCCGGGGATGGCTGCAGGCCAAAATGTGGGGAGGACATGGTGACATCACTAAAGCTATCAGGCAAGGATCCACTGACGGAGAGTTCGGAAGAGGCTGGTGAGATGGGTGGAGTGGAGCTGGTGCTACAGAACGGGTAGTAGCCACCACCATGAGACATGGCACTTGAAGAACTCGGGGATTGGTAGGATGACAGAGATCCTGTAGGGGTCATGGGGAAAGCCACAGTGCTGATGTCTCCAGAGCTCGATGGGGAACTGGAGCTGGAGTCTTTAAAGGGCCGCAGTCTCTCGATTAGTGCCGTTTTAGTGCCAGACACAGGTAGGCCACGTATTCTCAGCTGCTGCCGGAGCTCAGATACCTGACAGCACAGAAAGGATCCAAAGTGATTTATAGTACAACTCACAAGAAAACCTGGATTCAAACCTACAAACGTTTCTGTTACCCATCCAGATCTTTTACTACAAGCCTTACTTTTAAGTCATCCAGGTTAGCAGGTAATGGTCCTGGTCTGACTGGGGTAACGGAGGTGGGATTGCAGTAGGTGGTCTTCACAGGAGACGAGGAGCTACTGTTTACGCCGCTTGTGGGTACACTTGAACTACATGATGTTTGTTGCTCACTGGATTGCCTGTGGCAGAGAATAAAAACACATTTACTTAAGAGTTTGGATAGGTTTGACTGACTTGTTTTGTGTGATCTTACATTTTTTATCATTAAAGTCTACGAACATTGGTGACTGACACTTTATGCCAATTTACAGGACTCACTTATTTGGTGTGTGCTGGTTCAAGGTCTGGTAGCTGAAGCTCTGGCTCTGTGGACACTGATGCTGATGGGAATGTGAGTGCTGCTGATGTTTCTGCTGGCTGAGGATCTGTAGCTGCAGGAAAAGCTGCTGCTGCTGCAGGAGCCGGGCATAGGCGGAGTCCATGGGTGGAGGAGAGGACTTTTCTGCCTTCTGGTCTGGTGGGATATACTGGTGGTACTTGAGCTTCTTCACTTTAGGCTTGATGTCTTTGGGCTTTTTGTGGCGGTTCTTGTCGGACATTTTGGACTGCTTCATTCAGTAAGTTGCATTGTAAAAGAACATTAAATTAGGATTAATGCATGGAATTTCCTATGGTCAGCACTTTAGTTGATAGCAATACGTACAATAATGGTGTGGGTTTTTTGTGAATATAAAAGACGTTGCTTATTCCTACCTTCACTATAGCAGGGACTGGAATGGGTGGAGATGCATGGTTGTCTGTGGCATGTGCATTGTCCTCTGGGTTTTGAGTAATGGCATCTTTGTTCTGAGACCCCTTCATATAGTCAAATTAATTTTAGAAAATTAAACTCTTATATGTTATACATTCTTAGCAATAATAATGACAATGACAATATTAATAATGTAATTATTATTATTATTGGTATAATTATTATTAAATATATTATAACCTAATACAATTATTTAATTATTATTTCTTAAATGGAACATATTTGTTCTGTTAAATATTTCTGCAAAGGTCAGGCATTCATATTTCATTCATATTTATATATGCTTGCCTTTTTAACATGGTACAGTAACAAAGCTGGCACTCAGGTGACACTGTTTGTACAAGATTTATATATATTTCCTAAGCACACAGGGTTATTAAACATACTAAATTTACAGCTCTGCCAACTGGACAGACACAGGGCTTAAATAAATATTTCTTAACGTACACGCTTTTACTGTATAGGTTATGATTTTATGCGAGCCCCCCTGACAGCAACAGTGAGTTGTTTATTATCGCTTTTGCCAGAGAATGGATAATCGATCTAATGCCTGAAGCAATGTTGTAAAAGCAACAACCACCATATACCTTTTACTGTGTATGAAACATGCTGGCATGCTAAGCTGGGAACTGAGTCAAAGATCTGTCATATGGTGCCTAACGGCTATGTAAGAGCCTTAGCAGAACCCTGGAGATCCCTATATGACCATAGGGGGCAGACTGTTCTAGGACCCTGCCTAGAATAATCACTAAACCAGTGGCCTTTTGGTGTTGATTCAGTATCATTAGTGGGTATGTGGGAATTCAAGATGGTATCAAAACATAAAAAATATTGTTTAAATCAAATATTGTTTGTTATAAAAAATTATAAACTGAAGATGCCCAAAACGGGCTAAATAGGAACATTTTGTAATCTATTTTTGTGCCCTGAATCTCAGGCAAACTAGTCAAGTGTTGAGAAATACAAAAATTGTGAGCCTATTTTGTTGACGAACAGTTCGGTTTCTCACCTGGCTAGTGCCGGTCAGGGTGTGTAAGGGCGAGCCGGTGGTCTTGTTCTCCGTGAGCGGTTCGGCACAACTCTGGGACTCTTCGCTGTGAGGCTGCTCAGGGGAAAGACTTTCACTGCTGCTGTACTCCTCAAAAGCATACGAGTCCTCCTGCTTAGGGTACTTCTCATGGTTAACTATGGAGATAAAAGTGTGTACTGAGATAGAAGAACTCGCATGCATTAAGATAAGGGTAACTGGATGCATCCATGAACCCAAAAAGCAGGCTAATACAAAAACAAATTTAAAGAGACACGCATGTGAAGCAAGACAGAAGAATTACAAAGTTCTGAAGTCTGTGTAAATGTATCAGTAAAAGTCCTCCAGAGTTTCTGTTTGCGTGTGAAGGGGATTTGAGTGTCATGAGCATGTGCCAGAATGCTGCTGTGTCTGGTGCATGTGCCACCGGGTTCAATTCTGGTCAGTGTTATGGTTTTGTCATTTGCACCTGGTTGAGCACTTGGGCCAGAGGTGTCGTGTTGTAGCTTGGGTAGATTGACAGGGGCCACTACAGAGTAACAGGAGTCATGATAGGTCAGATTAAGAGGTCAGGCACTGTATGTGCATAACTGATTTTATATCTGAACATGTGACCTGCCAGGAGCACAAGGACTGGTTTCAATCACGACAAGCACACTTTGGACCATTGCGCCGGGCACATACTGTCTGCTCCCGCCTTCACATTGGGATATGTGTAAGCGTTATTTCCTTTAGTTGTTGATGTTGGACTGGCCTGTACGTTATGACAAGTTGAAGCACCTGACTACAGCTTCGGACTGTTGTGTTCGTAAAAAAATGGCTCCATTTTGCTTCTACTTCATCGATGAAATGTTTTAACATTTTACAAGCCAGATTTTAACTCTTATTGAGCACTACCCCATAAGGCAAAAATATGTATGTTTTAAATATATGCTAAATACATTTTACAATACAAGTCAAGCTTAAAGGATTAGTCCATTTTCTTAAAAGAAAAATCCAGATAATTTACTCACCACCATGTCATCCAAAATGTTGATGTCTTTTTTTGTTCAGTCGAGAAGAAATTATGTTTTTGAGGAAAACATTGCAGGATTTTTCTCATTTTAATGGACTTTAATAGTGCCCAACATTCATACTTAACTCAACACTTAACAGTTTTTTTCAACGGAGTTTCAAAGGACTCTAAATGATCCCAAACGAGGCATAATGGTCTTATCTAGCAAAACGATTGTCATTTTTGACAAGAAAAATAAAAAATATACACTTTTAAAGCACAACTTCTCGTTTACAGTTAACCTAAAAAAAAATGCTTATTTGACCAAATAATGGGTTAAAATAACCCAGCGTGGGTTAAATTACAACTGTGCAGTCTGGGCTGGGCTCATTCCTTTTTGACCCAATGATGGGTTGAAATAACCCAGCATTTTTAGAGTGTATATTAAAACAAATTCATTTCTAATTTTACAACCTTTTCAAACGTGTTATGGTTTAATTTTAAGTTTTAAGGTGTAATGGTTTTATTGTTATATTTAATATATAAATATTTCTTCCAATGTGACATCAATGTAAATGCTTTAAAATATATCGTATTTGTTCGTTTGTTCGTTCAAATAATATATACATATATAATAATAAAATAATATAATAAATATAATAGAAAAATATATAATAATAAAATAATATATAATACACATAATCACATATACACACAAAAAAATGTCCAAAAAATATATTGGTAAAAAACATTTTGAAATGTTTACAAAAATGTATTTTTGTACATTTAAAAGTATCTTTAAAAATTTATTTTTTGGGACTGCTCAATGTGGCGAAGCATTACATTTACGC
This sequence comes from Paramisgurnus dabryanus, assembly GCF_030506205.2. Lineage (NCBI taxonomy): Eukaryota > Metazoa > Chordata > Actinopteri > Cypriniformes > Cobitidae > Paramisgurnus > Paramisgurnus dabryanus. The sequence goes on along the minus strand of NC_133337.1, from coordinate 65,624,206 downwards.
ATTTGGCCCTTTTATCCAAAGTGACTTAAAATGCTTTCAAGCTTTACATTTATGCAGTTTGTGTGTTCCCAGGAATCGAACCCATGACCTTTGGTGCTGCAAATGCAATTGCTCTACCAGTCAAGCTAGGAACAGAGCATGTGTGCAATCCACTAAGCCACAGGTCTAACACGCATAGTGGATTTGTATGTATGATACACATTCTAAAAGGAATGCATAACGATTAATTGCTATTAATCTATTGCAGAATAAAAGTTTTTGTTTACATCATATATGTGCGTGAACTGTGTATAATAATTATGGATATATAAATATGCATATATAAATATGCACACATGCATGTATAATTTTAAGAAAAATATATATTTTTATATAAATATATATATAAATTATACATAAATATATACACACGTTAACATTTCTTTAATATTTACACATGCATGTGTGTGCATTTACCTATAAGTTATTACACACACACACACACACACACACACACACACACACACACACGATGTAAACAAAAACTTTTATTCTGTTATTGATTAATCGTTACGCATCACTACATCCTATTAAATTATAATGGTATTTATGAATTATACAGGGTGTTTTTAATCTAGACAAATTGCCTGTATTTTATGGTTGTACTCTACTATAGTAAAGAGACTGAGAAATAATTATATATGGCTATTATACCCTTGCTAAAACAGCAAATCTAACGTGGGCATGTTGGCCTAAGACTTTTGCAAAGTCCTTGACTGTACATAAAGCCTTTTTCATATAAAATGACAAGTAAAAATAATCACCAAAGCATTCTAGGATGGGTGTAGTAAGCAGCCCCTTCTTCTCAAACACCTTTGTAGGTGGCTCGGTGGAGCCGCATAAATCATGCAGAGTCAAAACAGAGAAATGAGCGAGACATTCATTTGATCTCCAGCGAAAAGGGTGGATCTAAATACAGCTGCTGTTTGTCTCAATAAAACATGTTCCTCTTCCAGCAGAGGTAGTATAAACTATCGCCCCCAGCCTCATGCCTGGCTTATGCAGTACATTTACCGACAGCTCCAGGGGGAAAAGAGAGAATGTTTACTTTGAGCATGTCCGAAAACATTGGCTTTGGAGGGATCTGAGGGGACAACGTAGTGTGGTCGGACTGCATAGTAAACACATTGCGAGTTAATGCCCGTGAGCGGGAGCTGATGGCCTCCTAAATCAACTTGTGTTTGTTGAGGCAAAGGTTGGGAAGATTTTAAGGAATTTCACTAAACATCATTTGTTTGGAATTTCGGGTAATGTCGGGACACTCGTGCACAAAGGATGCAAAACATTCAGTCATATGAAATCATTTCTGTAAAATAGCAAGGTTTGTGTGGTTATAACTAGTAAGTCTTTCTTCCTCAGCATTGCATGAGAAGCACAAAGGCCCTGGGTACGATTCCCAAAGCACAAGAAAGTTTGCACTTTATGAATACATTTAAATTTAGTGGAAATAAACCTGTAGTAGGTTCCTTATATACCTTTCTTTACGGCTTCTTTCACAGTCGAATCGGCAGGTATAATATTTTTCTCAACCAGCTCCAGCGGGCCCGGTCTGAGAGCGATTTTCTCGTTCAGGTCGTCCGCAAGCCTGGCTCGCTTGAGTTTGGTCTGCGAGTCTGGTGTCGACGCCTCGCTGGCCGGTTCTGCACAGTAAACAGAACGTTGGTAAGCACTATTAATCCAGTACAGCGGCCCTTCGCTCAAACACAGAAATGATGCAGCACTACAGTCACTTGTAGAATAAACAGTTATTGTGTGAGCTTCCAAGTCAGGACGCACCCGAGGTGCACATCAGTCAGAACGGATCATACAAAACTCAATCTGAAGTGTCAAAACTGTAAACAGCTGAAATCACCACAGGCACAAAACACGTGGCTTGCGTCTGGCAAACACACCACTGTTCGAAAGTTTACGGTCGCTTGATTGAAATGTTTTTATGATCTGAAAAACTAAAGGCGGCATATGTCTAAATGTTTGAAAGTAGTTTTTGGAGAGAAACATTATTGTGCCAACATAATGATTTCTTTCATTACAAAAATGTATTAAAAAATATTTATTTTAACGCATGACCAAGTATTTATTTTAACGGATGACCAAGTAATAAAGAAAAAGCAGCCAATAAGATGGGAGCTCATTCAGTATTGTTTAAAACAGGCAAGTTGGGGCTTTTTAAATAGTGTGTAAACATATATGTAATAAAGCGTTCACTGTATGTATGAATGTTTCTTTTTAAAAAGCATTACTGATCTTACCTTGTAGAATATGCATGTTGATAAGCTCAGTTTTATCTGGACGACTTCTGATTTTGTGCTTTAAGTAATCGCCAGTCTGCAAAATATTAAAAAAGTATTCAAATATTACTTAAAATATTAAATAACAATGAAAAATGCACATGAATTAAAGTATTAAAACACATACACTGTCCAAAAAAATGGTCCCAAGCTGTCACTGGGTCAGACCCTTTAAAAAAGTCCTAATATGTAATATTTAGATAGAGTTCATATTCGTAACCAATTGTCTAAGTCCAAAGGTGTCATTTTTGAAAGAATAAAAATCATTTATTTCATTAATTTGTTCATTATTAATAAATTATTTCATGTATAAAAATATTTATTTGTTAATTTATTAATAAATTATTTCATTGCTACAATCGTTTATTTTATTATAACACTATTTATTGCGATTTCTAAGAATGATTTATTCGTTCTGAGTTTGGAGACACATTGTATGCCGCATGACTTTGTTTTCGAAGGATTCTTCGAGATAATGTTGCTTATGGTTCAAACCTTGGATCGCTCGAGACTTTTCCTCTGTTCATTGAATGCAGCCGGACTCTTCAAGGCTGAAAAAACAAATGGACAGAACTGAGTAAATGTTATACACTTTTATCTGTGAACACACTAACAATGAATCCTACATAAATAATTTTTGGAGGCACCAGATCTGACCCTGTGTATCCTCCCTGTAGCTGAATTATATTCCTGAACCGAAAAGTAATATTTACCAGTTGCACCTTTCTTGCAATGTGACTTTTTTGTTACTATTGGGATAAGAATGTATAATATATAACTCATCCAGCAGCATTGCTTATGAATGGTGGCTCCAATAGTTCAATCTTGTTACAGAGAGGTGTACCATTACTTTTATAAGAAAATAATCCTTGGGCTTGAGTCTGTAGCACAGACTTTTTGGGCACTTTTGACTCGGGCCAGTAAGCAACCACCCAGAACAGCCTATAAACCACAATAACTTACTAAAAACCACTTAGAATACCTTAGAAACCACATTGTAATGGCCTGGAAACCACTTATAACAGCCTAGCATTACATCAGCACAGGCAAGCACATTTCTGACAGTTCTTATAATTCATAAAAAAAAGATGTGGTTAATCTACAAAGTCGTGTTGATCTAATGACACCAAGAAAAAAATATACTAACTTTTAACATGAGGCTAACTCATGTTATTGGAGACCCATGCTGTGTGTTATGAAAGCAGGCCTACTGTAAGAGGATCTCTTTGCTTTATTTTTAGAAATATAAGATACCAGAAAGTAAAAGAAAAAATAAGCCCAATAATAAAAAACACACTGACTATACAATCTTGATATTATTAGAAACTTCAAAATAAGAGCGCATAAGATACAGTGTGTCATTTTTAGCAAAGACAACACATGGTTATGTGTACTGTCCAAATCATTTCACTATCACAGTCGTAAACGTGTAGTTAAAACAAATCTTTGCTAGTAAGGCTCCAGACAAACAGAACCAGATAATCTGCCATTAAACAAAGAGATAACATTAGAAATCCTCTCATTTCTTCCACATGCCTTCTGACATTGGCCATACTGTCTCTGTAAGTGCTTAGAGTCACCTTCTGCTTTGATAGTCATACCACACAGTTCAATTAAAGATACCAGCATGAGGTCACTATGAGTTCACTGAGGAAGAGAGAGAGCGAGTGAGCGAGCAAGCAAGCAAGAAATCCACTACAAATTTAAATTTACCATTTAATAAAACTTTTTAAAACAATAAAATCTTAAAATAAATAAAAACATAAATAGCAATAAATTAAAAAAACAAAGACTTAAACAATTAAATTCCAAATTATATATTAACTTAATATACTTGATTATTTGTATAACTCTGCTTTTTTACGGTCGCCACTTTCCAAACACTTTGCAACAGGTTTAATGCTTTGACTTCCTTTTGAATAATTTTCATTGCTTAAAGGCGTTCTAAGCAAATCTGAGTGTTGATTTTTGAAATGTGTTTTCAAACAAACCGAGCGTAGTTAACTCCTCCCCCTCCCTTCCGTGCTTTCATGAATGCGCCCAAACCCAACCCCCAAATCCTTCTTGGCGTTTATTGGCTGAAATACTTTTTTTTGTTTCATGGTGCAGGTTTGGCCACTGTGTTTATATTGAAGTTTGTAGAGCCTGGGCTGTCTACAGATATCGCGTTTTTTGACAGTTTTATCAGCGGACAGGCAGCAAGCAGATAGTGAGGAGATGTTTGCTGTATGTAACAAAAAATGTTTTATGGTCTAAAACGCGTGAATTCGCTTGGAGCGCCTTTAACAGAAACATACAAATATCTGGCCAAAGTTTTTCTAATAAGCAGTTTCCTTGATATTAATTTCTTGTTTATAGAATTGTGGTATGAAAGCAGTGACACATAGGCAATCGTACCGTTACCCGGGATTTAATGCAATTGCCCTTTTGCTCATTTCATATTGGGCCTTTTTACACCTGTTCACTACATACTTTTTCTCTGATCGAATAGCTATCCGATCTTAAAAAGACCAGCTTAAAATGCCCTACAAAAAGTTTTCGTAGCCGGGAAAGAGGCAAACAAAAAAAAGGCAGCACGCTTATTGCTTAAAGGAGCAACAATTTTCTAGAAACAATAAAATAGTCCAATGACAAACTCGCACTCTGTATTGCGTGATACAGCTCATGCCGCCCAAAGAGACGTGCGTCCCCTGCCCAACATACAGTACAACATACAGTAAGTGCTGCCTTTTGTTGCATAAGCGTTGTCTTAAGTTTTTTTTTAAGCAGAGTAATGAATAGTGTATTTGCATTTTACATAGGAGAAGATTGGATTAATATCCATGCAACTAATTCAGCCAAGACGTATTTATGTGGCCGAATGCAAAGGGAACAGTTTTAACAAATCAGATCCTGATCTATCCGATCAGAGAAAACACATGAAGTGACCTGGTGTAAAAAGCCCAATAGATTAATTATGTAATTAAACTGGAAACATAAAAGGATAATATGGACATTCCACGTGACTCTTTTAAGATGTCAAATAAATCTTTGATGTCCACAGAGTATAAGAAGTTTTAGCTTAAAATATTATATAATTTATTACAAAATGTATATAATTTATAACAAAATTGCCACTTTGTAGGTATGAGCGAAAATGTGCAGTTTTTGAGAGTGTCCTTTTAATGCAAATGAGCTGATCTCTGCTCTAAATGGCAGTGCTATGGTTCAGATTAGGGGGCAGTATTATCACCTTTTGAAATCACAAGAGGAGCCAAATTTCAATTATCTATTTTTTTGTTAAATGCTTGCAGAGAATGGTTTATATAAACTAAGTTACTGGGTTGATCTTTTTCATATTTTACTAGGTTGATAAAAGTACCGGGGACCCAAATTAAATGTCCCCTTTAAATATATATCTGTGTACTGTCGATTAATCAGACAATTGCCAGTATGAGTGGAAATAAACATGTTGTAATGCATATTTTATAAAATTACATATAAAATTACTATAAATATTTTTGTTTTTAAAATGATCCTGAACTGCTGGGTATAGGACATTTGCACACAAACAAATGTTTCTCCCTTAGTTACTTAGAGATGTCATAACTAAATACTGTTAATATACGAGCACAAATTCAAAAGTTACACAGTGTAGAGCAGAGCTCCCAAACTTTTAAAGCAGACAGAGCTCAACACAAGCACAAGCCAAACACTAAACCCAAGACGTCCATCTTTCTGGCTCCTCCTCAGCCACACGCCAAACAACCCTGAGAAGCCTGACTGCTGCTTTCAAGTGTCTAATAAAGACCAGATGTTCTCAGCCAAATGTATACACAGGGCATATGTGCGGTCCATGCTCTCGAAAACCAGAGGAAAGATTGAAATATCACCACTACAGAAAAATGCAACGGGCTGCGTAATTCCAGCCTTAAGCAGCCCTTTGAAATGTAAGGTGCATTATAATTTATGGTCTATATGAAATGCGTGAGCTTGGATTTGGTATTTTATTTTCTGTTGGATGGACTGCTTGAGAAAAAAGAGTGATATATAGATAAAACAAACACAAGTACAAAAGTAAAGCATTTGGAAGATAACATGCACATCTGGGATAAAGGTGCTATCTACATTAGATCGAGAACCAAGAACACATACACACTCTTTAAGTTATCGCTTTATCCACATGTATTTAAACTGGTGGATGGTACCTATTTAAATGCTTAAAGAAACCCGTTTATCTGACTTTGTTGACCCCTTGTCTGCCATAAAAAGATAAACAGCCATTGAAATGTCTTTTTTAAGGACCACAGACTGGCCAATCACATTTTCGGGTGGATTTTATCTCCAGCAGACTCCCTGAAATTGATAGCGTTGAGTTGGCTGACAATTCTTTTCCTGTGCGCACTTATGCCAGGTTATCTAAAGCCTTGTGCCTCTCCGCAAAAAGACCAACTGTGCCAGCCACGCAGCTCATTTTAAAACGCCTAATCACAAGTGAAAAATACACAGTAGGTAACCTGTGACACACTTGGGGCAGTTTCCCAGGCATGGTTTAGATTAATCCAGGACTACGCCTTGGGCTATTCAAGTCGTTTTTACAAACACACCTTACAAAAACCATTCTTGGTGTGCATCTTCAGCCAAAACAATGGCACTGATATATATTTTTTACATGTCATTGCAAGCTGTTTTCAGTCAAGATATCTTAAACACGCATTTCAGTCTTGGAATAGGACTTAATAAAACTGCCCCTTACAGTTTTATTGGTAGCATAGTGCAGTGTAACTACTAGGTGCCAACCCTAACCTAAACCTAATCCACATTAAGTACATGGATTTACCGGTATTTTGCTGCACTGTAAAAAAATTCCGTAGAAATTTCAATGTTATTGCAGCTGGGTTGCCGGTAATTTACCGTAGATTTACATTTATGTTATTTACTGGCAAGAGTTTGTTCAAAGTTAAATAAATTTCAAATATTAACAAGTCTTTATCTTTTCAGAATAAAACTATACAATAACCGCCTCATGCAAAGCATTCTGGGAACCAGAAATCATCATCCACCTTTTTCTGTTTTTTGGTCCAGATTTTGTTTCCCAGAATGTTTTGCTTGATGCTGTTTTTTAGTTTTACTCTGTAAAGATAAAGACTTGTAAATGTTTAATTTTCATTTAACTTTGAACAAAATGTTGCCAGAAAAAAACATAAATGTAAATCTACGGTAAATTACCGGCAACTCAGCTGCAATTTCTACGGAATTTTTTTACAGTGTGGGTACAGTGTAAGTGCACATACTGTAAAATTGTTTTATTGTAAAGGGAATACCCAAAACACTTTCATGGGATTTTGTAATTATTTTATAAGGTGACTAATTTGCATAAATCCATACGACCTCATTTCAGATCGATGACAGCCTTTCAAATCGGCAGACAAAATCTAAAAGGTTTTTATGCCTGGTATGAATAGGTGGCCAACTCAAACAAGTATAAAAGTGTCTCATCTATTTAAATGTTAACAGGTGGTGTTGGTGTAACTGTGGTGCAGTTGGCTCTCACTGGACTCAGAGCACCTCTTCAACACAAGAGCATTCCAGTGAGGTCAGCCTCACTCAAAAAATGTTTTCAGTGCCACAAAAAAAAAAATATTGCGAGGAGCGCGGCATAGTGATGACCAGCTTACAGTCGCTTCTGCCTTTACTCCTACGTCACATTGTCCATGTCTACCCGTAATGCATTTTTGTGAGTCTGTTATGTTCTTTATATTGTGTTCATGTATCTTTCTTTCTGTAGGTCTTTCTTTCAATTAATTCAAAACTAAATGCTTTATGCATTTACACACAAACAAACACTTTCAGAAAAGGTGCAAAGACTGCGGCGGTAACCTTTCAAAAGTACACTTTTGTACCTAAAGAGTCCATATTAGTATATCTGGTATACCACACATGTATACATATTTGTACCTAAATAGTAATTTTTTTTTAAAAAGGTACCATCCCAGTGACAGCTTTTGTACTTTATTTCTGAAACATCAGACATTACTTCACGGACATGTCCGTAGCCAGCTATAAGGTCATCGAAGTCCAGACCTCTGTTAATTTTGCATATTAAAAAATACAAGTTTAAGTTCTCTGGATGACTTATTAGTCATTTAATTATATAATTAAGTTTGGACAGTTTACTGTATAGTTTAGCGTAAAATAACGGAGATTGCGACTGTGGATGCAGCATTCGCAGTGTTGCCAGATCCCATTGTGAAAAATAATTTTTAAGCAATTAATGTGACACTTTGGGAAACGTATAAAGTCAGAATGTACAGGCTAGTGTTAGCAATTCTCAGATTTATTTCTTTACAGCATTTTTTTTTTTTCGTACTAATATCTGGCAACACGGGGTGACCAGCACCTAAACAGTAATCAAATGGCACATCATTCAGCGTGGGCAGATTATTGCTGATATAATACTACATTCAGTAAGAAACACAAAATAATCATCATGATTATGTATGTAAGAAACGCTTTCAACACTACAAATCAGTAGAAAATAACTTTTTATTTGCTTATTTAAAAGAGGAAAATGCACATTAATCAACACAAGAAACAAGTCTCCTGTGTAAATGTGCCAGTAGAAAATAACATGGGTACAAAGATGTAGAACAGTTAAATGTCAAATATGTAAGCACTGCGTATGAAGAAGGCTGTGTTATTTTATTAGCAAACAAAATCATTTGAAAACATTCAAAAGAGTTGCAACAAAGTTCTTGTTTATATAGCCTATTATTGCTTATTAAAATGATTAATGCTGTAATAAGCACTATTGCATACAAAATAAATTATTCACCCTAAGTCAACAGTAAAGTAGTAACAAATTGTGATCTAATAAATAGGGGATAATATAACAACGTCCCCCCCAAACATATAGACAGAGTGTGTATCCAAAGTGTAAAATGGCAAAAAAGATTAAGACAGAATACATGAACGTACTAAAACTACAGTTAAACGAGTATTTTGTCAAAGTTATGCACTACAAATATACTAATGAAAAAGTATATCAACCTACTTCAATGCACCTAAAAAGTATACAATACCACTAATACTAGATTTCTAGTAATAAATAGTGTCTCAAAATAGCACAGTTAAGTACACTTAGATGTTCTTAAGTTTATCTTAAGTACTGAAAACTTCATTTTTGGTATATTAACTACAAAAGCAGTGCACAAAATAGTACATTTACTTAGAGGAAAAAGTGCACTAACATACACCAAGTACCCTGTGATAGCTATTAACTCTTAACACCACTGGACCTCACTAATTTTCAAACGCTGGCTACGGCCATGTTCACAGATAGTCGTTTTGGTGCATTTTTGTTAATTGTAAACAGATGCCCTGCAGATCAGCTATGAAAACATGCCGGCTTAAGATGTTTACATTTGGCAGACGCTTTAATCCAAAGCAACTTCCAGCGCATTCAAACTTATCAGTATGTGTGTTCCCTGAGTTCGAGCCCATGACCTTTGCTTTGCTAATGCATTGCTTTTCCATTGAGCTACAAGCATAGGAAGTCATAACAAGTGACAGAAAATGTATGTACTGGTGTAATGTATGCGTGTACAGATGAATGGTTTGAGCATGTATGAGGTAACAAGAAGTTTATGCAAGTATCTCATGCAATTACATTTCATTTAGGAATTTGGCTGCAGACAATGCAACTTATGATTAATTCAAGGTATACAATTTTTCTTTCTCTTGGTCACTATGTGTGTGTTCCCTTGGGGTTTAACCCATGACCTATCCGATACTTTACCTACAGAAAACTTTACTGTGTTTGTGTCGAAAACCACGACTGTCTATGTTGTGGAAAGAAATGTCATCAAACATATCAAGAGCGGAGGCTGAGCAGAGATGTGGAGGTTTTACTCACGAGGCATGATGCCCTGGTCTGCGAGCTGCTCTCGTGTCCTCCTCTGCTGGAGTCTCAACTGCAGGACTGTGGGTGGAGGAAGGGAGGAATCAAGAAAGAGGGAGATAGAGAGGAAAAGATAATGACTCATCATGAGAGTAAAGCTGGAGAAATCAGGCATAAATCTATGTCCGGAGAAGGAACACATCATCCCGTTCAGACAGGCAGATGCTGCATCCTCCTCAAACATACACGCGCACACACACAGCAGCATGGATTAACAGCCCACCTCTTACATTTATGACCACCTCCCTCCCAGATGAGGACCACACACTGGAGATTTGTTTAAAAGCCAGGAGCTGTGTTTATCATAGTCCTACATCCTGTTTTAAGAAATATTTGCGGCCCTGTTGCTTCATTTTTTTTACTTTGTTTTGGATGGTGTCTCTCATCAGGACGGCAGACGCTCTACAGCACCACTGCATGTGTTTGTGTGATTCTTAGTCTATGCGTATATACATCACATGAGCAGGAGTGCTGTGATACTGAATAGTGGCATGCAGTGATATTGCTTTTATATCATTATTTATATGATGACAGCTCAAAATGTAAACATTAAAGGAGACATTAAACATAAGAGGCTGCAAACAATAACAGAAAGGCAAAGTTTGTGGCATTGTGGAGAAGCGTGGAATGGTGGGAGTTCTTGTTTCCACCTCAGCTCCAGATAGAAATCCAGCCAATGGGACTCGCAAATGTTTACGGCTGACGTAATAAAACATTTTATAAACATTATAACAGAGTGGCTTGTGTGTTATAACATTTAGAAACAAAGTTGCTTGCTAGATGTGACAACTAGTAACGCATACGTGCTCTGCAGATTAATGGGCGTATAACATACTGTAGCATCATGAGAGTGACTCAATAAACCTATTCATACAGCTCTTTGGTTCAAGAAAATGTATTTAAAATTGGCAAACTGTAAATGTTCTGGGTTCGCTCCAGTAAAGAGGACATAGTAACATTGCAGTAACATACAGTACACGGAAAGCAAGCTGTGAGAACAAGCGACAGAAACGATGCCGTAAGGGGCGTGCTGTATAGATGACGCGCGTGTCATTGCAACAAGAAGTTATGGTTCAGCTCTTTGACACAAGGATTTAAACGCAAATCAACATTCACGACGAGAAATGTAGACAAATTGGACTGAAGCAGAGATAAGGGAGTTTGTCACTATAAGCGCTGAAGCTGAGATCACCTACCAGCATGACAGAACAGCTCATCACACGCTTCTTATAGTCTTGTCATAAACAAAAATGCATGCGTGTGGTTTCTTGAGAGAAAAATCACGGAAAATAAGCAAACTTAAGGCACTGTGAAAAAGACATGTCACCTGTCTTTACAGAATCGTTACGGTAGGTGTGTGAATGCACGCACAGATTCCAGAAAATCCCTGAAGCATTTTTTCTGTGTATTTTCCGTAATCTCTGTGTGAAGAGGGCTAGGCTAACAGTTGCTTTCGAGTTGTTTTTCAACTTTTAAATTTTGTGTTTGGTTTAATTGTATGTTGTATGTTTTGCAATTCTAATAAAAAACGAACAAATTATTTTCTATGAATAACGGAAGTCTGCTAACGTTACTTAAAAGTTACTATTTTGCTACAATGTTCAACTGCTACATTGTTGCCTAGACCAGTGGTTCTCAATTTAGTTTTGCGTGCAGCCCCCCATCCCCCTTGTGTATGGGGCATCCCTTTGTGGCCCCCCAGGAAAATTTATGACATAAATAAAACATTCTTAAAGGATAATTCCGGTATTTGACACTGAGTCTCATTTCTGGTTTGTTTTGGATGAACTACAGTGATGGACACTGAAATTTTGACAATGGGTTGGGTCTTGACTTTTTGACTCGTTTAGAAGCGTCTCTTGACTGCTTCAGAATGGAAGTCAATGGCCATGCACAAACATGTCATTAAAACAACACTTAACGTTCATTTTCAAAACTGTGCTACTCACCGAGTGGTTCGTGGTGTTCGTTGATGATTAAAAACAAGTTGTGTAGCGAAATACAGTTTCTGTCGTGTTTTATTTGGCATTTTGTAAAATTCCATTGACTTCTCTTGGAAGACTCATTGCTCGCTGATATATCACTCCGCCGCCGGGAAACAGAAAAGGGTCTGTTTACATGTGGTTGTAGTTTTTTCGCTCAGTTTCTCTCAGAAGAAATTTTTTCCATATTTAATGGCTCAGTGACCAGCTTTAGGTTTGAGGTTGAGGTCGATTGTGACTGTCTATACCAGGGATGGGCAACTTCGGTCCTGGAGGGCCGGTGTCCTGCAGAGTTTAGCTCCAACTTGCCTCAGCACACCTGCCTAAAAGTTTCTAGTATGCCTAGTAAGACCTTAATTGGCTGCTTCAGGTGTGCTTAATTATGGTTGGAGCTAAACTCTGCAGGACACCGGCCCTCCAGGACCGAAGTTGACCATCCCTGGTCTATACGCTAGACACCGAGCGTACTTGTATGGCAAAGTTGTTGTCGCCATCAAGTGGTCGGGAGTGTGCTAACGCTTCAGACTCAAATATAGAGCGGAAATATATACACAGTTGTGAGGTATCTGAAAAATAGTTCCACTATAGCAAATAACATGGATTGAAATCATACATTGCGCCAATATATTTGTTTTTAATCAACAACGAACACCACGAACCACTCGGTGAGTAGTACAGTTTTGAAAATGAACATTAAGTGTTGTTTTAATGACATGTTTGTGCATGGTCATTGACTTCCATTCTGAAGCAGTCAAGAGACGCTTCTAAACGAGTCAAAAAGTCAAGACACGACCCATTGTCAAAATTTCAGTGTCCATCACTGTAGTTCATCCAAAACAAACCAGAAATGAGACTCAAAGTGTTAAATACCGGAATTATCCTTTAAACTTAAAATTTGAATGAAAAAACATAATACAAATGTAGTGCTGTTGGTTAGGCCTGATGTTTAATTATACAGAATTTATAATAAATTTATATTTTGGGAGTCAGCTGACATTAGCTTAACTTTCTTCTATACATTACATTAATACTCTGCATAATAGTAAGGTTTAAGCTGCTGTACTTTGCTTTTTTGTTGACCTCAGATTTTTCTTGTTTTTATTAATGTAAACTAAACCTGCTTTGGAACAATTAAGCAAGTGTGAAAAGCGCTATATAAATACAATTACTTGAATATTTAGTATTTTGGTATTATATGCTACACTGGTATGATATTACTTTCCTTCAAGTACAAATTGCCAATTCCTCTGGATTCAAACATTGTTTGAAACATTTGACTGAATGCAACTACACTAGTACTGTGAATGTATGATGTTTGCATTACAATGTCCAAAAATCACATCATATTGTGCTTTATTTACAATACTGAGAAACTTCCATTAACACATTTCTCAAAACGTTTCACAGAAAGTGCCATGTTCTGAGCCATTATTGAAAAACCTGACATAAAAAAACTTCAAACTTCTTAACTTCCATTCCACATATTCTGGGGCCTCGTTTATAAAGTGTGTGTACGCACAAATGGGTAGGCTACTTCCCACGCAAAGGTTGTGAGTGATCTATAAAAAAAAATCCTGACGAGAGATTAAATAAAGTACATGTCAGATGAACAATTTTAAGTGTTGATGCCACACACACATGTACACTCTAAAAACAGCTGGGTTGTTTTAACCTAAATGCTGGGTTATTGTCAATCAACCATGAGTTTAAACAACCCAGCATTTTTAGAGTATAATCTCACTCCATATCATACTTTAGATTCACATAAAGAATAAATCCAGCAGTGTTACTTGTGCTTGTACTGAGTGATAATTGTTTCATATACAGGAGAGTGATGCGCAGGTTGATCCAAAATGAGTGGGTGCCTGTGGTCACCCGTGGTTACAAATCATGCAAAAATATTTTTAATGATATTCGGGCCTCGGACAGTCGAGTCGCTTGAAATAAAGATGCCAATTAACGATTTTAAACAATTACTACTTTTAAAAAAAAGTAGTAATTGGTTCGGGTACACATTTTTTTTTGCGGTCTGAGTTGCGGTTTAGTTGAAAACGTTGGTCAGATGCGGTTTTTTTTATACATTGACCCGCGCATCACTGACAGATAGGCCTACATAATCTTGTAAAATCAAATCCTAAATCAAAAATCATTTTAAATATTTAAACAGCGCTATTTCACCATCACATTGTCCACTACGGGAGCGCAGGAGGAGAAGGCCCGACTGCATGGAATACATGATAGCCATCAAATTCCCTACTATTAGATAACTTCAAAACACCGTAAATAACGTAATATTGCATATTTATCATCAAATTTTGCTTTGCCTATGCAATTCTCAGGTTTTTGGTGTGCGTTTAATCTTAGTAGGGATTCTGCGCATACTTTTATAAATGAAAAGTATTGTCTGGAAGGGTTAGGGTTAACCTAACCCCAACCACAGACAAAAAGTGAACCGGTGCTGTTAAACTAATTCTTCTGATCAAATTCAAAGGAGCTACCTTTCTCATAACAGGGAATAATAAGTGCCTTTAAAAATATTCCTAAAACACATGGCTTGTTTAACACTTGGACATGCACAGATTCTTGCGCTTGTCTCGGTTCATTTATTTGCACATTCGTTTTCTCATTTATCATTGCAATCAATCAGCCAGCTGCATAATTGTGCAGTCGACACAACAGCAACCCAATTGACTGATGGCCACATATTCACTCATACCTCTGATATCATGCAAAAGCAATCTGCATACATCTGCTTTTGTTTAGGTCACATACTGGGCAACCTGTGCTCGTGTGTCTAATGCCAGCATCTGTCATGGACTGCAAGTATGTGGACAACATGAAAATGCTAATGATGTTCAGCTCTGGCACAGACACACGACCCCTCACGCGCAAACAATACTGGCAGGTTGCTTGTACGATCACTGATATGAAATTAGACGGTCGTTGCCAATGTACCAGTCTATTTTTGGCAGACAAAATGAAACTCAATCCGGTCCAATCTAGATCAAATGTAATGCTACAGTGTTGTTTTTCCCCTCTTGGGAATAGTTGTTGAACATCTTGCGTATTCTTTTCTCGAAGCAAACTTAAAGGCAAAGCTTCCTGATCCAGAAACAGGTGAATTGATTACATTTGAAAATGGAAAAATGCCTCCTGGCAGGATCAGGGCATTTAACCAGGGTGAAAAGAAAGCACTCGACTTCATGATTGCCCTTAGTGATTGCCCTCAAAAGAATGATCACAGCTCTGCAGACAAACTGGATCACATAAGCCTTTCACCAATGAAAACCAGATGAGCTGACTCGATTGCATAAAAATAACTGCCAAACCTGTCTTCAAGGCATATACCTGCAAAACAACTTGTACCCTGTATAATTTGTCCAAATGAGGGCAATTACACATTAATTATGCAATCGCACAATACGCATGCTGTTAGTACATCAACATATTGTGAGTCCAAATTATCTCACACGTGTTGTCCCTTCAGAGGTCAGTTTTATTGCTCGAAGCTCAGCGCTGTCACAGATGTTTCTCCTAAACATTTATTGGTTGAAATGAAAATGAGACACGAATGAGACCATTGTTGACATATTGCAAGAGCAGAACGCAAGAAAATTATCATGGATAGCATAACACCATCCATAATTTGCTTTTGGAAATATTTCATAAGAAACCTTTGCGCTCATAGGGAGTTTTGATTGCAGACTTTTGGCAAATCTAGTCAAAGACATTGTTGATCTTGTCTGAAACTTTAGAGAAGATACAAATTAAACAAAAGTGTAAATTTGTTTTCATGTAATCTCATTGCAAAAGAAATTACAATTTACAATTACGAAATCTCGGTAACACTTTACTATAAATTTGTATGTGTCAACATTAGTAAATGAAAGTAACAATAATCAACACAGTTTTTCTGCATTTACTAACCCCTTAACCGATACCACCTCCCCCTTTTGAGTGTGGGGTGAAAAGTTGATGTGCACTTTCAAATGAATATAACTGACATTTTTTTGTCTAGAAGCCTAAACTCGATCTTAAATTTGTATATACATTTTATATAATGAAAATGTTTTACGGCCAAAATGCTAAAAACATAAAGCCACAAATCTGAACTATTTCTGATTCAAATTTAAGTAAAAAAAGCAAAAAATTTCACACTTAGTATAATTTTTTATTGAACATATTAAATGTATAATAGGATAAAGTGTTATGAATATATAATAATTAATATGCATTACTATGTGGTCATGAGGTCATGTAACAAAAAAACCTCTACATTATTTTTTCACAAAATACTTATATATGAAAACTACATGATATATAGTTTGTCAAGATTGTTTAGTTTTAGAATAGGGTACTAGTGCTACAAATACGTAAAAACAATGTGGGCCTGCCTGTGGGCCGGTGACATTTAAGAAACTGACTGAAATTGTGATTAAAATGAAAACGACACTCTTGGAGCTTTCCAACATTATATAGGTTGTCATGATTAGATAAGAATTCACACGAAAAACACTGAAGTAAAAGTAGGTTTCCCGCTGGCGGGAAAGTGACATTAAGCAGGATTATCAATATTTTAAGGCACACGGTTTTTATAAATGAATCGCTCATTTCCCCTAAATAATTATTTTATAAATCACTGATAAAATATTTATTCTAGAGGCTTAGACCTTTCCAACGATACATAGTTTATCATGAGTCGATTAAAACTTACCTAAAAATTATTAAAAGTAGGGATGTTGCGGTCACAGAATTTTCCCACTGGTTAATCAGCGTGTGACAAACCCGGTGATGCCGGTATCACCATGTGGGAGGGGCTTATTAAAACGGATGCATCAGTGCACATTTTGCTTTCAAATTAGAGATAACACGTCAATTAAGAGAAAACGCTTCCCTGCCAATGACGAGAATCTCCGCATTTCCGCAATACTGCTATTATCCACCAGGTGGCGCACATCCGCAACTTATACAACCCGGAGTTTGTTTAAAAATTTTAAGAAGAACATTTTCTGAAAGGCATTAAACTTTTGCTTGAGTGAAGTGTGCGCAGGTACTTCTGACGGAAGCCCGCCAGTCCCAAGCTGAACAACCGGTTCTTCCTCCATCTAGGCCTACTTGAATGATGGGTTTATTATTCTTAATGAAAAACACAAGAAAATGATCTCACTTATGTTAAACATTATATATGTATATTATAAGAAAACGAGCAGTTTCTGTCATCATCAATGTCAGTTGGCTTGCCTCACACACTGACAGTAATAAATGAAATCTGACACCTGCTCCTCTGTGATGTGACGCGCGTACAGCTCGGACTAAATTCAGGCAGAAAACACACTCACTTTTAAGTGTCTGCTCTCTATAACGTAACAATATGATTTTATTACAAGAAAAAAACTGAAAGACAGTGGAAGACTGTGCCATGGTGGACAAGTGATCTAATCTGTGAGAGGCTAAAGCACCGTGTATCACCGGTTACACAGAATACATGCCTAATTAAAAGAAAACACAGGTGGACATATCATGAAAATCTGACTTTTTTCCATGTTTAAGTGCTATAATTGTGTCCCCAGTGCTTCTATCAACCTAGAAAACTTAGAAAAATAACAACCCAGTAAACCATTCTCTGCAAGCATGTGAAAAAAATAGCTCATTACATTTGTCTCCCCTTGTGATGTCAGAAGTTGATAAAACCGCACCTTAATCTGCACTATCCAACCTGAGATCAGCGCATTTGCATTTTAAAGGACACACCAAAAAAGTCTCACACCTACAAAGTGACAATTTTAACACGCTATAATAAATGATCTATATGGTATTATAAGCTAAAACTTCACATAAATACTCTAGGGACACCAAAGATTAACTGACATCTTAAAAATAAAGTCTTGTGAAATGTCCCCTTTAATTGCATTGACTGCAAATAGCGAGGCTGTAATCTTGACATGACACAGGCAGCCCTAACACATACACAGTCATACACATACAATGAGGCTAGATTTTGCTTGTGTGTGATCATGTACATGGTGAAGCACCTCAGAGCTAACAAAGTTCATGACACCACCAAATGCCAACTTAAACATGAGACATACGCCATTCACAGACAGCTGTGTCATTGTTGTGTGGTCCTGGCATCTGCCCTTTATGTGACACAAGCAAACATGTGTGAATTAGCTTGCTGTGATTTAATGAAGGACGTATTGCGTGATGCTAATTCCCAGTGAATGAGGCTGGCAGGTGGGGCAGAAGATCACAGAGGAATGCTGGGAGAACTCAATCCTGGACACTAGGGGACCCGTGAGCTTTACCCACACGCATGTAAACACAGCAATTGTGTAAACGTTTTAAACCTATAAATATATAGAAACCCCTAAAGAAAAGATATTAAGGGATAATAAGGGGTTTCATACTGGTCACCAAAGTTGCCAGGTGCATTACTAAACACACATGTGACAACATGACGTCTGTTTGAATAGTAGTTGTTTTACAAACATCTATATTCAACGAGATGTGAAAAGTATGGCACAGCTTTAGTTGATCATACTAAATGTCACAATTTAAGAACCTGACCTCATAAAACTTCAGTATAAAAAGAGACAGTTTAAATAGCCCCGAGTCGCAGGAGCTGGGTTACGTAATCTCTATGCAGTGGTGGGAGTGGGCTGTCATGTCCTGTTGGCCCTGTCGATGAACCTCAATGAGCCGAAGACATCCACAGGGAACGCACTGCAAGATTCCTATCAGGCCAGCTTGATCACATAGTCATAAACACACAGAACAAGAGCTCCCGTTTGTCCCCACTGTCTCAAAACCGACAGGTACTCAACCTCGCATTCCTAAAGTATCAGAGCACTAATGTGTGTTGACTAAAACAAGCCAGTGTAGAAGATATTCCCATCATGCTTCTGTTCCGACCGGAATATATAAGGTCTTCACCTCCCTTGAGCATTGGGGTCATTTCCCTTTGACGAAGGAAAAGCTCAATTTTGTCTGTAATTTTGCCATTACTGTGCCCAACCAGAATGCAGTGGATCTACCGTCTACTGTACCAAAAGTGAAGCTGATACACAGTTTGTCTGTTGAATAATAAATGTTGGTAGTTTGCTGTTAGTGGATGCAGATCTGTTTTTTCAGTAACATTTTCATCAGAAAGGTGGCAGCATTGTTCACAATACATTTAAACATGCACTCAGAATACTGTTTAAATGTAAATAGTGGTATAGAAAAAAATCTTGAAAAGAGATGGAAAGAAAGAGGATAAAAAGCACCTGTCTAGTACATTACTAGGGAGAAGATGCTAGATAACCTTTGACCTCAAAACAAAACGCTTCAAATTTTCAAAAGCACTGTGGACAAAAGTATTTTACAATGTCTAGCAGGTACAAAGCAAAGAATTTGGGGATTTTTTTTAAACAATCTGTATCAGCAGACAATATATCCAAAGCGACATTTAGTCTAAGAAGCCAACAAAGCTTTGTAATGTAGTACACGTAATGTTTACATGTAGGTACAGAGTTGTTTTTCTTTATATAAACATCTGTAAATTATACCAGACATAATGTACACTGTCGAAATATTTACCGCAGCTGTCACTGAGGCTGTACACTTTCGAAAAGTACACATTTGCACCTAAAGTAGTTGATATTACACTCTTAAAACGGTTGTGTTAAATTTCTGTGTTATTATTGAAACAACACATTTTATATAGTCACTTTTATTTCTTTGAACATTAAATCAACATATAATGTGTTAATAAAAAAGTATTAAATAGCACAACACAAAAAATGTGTAAAAAAAAGTAAAACATACTTACAGTGTAGTTTCCGAAAGTTACATACTGTATTTATTTTTTCAAAATGATACATATTTGTAGCTAATGGTACATATTAAGAGCATTTTTAAGGTGCCCCAATGACAGCTGAGGTACAGAGTTTTATTTTTCTAACAGTGTGGGACTTAAATATTTCACTGTTTTTAATGTGACATTCTTACATATTGTAAGTAGATATAACTATTATTTACCACCTACTCTACTGTAAAGATAAGATCATCATGCCATGTAATATAAAATATCTGAGGTTAAAATGTATCTCACTAGTTGCAGACCTCCAAAAAAAAACCCTCACCTGATTTAAACTTGCTGCGAATCAGAATGGAATGTTCAGAACCCAGTAGAGTCATCCTGCCCAGCGTATGTTTCCAGTGTCAAAGCATCAACAGAAACGTGTTCACTTCAGTTCTTTCACTCCAGTCCCACCTATCATAGCAAGCTATCAACGAGCTGCCTGCGAGACTGACCGCAGATCTTCTTACGCATGTACAAACAAATGTGACTGAGGGTCTCTCTGGGAACAGACGCAGCTCGGCTTAACACACACAGCGGCTTTGGTCCCATATAGCACTGATTCTCTACTCCATGAGAGAGAAACTGATATGCCTTCACTTCTGGGAGAGTCTTAAAGCAGAGGGGGCTCGGTCGAGCCCCTCCCTTCTGTGGACACACTGTTAGCGCAGGAGTGGGCTGCTGCCCCCACTGTTCGCTTGTACCGGGGAGCGTACACACGCACAGTTGAGTACGAATAACCAAACAAAGTGAGCAAACCAAAACATAAACTTACATTCTGAAGTTGGGAGAGCCGTTGACCTGTCAGTTGATAATGTTATCTTGTGCATTGGTTTGTCTGCTCACAGAGGTTGACAAAACTTTTTGTCAGAGTTTAGCTCGGTCTCAGTTCTGTAGCGGTGCGGTCACAGCCTCATTACTCCACATAGGCCACACATTAAACAAGCTCGTAATGGCCCCCCCGAGAGCTGGCACGGACCCCTACCAGAACGGCTGTTTTTGGAGAGCCTTTTGTGCAATTAGCTGTAAGAACATTGCTGTGTTTGTTTGAGAGAGCCTTTAAAATCAGTTACATCAAAAGTAAATAAATATGTAAGGACATCGAGCCATAGGGCTTTCGTGGGACCCTATTTATCACTGAATGCCTTCACTTCTCCTCCTCGATGATGATGTTCATGTGGTACAGCTGGGACTGCAGCCACTAGTGTACGGGCGTGTATGGGCGTGTCGCTGCCCGTGGAGTCTGCGCTGTCACCCTGACCCCTCCTTTCTCAGTGCCTCACGTCTACTTGGCTTCGATTTTTAAAGCACTTGGATTTTAAGGCTAATGGCACTACAATCTGTCCGCTCCCTCTGCCACGCGTAATAGACTGCGGTCCAATATACAACCCAGGTCAAATATTTACATTAGGACATCTTGAGTTGCGAACCGGCCATTTTTCTCTGGAAAGAGCGTCTGGCCGCACACATTTCCCCTTGACTGGAGTTTGGAAGGCTTAATTAGCAGGTGAAAGTACTTAAAGGCACGGTACAACCCCAAAGTTTGACAGCGAACACAGACCATCCTTGTGAAATTCCTCAGAGGGTCACTGAGTCCCGTTTTAATCCCTCCCTTTAATTGGGCCTTGTGTCTAAAGCTGTAACATGTTTCATCTGAGCAGATTCTCCACAGCAGCCTGATGTGACACCTTTGGACATAAATCACAACTGTACGGTGGTGATATATATTGTATACAGTAACACTGCGAAGAGCTGGCTAGACACACGCATGTTCTATAACACGGTATCCATCTTAAATGTGTTAGGCGAGCGCCATAACATAACTTTTTAGAAGTTTTCTGTATTTAAAACCATATTGGATTCATCAGAATCGTTATCTTCCGAGATGTGTTTATTGGCATCCTTAAAGGAGAACTTATTAAAACTTTAGAGAAATACAAACTGCCAAAATCTATGCAAAGTCTATTATACGTTATTTTGTAATCTCTTTGTAATTGAATGCGTTTAAAAAAAAAATCATTGTTTATCAGCTTCCAGCAAAAACTACTTTTTTTTCTTTTTGCTTTAAGTGAATTCTTTGGCTATTGTGGTATTTAAAATCGTAATGAAACAAACATGTACCGAAATCAGGATTAAAATGCTTGGTGGAAAATTAAAGAGAACAATTTTGGACAGTTGGTCTGTACTTTGAATTATGAAAGAGTCGAGGGACCTATTTGTGTCATTTATTATTTATGTCCGTTAACTGCTGCTTACATTTTCTAATGCCAGGAATTGTCAAATGTTCAGATGTTGTAAAAAATACTTTTTCAAACAATGTATTAGAATAATTATATAATAAGCTCCATCCCAGCTGTTTTAAGCAGAAGTTCTGTCTCAATTGAGAAGACAGGGAATGGGGCCCCGGATCCGTATTCGGCTCTGTACTTTTGGCTTCGTCTCAGCGGCCGTTAGACGGGGTCCTGCACGCAGACAACCAGGGAGTAGCTGCAGCCTGCGGGGTCCTGACTGGAGCCAGTCAGACCAGAGATGGGAGGGGTAAGAGGGAAGAGAAGAGAAACACAGTGTAGAGAAACAAGGAGATATACAGAGACAAGAGAAAGTGATAGAAAGAGACATAAACGAGACACAGAGGACAAATAAAGTACTGAGACAGTCGGGCGTTGGAAAACGTGCCTTGGGGGTTTGAGGAATTGAGAAAATTCAGCGCAAAAGTCCAACAGTCTAAATTTAAAATCTAATTTAAACAGCAAAATGTATAAGATTCTGAAAGATTGTAAGAAATGTTAGTCATTAAGGGAAAATCATTAAAATTTAGCACTATTTCATAGATAGATTTATTTTTCCTTCATTAAGCAATTTCTAAAACATGATACCACCGATCATCTAGATTTAACATTAAAATAAAAAAGCGTCTGAGGTAGAGCAACCGAGGCAGCACCAGACTTAACATAACAGGCAGAATAACATACTGTAGGCAACAGCAGACTGAGATACAACAACAAGAGCAGCAACAACAAACTGAGGCAGCACAAAAGAGGCAAAAGCAGACTGAGGCAGAACAACAAAGACAACAATAAACTGATGTACAACAACAAATACAGAGGCAGACAGAGGTACAAGAACAGGGTAGCAGCAGACTAAGGCACAAGGACAGAGGTAGCAGCAGACTAAGGCACAAGAACAGAGGTAGCAGCAGACTAAGGCACAAGAACAGAGGTAGCAGCAGACAGAGGTACAAGAACAGAGGTAGCAGCAGACTGAGGTACAAGAACAGAGGTAGCAGCAGACTGAAGTAGCAGCAGACTGAGGTACAACAACAAATACAGAGGTAGCAGCAGACTGAAGTAGCAGCAGACTGAGGTACAACAACAAATACAGAGGTAGCAGCAGACTGCAGTTGCAGCAGACTGAGGTACAACAACAAATACAGAAGAAGCAGCAGACTGAGGTACAAAAACAGAGGTAGCAGCAGACTAAGGTGCAAGAACAGAGGTAGCAGCAGACTAAGGCACAAGAACAGAGGTAGCAGCAGCAGAAAGAGGTACAAGAACAGAGGTAGCAGCAGACTTAAATAGCAGCAGACTGAGGTACAACAACAGAGGTAGCAGCAAACTGAGGTACAGCAACAAAGGTACTACAGAACGAGGTACAAAAACGGAAGCAGCAGCAGACTGAGGAAGCAGCAGACTGAGGTACAACAACAGAGGTAGAAGCAGACTGATGTACAACAACAGAGGTAGTACAGAACGAGGTACACCAACAGAGGTAGCAGCAGACTGAGGAAGCAGCAGACTGAGGTACAACAACAGAGGTAGAAGCAGACTGATGTACAACAACAGAGGTAGTACAGAACGAGGTAGAACGAGGTACAACAATGGAGGCAGCAGCAGCAGACTAAGGTATAACAACAGAGGTAAAACAGACTGAGATAGAAAAACAGAGACAGCAACAGTCTGAGGTATAACAAACAGAGACAACAACAGACTCAAGTAGAAAAACAGAGACAGCAAAAGGCTGAGGTAGAACAACAGATGTAAAATAGACTTAGAAAAAATCTAACAGACAGCAACAGACTATGTTAAAAAAACATAGACAAGAACAGGTTGATAGGGCGTAAATGCAGTATACACCTCAAATGCATCTTCCTGCAAGTTGAAAATATTCAACTCAAGTGAAAAATTCACATTTCAAAAAGTTTAATTTGACGAGTAATCTAGAGTGAGGAACGCAATGCTTCATGTTTGGTGTGTATGCACCATGAGGTACAACAGAGGCAGCAGCAGACTAAAGCTGCATTCAGATTAGCAGCGACTAGCAGTAGCAGAGCAACGTGATCTCATTGATTTCAATAGAAGCTAAGAGAGTTCCGGCGACACGAGCGACAGTCACCATTAGCGACTGGATGGGGAATGTCCAGTTGCATGACAAAGTTGAGAAATGTTTAACATTATGCAAATTATGAGCGACTTCCGGGAGCAACTACCAATGAGAGCACAGCAGTGGAGTTCATGTCATCCACCTCTCGTCAGAGACGAGCGACACACAGCGACAAAGTCCCTTATAATGTGAATGTACCTTTAAGGTTAAAGTATGCTCCACTTTTTATGAGTATGCAAGAACCCCGCATACACTGTATGCATAAATTGCACATGCGCCTGCAGCAGGGGAATGTAGCATGTAGGAGTTTCATAGCATTTTGTCTTTGTACACGTACGAGTGAAATAAACAATACCTTGCAGGGCTGTGTGTTCGACCGTGTGCATACGTTCGCATACATGTAAAAAACAGACTACACTCCAAGGTTAAGGATGAACAACAAAGGCAGAAGCAGACTAAGGTTGAACAATACAGACTGAGGTACCACAACAGAGACAGCGGCAGTCTGAGGTAGAAAAACAGAGGTATCAACACCAGCTGGATCATATCTAACTGGGCTCCATGGGTTTCCCTCATGGGTTTCCATCTTTAATGACTCTTCTGCTTACTGTCCCTACTGCACAGGCTCAGAAACATAACCACAGCCACAGGTAAACACTCTCAAATGGTGTTCTTAAAATATCTGGCCAGAAAGCATGTCTGGGATAACCTAGGCAAGTTGCATTTTAAAATTTTTGGGATTATGACTTATTTTACATACAAGCTCTGCTGAGAATCTCATCAGGAACTTGCTTTTAGAAAGTTCCCGCAATTCACATATTAATATTCCCGTTAATGTTCCAACAAAACATTAATAGTTCAGTGGAATTATCAAACTTGGCTGTGCATGATTCATCACAGACTTATCAACACATTAGAAAGATTCTTGTGCTTTCTCACGCATTGTTTTTGTCTTGTTTCACTTTCTGAATGCTTTGTGGTCTTAAGCGGTAATTTGAAGAGTTGAGTTAAACACACATCCTAAAACCAAATTGGGATTTCATTAGACACTGGTCAGGAGAAGTAGAATCCCAAATCAAAAGTGACAAGCGGATGACACGGGCCAAAGCCGTACAAGTAGGAAAAGATGTGGGGAACATTTATTTTGGTGTGAGGGAGTGAGATTTGCTTTGAGCTTGGAATCCTACTGGAATCCAAAAAACAACAAGAATGTGATCACAAATGTTGGGATGTCCATATTAAATAGGGATTTCTCAAAGTTAAACAAAGGGGGGCCGTTTCCCAGCCAGGGTTTAGATTAATCCAGGAGTCAGGACTAGCCCTTAGTTATATTGGGACATTTAAGTAGTTTTACAAACATACCCTACAAAAAACAATACTTGTGTGCATCTTGAGACAAACCAATGCCACTGATTATGTTCAGATATGTCAGTGTGAGATGTTTTTAAGCTCAAACATTTATTTTAGTCGGGGACAAGGATAAGCCTTGTCCGAGAAACCGTCCCAGGGTGTCTGATGGCAGCGGACTTTGTCTTTGATTTTTCATCGTATTTAGTCCTATTTTGTAATTGTTTGTTTTATTTGTAATGCTGTTACGCTGCACTTAAATTTCCCTTGAGGGATCCTAAAAAAGCCTTTAATTCTCAGTTATTAGCAGTACTTTGCCTTTGTAAAAGTAACAGGGCACTAAAATGTACCACATTCCTGAAAAGTGTCAAGGATCCAGCTGCATTTTTCAATTAAAGAAAGCTGGTATGAAAACATCATAAGGCCAGTACAATTTCTCCTCCGCTAGCTCTGAAAGAAAACTGATTGTTTTCCGACAGGTAAACTGGGATCTGTTTTCATTGTTTGATTTATGATTGGAAAGAATGGGTTGTTTAGGTTTTGATCAGATCTCTGAACTACATGTAACACTCGACTGTGTTTAGTCTAAAAACTACTGTATATGTTGAAGAATGTATTCGGCGTTTAAGTTTCACCTCAGTCTCGTGAGCTTAGAGTTATGTATTCCCCTAAATTTAACCGCTTCAACAGTTTGTGAGAACGTCAAAAAGACATTTGCGAGATCTGGACGTCCACATTTGCGGGAATGCTATGGAGATGTTACACAGTCTATGACACTGCGATTACATTCCTCTTGTTTATGGTGGCTATTAAACCTGAACTTTACATTTGTCTGTGCAACATATGTGTAATTTAGTCTTTTCTTGTAACCGTTACGGACTTATCTAAGCATCTTAGGCAGCAACAGGATTCTAAGGTATTCAATTATTTAGCAATTGAATTTCATTTGAGAAATGAAACGGTTCCCTTTAAAAAGATTTTAATATGCACTGTTTGGGTACTTTTTGAAAAGGAACCACCCCAGTGACTGCTTTTGTATCTCTCTTTCTGAGAGTGCATTTGATTGAAGACTTTTCTTGGGGATTGAGAGTTACATTGCATTAGCATTTTTTTTTAAGAAAAAAAAGAAAAACATCTTGAGATTTAAGTCATTAAAATGCAAGGTTAAAATAATAGTTTAAAAGTTAACAAACCAAGTAAAATTATGGGAATAAAATCGTAACATTAAAGTCAATTTTACAAGAAAAAAAGTGTACGGTTTCGGGAATATACTCATTTAATTTTGTTAATTTAATATCTCAATGTAATTTTTTTAGGTTCAACCAACTCCGAGTTAAAAATTGAACTCTGGGTTGACTTACTCTGAGATGGGAAACTCAGAATTTTGGTTACAGAACAGCAGATCTGAGTTAGTTCAATTGACTGAGTAGGTTTACTCTGGGTTAACCACTGTAAAAAAAACATCATCAATGGAGCTCCGATATTATGATTCACCATGGCAACAGCACGTGACATTACTAAAACTGAAAGTACTGCTGCAAGTGTACAGCAACAGTGAGCATTTAAAGAAAATTATTGTTTTCTTTAAAGGGAAATTGCTACGAAGCAATTTAAATTTTCACCACAGTTAAAATATCAGAAGTAAATAAACTGAGGAGGACTGTACATTATTACACCTTAATTTTCATGCAGATGCAATCCTATGGAAAAAGAAGATGACAGCAGCTCATTTTAAATGAAATTAGGCATAAGACTTCGGCATTAAAGGCTATAACCTTTACAAATGTTTTACATGAATAACCTGGTACTCGAACTAAGATCGCCAAAGTATGTCAACATTGCCCACTGCGCACAGCACTACGGTACCCACAGGACCAGCAGCTCGAATGTGCAAATTCATAAGAAATGTAAAGACAATTGTTCGGATATAAGAGCACAGTCACAAAGGCTGATATTAGTAGGCAAAGTATATGCTCTCTGGTCTAGCTGGTAAGTCAACATAGTCAAGACTAGTGTTGTTAACCCACAGCTGCATCTCTGTGACCTTTGACTTTCTCTCTGACAAGTCTACCGGAAGTCTCAACCTCCTAATAGCTCACAGTGTCAGTCTAGCAAAAAATCCCCTGCCTTAACGCACCACTAGTGTTTTTTAAATAGCACAAATATTTGCCTTTTTATGTCTTGGATTAAACGGAACACCTCCAAATGGTCTGGGCTGAAACATGCTGTCAAGCAGCACATTTTTCCCCTTGATGAGGAAAGACCAAGGCTGTATTATTGTTGGTATAGGCGAGTTCCCACAATGTCACATGTCATAAAGCACTCTTCATTTATTTGGCGGCGATAAAGCCATATGGAGACCCCTTCAGGCTTCTTTTACAAGGATCTGAACAGACCTCGTCCGACTGTGAGAGGATCTTATTCGAGGGACAATGCCTTTAATAGAAAAGTCAGGTTCTGCAATTATGTATTCAAACTAAACATGCAAGTGTTATCTCCATGGCAAGGCATTAAGTTAGATGAGATGACTTATGTAAGATGTCAGCAGAAAAATTATGTCGCTTATCATCGCTCTGCTTTGCCCAGCTGATTCGCTACATTAGATTTTCAGTATTTTTGCAGTGATAGGTGATCCAGTCTTGCTTTCTTTTCAGACTGAAAACCTGAATAAACACATGAAGGCATATGTTTGCTCTTAACACCCATGAGAAATGGGCTCTGATAATGCTTTAGTAAAAAGCAAATGATCTCCGAGTATCTCCAGTCCAGCACATAGTGTTGCTCTGTTCTGATAGGTTGCTCTGTCTAAAAGGTTGGTAAACCAGTCTGTGCATTCTTCCATTTTCTCCGACTGTCTGTTCTTCTGCCTGTCTGACTGTCTGTGTATTCTTCTATGTGTCTGTCTGCCTGTGTATGCATCTGCCTGTGTCTGTCTGTCTGTCTGTCTGTCTGTCTATTTGTCTGTCTGTCTGTGTATTCTTCTATGTGTCTGCCTGTTTGTATTCTTCTGTGTGTCGGCCTGTCTATCCTTTTCCCTGTCTGTCTGTGTATTCTTCTATGTGTGTGTCTGTCTTTCTGCTTGTGTATTCTTCTATGTGTCTGCCTGTCTGTCTGTTTACCTGTCTGTCTGTCTATTCTTCTATATGTCTGCCTGTGTATCTTCTATGTGTCTGTCTGCCTGTGTATTCTTTTATGTGTTGGCATGTCTGTCTGTTTACCTGTCTGTCTGTGTATTCTTCTGTGTGTCAGCCTGTCTGTTTACTTGTCTGTCTGTCTGTCTGTGTATTCTTCTATGTGTATGCCTGTTTCTCTGTCTGTATGTCTGTCTGTCTGTCTGTCTGTTTACCTGTCTGTCTGCCTGTGTATTCTTATATGTGTATGTCTGTCTGCCTGTGTATTCTTTAACATATCTGCCTGTCTGTCGGCCTCTGTATTCTTCTGTGTGTCTGCCTGTCTGTCTGTTTACCTGTCTGTCTGCCTATGTATTCTTCTGTGTGTCAGCCTGTCTGTTTACTTGTCTGTCTGTCTGTCTGTGTATTCTTCTATGTGTATGCCTGTCTCTCTGTCTGTATGTCTGTCTGTCTGTCTGTTTACCTGTCTGTCTGCCTGTGTATTCTCCTATGTGTCTGCCTGTCTGTCTGCCTGCCTGTGTATTCTTATATGTGTATGTCTGTCTGCCTGTGTATTCTTTAACATATCTGCCTGTCTGTCGGCCTCTGTATTCTTCTGTGTGTCTGCCTGTCTGTCTGTTTACCTGTCTGTCTGCCTATGTATTCTTCTGTGTGTCTGTCTGTCTGCCTGCCTATGTATCTTCAATGTGACTATCTGCCTGTGTATTCTTCTGAGTGTCTGTGTGTTTACCTTTCTGTCTGCCTGTGTATTCTTCTATGTGTCTGCCTGGCTGTGTGTTTACCTGTCTGTCTGCCTTTGTATTGTTCTATGTGTCTGTCTGCCTGCCTGTGTTTTCTTCTATGTGTCTGTTCTTCTGCCTGCCTGTCTGTCTGTCTGTGTATTCTTCTGCCTGCCTGTCTGTCTGTCTGTGTATTCTTCTGTCTGTCTGTCTGTCTGTCTGTCTGTCTGTCTGTCTGTCTGTCTGTCTGTCTGTCTGTCTGTCTGTCTGTCTGTCTGTCTGTCTGTCTGTCTGTCTGTCTGTCTGTCTGTCTGTCTGTCTGTCTGTCTGTCTGCCTGTGTATTCTTCTGTGTGTCTGCCTGTCTGTCTGCCTGCCTGTGTATCTTCTATGTGTCTGTCTGTTTGCCTGTGTATTCTTATATGTGTCTGTCTGTCTGCCTGTGTATTCTTTAACATGTCTGCCTGTCTGTCGGCCTGTGTATTCTTCTGTGTGTCTGTCTGTCTGCCTGCCTATGTATCTTCAATGTGACTATCTGACTGTGTATTCTTCTGAGTGTGTCCGTTTACCTTTCTGTCTGCCTAAGTATGTGGGTATTCTTCTATGTGTCTGTCTGCCTGCCTGTGTTTTCTTCTACGAGGCTGTTTACACTTGGCATTAACATGCGTTTTCGTCGATCGGATCACAAGTGAACGACGTTAATGCCAGGTGTAAACGGTGTTCAAAACGTTTTGAACGTGTCCACTTTCGACCACTTTCAACCACATTCAGAGGTAGTCGAAACCACTTTCGATCGGATCGCTTTGGAATTGTGGAACGCAAATGTGGTTGAATGTGTTCGAACAGCCACACGTGACCGCCTTCTCTCCGCCCATTTATCTAATCTGAGGTATTAAACACAAGTTTTACGTTCTGGCATGAACATACGGTGAACAGCGCTAATTCTAGCCTTTCATTGATAAAACTACTGCGGGTGTTCTCCGTAGTTTCGTTTTGAAAGCGTGAAAGTTGCGCGATCCTATTTCATCAATTGCGCTGAAAATTCAGAGAAAGCTCTCACATATACATGTAAAAAATTCTGTGCAGCATGTTTACTTGCTAAACAAGCAGTGGACCCCGACATAATATTAGTTTGCGTCCATATAAACTCATAATTACTCCCGCTCGCGTTTGAATGACAGCAAAGAGACTCGCCCACCGTCTCACGGACCGCCCCCTCAGAGTATTTAGGACAGAACTGGTCGAAAGTGGACAAAAGAGACGGATTTAAATACCAGGTGTAAACGTAATGTGTCTCTCTCGTCCACTTGTGATCCGATCGATGAAAACACATCTTAATACCAAGTGTAAACAGCCCCTATGTGTCTGTCTGTTCTTCTGCCTGCCTGTCTGTGTGTATTCTTCTATGTGTCTGCCTGTCTGTTTACCTGTCTGTCTGATTACCTGTCTGCCTGCCTGTGTATTCTTCTGTGTGTCTGCGTGTCTGTCTGCTTACCTGTCTGTCTGCCTGTGTATTCTTCTATGTGTCTGTCTGTTCTTCTGCCTGTCTGTGTATTCTTCTGTGTCTGTCTGCCTGTGTATCTTCTATGTGTCTGCCTGTCTGTCTGCCCGTGTATCTTCTATGTGTCTGCCTGTCTGTCTGTTTACTTGTCTGTCTGCCTGTCTGTGTATTCTTCTGTATCTGCCTGTCTGTCTGTTTACCTGTCTGTCTGTCTTTGTATTTGTTTGTCTGTCTTATACTGTATGATCATTATAGATTAATTAAAGCCTGGAATATAAAGTATTTTAAACTTTGAAATGCCTTTTTGCCTTTGATTTAAGTCTTTGTCAAACTAACAACAAAGTTGCCTCGGCAATATTTTAGTTTTATTTATTTTTTGATGTCACAATGTAGAATTTCCAGTAATGCTTTTTGAAGACTCTTACAAAGTTTAAACACATATGCTCTTAAAGTACTACTTTACTTCACTCTTCAAGTTTACAATACAGGTGATTTTACATTCTTTCAAAGCTCTTCCACAATAAACACAGAGGCAGTTTTTTGCAAACAAAGCCCAAGATATAAACATTATTGTTAGTACTGAGGGTGATGTGGGAGGCCTGGAGCTCGTGCTGTGGTCAAAGCCTGTGAGTCAGCCAGTGGAGGTCAGACTGACTCTCTATACAAACTCAACTCTCTATCACTACATGAGCTTGTGTGACAGACTGAAATACAACTGTCTGTAAGTGTCATATCTGTTTGATTCAATCTCACGAGGCAGAACGTTATCATCGAATTTCGCTCAGCATGTCACAATGTCAACAATTGCTAGCGGCTATGGATTCGTGCATCCAAAGAAAAAAACATTTAGTCAGCATTTCCTCAGTCTTTTGTTGCTCTAAACTTACTTCTGTTTCTTCATGTGTCTACTGTATCATCTAAAGTGTGAAGAACCTACTAAAGTTTAAGTTTTACCCTCCAGTGGTCTATTTGGACTGTTCCTAGATCAAGATCGAGAACCAGATCAGTTTGATTTATAAACAAGGTCAATCTATATATTGACTTAACAGAAGCATGTCCAGAAGTTACTGTTGTGGGTATGTCAGGACAGTGTCATATGACGGCTGTCTCTTGAGGTGCTAGCTGAGCACAGATTAATGTGTGATATGTTTTCTGTTTTCCTACACTCGGAAACACCTACTTACACTTGCTGACAGGTGGAGCTTTCACTGGCCACATACTTTACAGAACAAACATAATCCTTATCTCCTTCTCAGTGTAAAGGTATCTGAATACCTCCATTACTTTGAATGTGTAGACTGTTTCAGACTTTTTCAGACAAGTCTGACTTTAACAGCCAAGTTTGCGTTTATTTACGACTAACAATAATTTTTTTATTTATCGACAGTAAATTTTATTTTTAAAGGGGACATTTTACAAGATTTTTTTAAGATGTCAAATAAATCTTTGGTGTCCCCAGAGTACAAATGTGAAGATATAGTTTAAAAATACCATATAGATCATTTA
The DNA here is from genome assembly GCF_030506205.2 of Paramisgurnus dabryanus. Classification (NCBI taxonomy): domain Eukaryota; kingdom Metazoa; phylum Chordata; class Actinopteri; order Cypriniformes; family Cobitidae; genus Paramisgurnus; species Paramisgurnus dabryanus. Next base: position 65,591,536 of record NC_133337.1, on the reverse strand, counting down.
TTACAACATGTCAAAATTGCCACTTGGTAGGTGCGACCAAAAATCTGCCGGTTTTGGGTGTGTCCTTTTAAATGCAAATGAGCTGATGAAATGCAAACATTGATCGCCATAATGGTGGTTTGTTTAAATTAAAACTTAGTTTTGCTGGCAATTATTTTCTCTCTCTACTAAATGGAAGTGCCGTGGTTGGATAGTGCAGATTAAAGCATCACTAAAGAGTTTTGCTCTTTGCTCCCCCTACAGGTTGGAAGCGGAATTGTCCATTACTACTGTCGTAAATAATTTAGCCTACTGCAGCAAAGCTGGCTCTGATTGGATTGTAGGTCTGCCATAAAGCAAGTTTTTGTAGTTTTCACTCGAACTACAGGACCACGACCCGACGGTTGGAAACTTCTTTAGTGCGGTTTTGGCCGAGAGAGGGCTGCAAAGCAAATGTGAAAGTGCCGTTCACCCTGTTTCGAGTGACTGAAACTTTTTTGGAAACTTTATTTTAAGGTAAAAAAACTCTCTGGTGTTGCTTTAAGGGGCTGTATTACTATAATAAGATCCCCATTTGACATCACAAGGAAAAATTTCAATTACATTTTTCACATGCTTACAGAGAATGGTTTACAAAAACTAAGTTAATTGGTTGATCTTTATCACATTTTCTAGGTTGATAGAAGCACTGGGGACCTAATTATAGGACTTAAACATGGAAAGAGTCAGATTTTCATGATATGTCCCTTTTAAAAAAAAAAGTCCTTATTTACAGTCACAAATGGAAAACTTTATGCATTTTAGCTGTTCGTTTTCACACACGGGCATTTGCACCGCGACCGAGAATGCAAAAAAAAACCACATCGACAAATCCAACGGCAAAATAAGCCAGAAAACAAAACGACAAGAGAGAAGACAAAGTCAGTCAGAAAACACAACAGAAAAGGTAGGTAATTGCGTGCATGAAATAGATAACGTTGATTAGACAACACCTGTTTTGTTTTACACTTCTTTGCCACTGTAGTTTCGGGGTTCTGAAACACAAACTTTAAAAAACAGATTTCAAATACAAGTTTTTGAACACAACTTTGTTATCGTTTCCATGTAAACGACAAAAACTAAAATCTGTGAAAACGATGATGTTATATGCCTACATATTACATGTTTAGTCTACAAGCATGTACGAGTACTTTATTCAATGCATAGAATAAACACTTTTTTATTTAAATTGTTTTTGTGTAAACATACCTTTAGTTAATAAGCATCTATGCATTCTTTTGAATTGAGTTTGCACAGAAAACACACTAAAGAATTGGTTTGAACAGAGAATTTGTGAAGTCTATTGTAAGAGTCAGTTTCTCTAATGTTTTATAAAATGATCTATTAGCATGTGAAAAGCATTTAGGGTTAGGTTACTCCAGGGCGTCTGTCCAATAAATGAAAGAAATATTCCAATGTTCGCTGTACCGCTTTCACCACAGCAAAGAGAATTACATTTTACTGGAGTTAAGAGTTTTCCGTCAATTTTGATAAGAGACTTTGTACTGCAAAACACGCCAAGAAAGCTTGTATTTCTAGTGCACTGACTTTACTGGTTGCACACAAAACAAATCAAACATTTCAAAGATTGTGAAAAGGTAAAATGCAATATAGCTCCTTTACAGGCTACAATACCTGGGATAGCACTCCCTGTGACCCCAATACAGGGATAATCATCCACAGAAATATGGTAATTCATAACCAGATGCTTCTAGATTTTAAATATAAAAAATATGTTTAACTCTTACAATGCTTGGGCCAGTTGACAGCTTACCCGATCAGGCCAGTGCCCCATTCTCACAAAGTGTCATTTGAGTGTATTTAAGACCTTGCTAATTTGAATATTCAAGCAAAGAAAAGGCAAAACAGATGTCAATGGGCTACTCAATGCACAAATACGGAGCTCGAACAAACATATTTACACCATTTAAAGTGCCACAATTATTTTCGTAAACATTCATGTTTTAACTCGTTCCCCGCTATTGACAAGTTATCTTGTCAATTAAGAGAAAACATTTGCATAAAAAAAGTGTTCCTGATAAGGTTTTATGTTAATCTGTTAAACCATGATTGTCCACTAGATGGCACACTTACCCAATTTATAAAAAAACTGAAGCAAAAACATTATGTACTAATTTTAAACTTTGTATGTTTTCATAGTCACTCTGAATCTGACCTCTAACAAAATTCCTTCACAAAAAATGCAATTATTTCAGCTTTTAGCTAAAAATTTGTATTGAAGACAAATATCCATATAAGAGTTTATAAGCAGAGAAAAAATATAGATAGGCTGAAAAAAAATTCCCGTTTTGTTTGTTTGTTTATTTATTTGAAAGCCGGGTCTGTTTTTCATGCGTTTTATTTTTTTATTAAAATTTCCCTGGAATGCAATTTGTAAAACTTTTGTGAAAATCACAAAAAAATGCTGGTGGGCAACTTTTTAAAAAATGGCTGGCGGGGAGTTAAGTAAATATGAACTCCACTGTAAAGGTTGTCGGCCCATATAATTAAAAAAAAAAAACTTTAGCATTCATTTGTGCTGCATTTATGGTAATTTGTGCCCAGAAACAAACATTTGTGCTGGTTTAGTGTTTACGATATTTTTAGCTGGGTGCCATCATTCTCCACCCCATATTGTCCAAATTTTTTCAAAACGGCATGATTCATTTGTGCTTGATTTACGCTAGTTTGTGCTGTTACAAAAAATGCTGTAATTACTTCCCTCCATGAGATTGGCTATAAGAAAATTTTAGGGAGCATTGCTTCCACTTTTTCACCATATCATCCAATCTGAAACAAATTGACACGGGTTGTGCTGTTAAAAAGACTGTGTACCTACAGTATTTCTACGTACAGTATTTACCTTGCTTAGAAAGAACACCTTGGTTTTGGGCCAGTCATGTCATCCCCCCGTCATCCAAAAGTAGTTTTTGGTGACATAATCTTATTTATTTACCAATTTATACAGTCAAAAACCATAAAAACAATAATTAGGCATGTTTGTTTTAGTGATTTGTTGCGGTGGGGCCATTAAAATTTTTGGCAGGCCAAGAAAAATTCGAAACCACTGGCCCGACCAGGCCACTAGAACAAATCCTTCGCGCTGAGCGGTTCCAGACCTAACTGGTCTGTGACCTCAGAAATGACAGCAGTCTTTCACTGAAGTCTACATATCACCCTGAGGCCTAACATGAGGAATGCACTGGAAGTGGCTTCTGGAGGGAAATGTATTTGGCAGGGAAATCAACACTAACTTCTGTTCTAATTAGCTGTGAATGAAACTGTGTGTTAGATGGCAATGCAGTCATAACATGTAGTCATAACAGCACACCTGCCTACATTATAAGGCACTATACTTTAATCTTAAACAACACTTTTTCTTCCATTAGACAGATAAGCAGGTAGTCCCACCTCAGACTGACACCACTGGTTGACTCAGTATTGGAATTAACTCCCCACGCCAAATACAGGTAAGAATCAACCGTGGCGGGTAACATTTTTAATTCGCTATAGCCAACTTGGCGGGTTACACGTTGTCAGAGTTGGAGTCTGGTTAGTGAGCTAACAGAAATAGACCTATGATATTCCTCAAAGTACTGTAGCAGGGGAAATAAAAAATTTGGAGTAATGGTCCAGACATATAGGACTCAGCAAAAGATCTCCATTTCACATTTACAAAATAAGGTGTACACATACATAGCACAATTTTAACTCATAACACGAAAGACCACTTAGCTTTTCACATATAAGAGACAAATGGCGGCAGGTCAAAATTATCGACGGCGACTGTTTAAAGGGTCCATAAAATCCACTTTTACAAGGTGTTTGGACATTAATGTGTGTTGGCAGTGTGTGAACATAACCACCCTACAATGAAAAAAATCCACTCACTAGACATGCCGTTTTGATTCTCTTGTTAATGTGATGTCACACTAACAAAGCCCCAACAACAGCCACTAACAGATTGGTTAACTTTACCCAAATGGTTTTTGTTAGCATGTTGTAGCACTAATGCAGCTAAACATACTACCCTATACTGTATTAGCAGGATTAAATCTATTTTTTTAACCGAAAGCAGCAGCTCATTTGCATTTAAAGGTACGCACATTTAAGGGGGGGGGCACATTGATGTTTCAGGGGTAAGCTATACGCATCACTTTTTATTATGGGCACTTCCCCCAGAAAACCATGCCCACGTGTCAATCAGTGGGAGAGCGAGAGCCGAATCACAGGCATCACTTCACACGACAGCTTTGTTTTATATCAAGACTTAACAATGGCAAGAAAGAAGTGTGTTTTGGATGTAAGAAGAAGAAAGCCAGCATTATTGAAACAATGGATATGCATGTGTGTGTGTTTAACGCTGGATTTTATTGAAAAGTCTCAACTGGGTCATGAGTTGCATGCGATAAGAAAGACTTGTGTGTTATATTGGAAATAGGCGCGTAAGTGCATATTACATAAACGACACAAACATTGCTCCTCCCGCAGTTTGTAACTCCTCCTTTCGAATTTATTTGTACGTTATCGGAAAGAATCTGTAAAGCTGATCTGTCGTTTATAAATCTGATAAAACTAAAGACTCTGAGATATGAAGGATGTAATACTACTCTATAGCTAGCTACTCATGATTAACATCAGATACGCAGAAACATCTTGTGTTATGGATGCTTTAAAACAGCACTTTTTGCTTCCGCCCAAATAGGGGCTGTTGGGGAGGCTATAACAAATGATCTGTGGGGACTTTTAAGCTGAAACTTCACATTCTCAGCACACTTGAGACTTCTTGAAAAAATGGGAATAAGATTTACCCTAAGTGTATTAGTACATGTTAACGATATGCAAAAGGTACTAACCCCAAAGTAAACAATGACACGAGTTACCGTCTCCAACGTTAATCTTTTCTTGGACTACAACAAACACACGGATTGTAAGCAACAGTTTACTTCCTGGGCCAGTTGACGTTAACAAGACCGACATTATCATAATTCCTCCCGCTTGGACTCCCAGCCTATAAATTAATTTCTGTCAGCATTTCATTGTGCCCGAATCTTTGAAACATGGTAAGGAGCGTCACATTACCAGCTGACATCAGAGGTATTCAGGCCAATCACCACGTACAGATGAGCTGGCCAATCAGGGACACACAGCTTTTCAAATCCGTGCGTTTCAGGAAGAGACTGAAATCTGGAGCTACAGTACAAAAATGTACGGTATGTGGAAAATAATGTGTTTTTTAACCATAAACCACACAAACACATTGTATTATACCAAATACACAAAATAACGTTTTTTAGCAATTAAATATGTTTAACTTGTTTAATGAGCACCTAAGTAAATTATATATAATTTTAAAATAAAATATTTATTCAAAATATATTCGCTTAAAAGTACTGTTATCCATTTCAGTGGCAGTTTATGTAAATACACTCGTTTGTCCTTGGAGGGCCATTGTCTCTGCAGAGTTTAGATCCAGCTTTGATGCAGCTAATCAAGGTCTTCAGGATTACTAGAAACTTTGAGACAGGTGTGTTGGGGCTGGTTGGAGCTATTGGCTGTTTCTCAATTCTAAGAACGCAAAGAACGGACTTGCGTCCTCGTGGAGACTGGTCTTGCCAGGCGACCTTGGAAGAACGAACTCGCGAGAACACAGAACGCACTTGTGAGAATTGAGATGTGTGTGATCTTCCTGCTGGTCACGTGACCTTCCCAGATTTCAACGCGCAAGTCTGCACTCGATGCATCCTCAATATCAAGAACATATCCGGGTATTTTCATGCGTCCGCTGTACATGGGTTCTTGAGAATTGGAACTGACCTTCGACAGTTAATGTTGACGTAGAGCGAGGACAGAAGGACGCAAGATCGCTGAAGAACGCATATTGAGAAACAGACAAACTCTGTAGGAAACCGGCACTCCAGGAACTGAGTTTGACACCTCTGCTTTTGGTGTGTGTAAATTTTATGGGATGAAATGCGCTTTGTAGAGCAGTTTGTCCATTTAGGGCTACTGTACTGTGGAAACATGACCGCGACTTTCATGTGAGGGAACTTGCGGTGTATAGAGAATAAAACGGCTCATTCTAAGGTAAAAAAAAACAATACACTTCATTATGTAAGGTCTTTATACACCACTGATAATATAGTTATGTAGATTATATTGCATTTCCTTTCTGCCAAGAGATCCCTCTAAAAGTTAGACAATGCAACTTTAAAACTAGTTTTTACATTCGTGAACAATGCAGTAATGGCCTCTCTTTTGATGTCTTCTGATGCCCTGTTGCTTTTAGTTTTCATCTTTCTTTATCTGTCCTCCACTGTCTGTTTATATCCATCTCTTTACAATTGCATCTATTGAGTTCAGACAAGACAACCAATTCTGTGATATCAGAGGCTCACCTCTTGTGATTGGGATTCTTGACCAATCTCAGCAAATCTCCTCACTCACACATCTGGTACTGAACATTATAAAGTTAAAGTTCAACTGCCAAGTTTCAGGGTTTTTTGTAAAGATAAAACTTAAACTTTTTGAGTTTATACCGGATTGATGCAATTTAATCATTATGCAAAATTAAGTAATTCTATATTAAAACATTTTAAATTGGTTGAATGTGTCTTTTGATTTTTCGTAACGGACGACGAGATATTACCAGTTTAGAAGGGAAAAAAATCTATGACTAACTTGTCAGTTTATGCAACCGTCCAGAGCATCCAGTAAGCTAACATTCAGACCTGAGTGATGCATGTTGTCTGTTAGAATCACTCAAATGTCCGCTATTGCAAAAATTTCAATATACAAATGGTATTTTGTTGTTTGTATTTTAGCCGTTTCCCATAGCTGCTGGTATTTCAATGGAAATCTTTAAAAATATGACCCCTCCTCTCCTGTTTTCTTTGGCCTTTTGGGATAGGCAGCTTTCAAAAGAAATGTAAGGCACCGTTTGATTGATTCCCCGTATTACGGTTTAATGAATACCACATCTAACCTGGCATACACATAACCTGCACGTCTAATGAGAACATGTGCTATTTGACTTGACAGGGAATAAAGACAAAGGCACTCAGATATGACAACTAAAGACAGTTCACCGCTGATATCTGATCTTTCTCGAATGACAAAGTGTACTTAAAGCTAATATAAAAATACCATAATAACTAAAAAAATACATTGAAAGCAAATGCAATGGAAATTGTTTGTTTTTCCATTAAAGCTACATCTGCAGAACACCAGAGAGCTAAACTCACAGTATACAATAAAGTACAAATTCATTGATAGGTCACAACAGTCTGGCTCATGTTATCCTGCTAAACCCTAAGTACACATCACAGGTTAAATATACAGCTGCACAACTATCAGAGATCTCATTGCAAATTATCATTGCTTTAACCTTGTGACGTCCATGTTCATAGTCCTGAACACGTTTTTTTTCTTTTAAGCAGGCGGTTCAATTTTTAGATTAAGCTGTACATAACGCAAACATACAGTAGATGTATCAATAACAAAATCTCAAAGTTATTTTACACTTTTATGGGTATTTTATACCATAACTACTATTTGTATCCATAAGGTAAACATTTTCACTTCCATCACTATGAGAACTATGAAGGTATTCTTAACTGTTGACACATCAGCATATTATAGCCTTTATCACACTACAAATAACTTACAATTCATAAATCAAGATGGATTTTCTTGATGAGAAAAATGATCTTAGAAAATAAGTAGTCTTTATTAATAATAATAATAATAATAATAATAATAATAATAATAATAATAATAATACATTTAATTTAATATGCTTAAAATAAGCAAAAAGATCTCACAATCTGCAAAAATCTTGAACTTTTTTCTAAAACACTTCATTCAAGAAAACTTTGGCTAACCACATTGGCAAATTTTTTAGCAGTTCAATTTTTTGCCTAAAAAAACTTTTAAAATGTAATATAAATATTTGGTGTTCCCAGAGTGCATATGTGAAATTTAAGCTTAAAATACCCCACAGATAATTTATTATAGCATGGTAAAATTGCTACTTTGTAGGTGTGAGCAACAATGTGCCATTTTTAGGTGTGTCCTTTTAAATAAGAAATCCAAACACCTATCACATTCACAATGATGATGATTTGTTGAAATGGAAACTCAAATTGTGCTGAATTTTTTTTCTCTCTACATCTCTGCACTAAATGGCAGTGCCATGGTTGGATTAAGGGGCGGTATTATCCCCTTCTGACATCATAAGGGGAGCCAAATTTCAATTATCTATTTTTTCACATTCTTGCAGAGACTTTACTGGGTTGATCTTTTTCACATTTTCTAGGTTGATAAAAGCACTGGGGACCCAATTATAACACTTAAACATGAAAAAAGTCAGATTTTTCATGACATGTCCCCTTTAAGACTTTTTGACATTTGTACTTCAGAGAAAAATACCAAGTTAACAAGTCATTCTTTTGCAGTGATGTTGTGTTGTGATTCCCTGGCCTGTCGTGAGAGAGGATTTCAAATGAAGCATTACCAATTATTCTCCTATATAACGTGGTTGTTTGGCTCCTATCGAAAAGAGAACTTCCCTGGCAAATCTTCCCGGATTCATTAAACAAAGACCACCATCAAGAGTGATGCATGCAGAGTAACAGCGCAGGTAAAAATCTTCCAAATACCGCATGTTCTCGTGTTGGGAAGGAAATTGTAAATCTGATTATATTGCGTCTTTATTGAATAATAAAGTCTCCAATTGTTTTGAGATTCTCAATGCTGGCAGGGAGATGAATTAGAAAGCGCAGTAATAAAGCCTTAAAGTGTTACGCTGTTATTTGCGATGCCTGTTGAATCAAAGCTGCAACACATTAGTGTGCTTTTGTTTTCTTTGAAACGAGTATGTTTGCCTGCCTCTCTCACACTGCTGTTCGCGTTTGGTGCATTCCTATCATCAACAGCACAGACCTCATCATCTCCAGATGCTTTCCATTCAAATTAACATATGGTTCTAACTTACCTTCTCTATGGCTTTGATACATACCTAAGTTGTTTGCGAGCGGGGTCACAAATTAATTCTTTTATTTCACCTTCGGATCATACAGATGTTTGGAAACAGCCGAAGTACGAATGTAAATCGATCTGGCGTGGTAACAAAATCAAATGTATGAACGGTTACAATGTCAAGGTCAAAAGATCCCAAACCCAAGATCGGTCCTGTGCTTTAGTTGTGTACAAGATCTTAAGAAAGTACAGAATGCAGAATATCGCACGTCTGGGCTCTTAGCTAATCAGATTCGAGAACCAGAAAGAACTGTTGTATAATTAAAATTAATATTCTGTTTCTAAATCTGGTTGTCAAACAAATAAATAAATAAATACAGTCCAATCAGTAACTGGCGTGAGAAAGATGACAAACACCACTGTTTCACTCCCATTGGTAGTCGCACCCAAAAATCACTCATCATTTGCATAAAGTTAAACTTTTCTTGACTTTCTTGCGTCGCTGGACATGCCCATCCGATCGCCAACAGTCAATTTTGCTTGTTTCGCCAAGCTTCCATAGAAATGAATGAGACTGCGTCGCTCTGCTACTGCTAGTCGCTAACCAGCAAGCAATTTAACATTTAAAAGACGTCTAATAGACATAGCCCACACGTCTAGGCTTAAGGAAGGCAAAATTTGGGCTGTCTGTGAGATATCCCAAAAATAAAGTCCAAACATAGCCCAAAAATAAATAAAATAAATAACTGAAAGCAAATACCTTGTAATCACTGCTGATTTTGCTTACATGATGAAATATCATACTGTACACATCTCGCAACAAGTTATTGTGACAAAAACGATATGCAACCAAATTTAAGTTTTTGGCTAGAAGTGGGTTACTCATAGCCAGACTATATTTGGTTTATAGTTAGCCTAAACAGTGAAATGACGACTATTGCTTGCGTAAGTGATTACAGTTCACTGAAAAATATGTGTTTATCCAGTGGCGAACCGTGGGTACTTCAGCTGGGCCTTCAAAATATGCAATGAAGTGCAAATGCCTCTCCATCCATAATACTAGGCTATTCGTATTTCGTTAAATCATAAAGTGAACGTGTAAAAATTCTGAGCACGCAAAGTTAAATTACAGAATGGGCACTGTCTGCCTTTAAATGCAGTTTTAAAGTTTAAAATTACTTTAACTGATAAACACAAATACAGACTCTGCTGCTCTGTAATGACAGTCAGGGGCTCTGTAAATTTGCATTTAACAAGCTTAAATTATGTTCTTTAATTTATTTTTTATTTTTTGGAAATATATATTTAGCTGTAGGATACCTTGTTAATCTTTTTCATAAGGGGAAATATAGCACCCTGCGTTCTCAGTGCACCTCCTTGTGGCTTATAACTGTTGTTATAAGATATCCAGGGCTCGCAAAATCTCTAGCCCGAGCCCCGAGGGCTACCAAAATGTATCTCCGCCCTGCCCATTGAGTATAGCGGGGAAAAAAATATTTGAATGTTTTCGCATTCTCTCAGATTTTGTTAGGAAATTATATTGTATGTAATTCGGCATCGTCTGTCAGTCATTACTATCCTCACGTAACAAGTGAAACTGTCAGGAAGTAAAAGTATAATTAAACCCATTATTTTTCTCGTGTTCGCGTCATATGCACAGGCTCCTCTGCACGCGCTTCTCCCGGCTGTGCTCTTCACGAGTACGCGCTTAAGTAATTTCGTTTTTACCTCAGCCCTATCAAGCTAGCCACAACATCAATCACGTTTTCCGCCATTTACCTCAACCACTCTCACCGCAGAGATTCGGGCCATTAGACTGTATTAATATTAACGGTCTATGATCTTCGTCTTTGGTGTTTTACGGCAGCTCGCATCCAGTTTGTTGCATGCTTAGGACTTCATGAAGGCTTACAATGTTTTGTTTTTTACCCGCCCCCTTGAAATCAAAACGTGATTGGTCGATTTGCCCGTCACTCTCCACACCAAAACACATAGCTTGGCCTTCCCTGGGATTCATGAAGTCCTAACCAATGAATGAGCCAGATAACCGGGCCTTAATAGAGACAGACGATTCTGATTGGATTAGAAGTTTTCATGACATGAACCTGACAGGAAGCTTAACGTTAGAACAGATGAGAGAAAATATATTACATGTATTGTATTAAATTGAATTAAATAGAAATTTTAAAATGTAAAAACATATTTTTATTGAATACTATATTATTTATTTGTATTATTATTATAAAAAATCTTTTTATTAATTTTTTAGGCCTTCTCTGAAGGCGTAGAAGGCCCTGAAGGTTCCCCACTGTGTTTATCCTTGTATGAACCTCAGACTTATTCTACCCATGACTTATCAAACCCATGACTTTGGCGTTATTTACACTACTCTCTACCTAAACACTTTTCGGTAATCTTAATTGAAAAATTGCATTTAAATTTTCTCTTAGAGGAAGCCTCTTTCCACAGAACTCATATAAGCGATTTTGAACAATTCCAAAATTTGCTGTTTTTAAAGAGGAATGCACAGCAGCTACTTCATTTCTCATCTGAGCTGGATAAGAGCTGTATATTGTGTTACTGTTTTCCTTTCTAAGGAAAGGATTTCTCCCTTGGTAAAATTCACAAACCAAATCTCTTGTATCCACAATACAACACCTGGAAAAAGAAACCGACCATTAATCTCTGTCGCACCAAAATCCGTGGTTTAAAGTCTCCCCCCGACGTATGCAAGCGGGCGTTTGAGAGCCACTGCCCTGTGTTTCAGAATGGCCTCACGGGTTGTTTTTAGGTCATTGTGGCCGAGTGGTTTCTTAATTGAATTTCTTAAGTGCTCTGTTTAATATGCAGCCGTTAAATGTCTATAAATAGAGCGCTGAATGCAATGACCTAATCTTTTCCGGTTTCACTGCTTAGGAGAGAGGATATTACAGCTAAAAGCTCTTATCATCTGCTGCCGTAAACGATGAAAGAATTAAGCTATTTGATAGTTTGGTGGATTTGCATGGATCTGTTCAATCTAAATGTTAGTTTTATAATGGTTGGATTAGATCATAGTGTAGATTGAAGTGATTAAACCAATCATTTGCTGAAGAAATTAAACACAGAGACTGTCTTAAATGATTTATGTGTGTGTATATGGCTTTAGTTTTCGTGGAAGTGTGGTAGCAAATGGGTCTAATGTGTGGTCGCATTTTAGGACATAACACACATCTCTGGTTTGATTTGCAATTAGGATTTACCTAGTTACATGAATGAACATTATTTAATGACATTCGAGGAGTTCAGATGCAAAACCCTCAGACGCATTTTCTTGTAAATGAGAACTTTTTATCAGGCTGTTATGTTTAGGTTCAGTAATATCACTTTACTTCCTTTCCCTGAACTTTTCCTTCAACTAAATAGCAACTGTGCAACATTAGTGAGAGAGCATAGCTATTTTTGACCACAACATTTTTTTTAAATGTGCATTGTTTAACTTTTAAAAGGATGTCTTGACTGAAATGCATACAATATATATAACTGTGTTGTGTATGAAGACCTTAAGTAATGAACAGTTTTGTTTTTATTACCTTAGAATGAGCCATTTTATCTACATACACCACAGGTCCCCTTACTGTACATGGAATTCACAGTCATGTTTCTATAGTAGCCCTTAAAGGACAAGTTTGGTATTTTACACTTAAAGCCCTGTTTTCGGATTGTTTATGATGAAATAGAACGGTTTTGACTGAAATTTGGACATTTGATGCTGGCCCGAGTATTTTCGGTTTCTGTTGTACCAGCCCCCACCTCTACAATGGCTGTATAGGTGCACTGGAACAATCCTTCCTTAAATGCATTAAACTTTCGTTTACAAAGACGTGAAACTCACCAAGTGGTCAGGGGTGTTCACTGATATGCTCACACAAAAATCGCTGCAAAAGATGCTTTCCAACAAGTGTTTTACTATTCGTTGTAAACTTGTGGACCTATTGTTCCAAACGCTTCACACCCGTATATTCTTCCTTTAAGAGCTTGAATAATAAACACTCCAGCCCAGTTGGTGGCGATAATCCACCTTTGCCAATTGCAAGAATACAAACAACGTTCAGGACGATAAAACCTGTTGGTTACAGCCATTGTAGAGGTGGGGGCTGATACAACAGAAACCGAAAATTCTCGGGCCAGCATCATATGTCCAAATTTCAGTCAAAACTGTTCTATTTCATGGCTTTAATTGTAAAATACCGAACTTGTCCTTTAACTCTTTTCCTGCCATTTAAAAGAAAATGCTTCTCTGCCAATGACCAGTTTTTTCCGGCAATCCGTATTTTTGCTATTATCCACTAGGTGGCGCCCTTAGGGCAAACAGTTCAAATTCTGTGTATGTTTTAAGGATCGCCCTGAATCTGATTCAGTCTGATAAAAGTCCTTAAAGAGTAACTAAACCTTAAATCAACTTTTTTTAGTTAATGATCTGTAAGAATGATGCTTTATTAGTGCTGTTCATTGATTTTAGTAATTTTTTTGACATTTATATAAAGTATTTCAATACTACAATATATGGTGTAAAAACGTCTGAGTGCTGCCCTCTTCAGGTTGAACGGTAGCTAGTGCAGTTGAATTTTCCTATTGGATGTTGGGTCCAAAAATACCTCGTAACGTAAGCAGGTTCAAACTCACCACACACTTTGTACGAGCTTAGTTCGTCCCCTCTATCTCTGTTGGGATCTGCCCACTTTTCTTGCATTTTTCAAATATTAGAGTGGGTGGAGTCAGGCTCTGACCAGGGGTTTAGTTACTCTTTAAACAAAATGCAGTTATCTCAGCTTTTTGCTCAAAATTTGGTATTTTTGGAGAAACCTACCCATATTTGAGAGGTGATAAAAAGATAACAAATAAAGTTCAGATTTTTGTTTTTTAAAGCAGAGGGTCTGTTTGTTCCTTTGATATATTGTATGTTTATATATTTAAAGAACATAATTTCTGAAAGGCATTAAACTTTTGTGAAAATCCAAAAATGCTGGTGCTGGCTGGCAAGTTTTTTAAAATGCTGGTGGGAAAAGAGTTAACAGTCAAACACTCCCTACGTTGTCTCAGACGACAACGACGACATGTTTGTCCTGTGGCAGCTACCGTAGCTTCTCATTGCGTTTCGAAATTGAGGTTGGTTGCAATTCGCAATCTCACCACTTGATGCCGCAATAACCTATACTGTATCTTTAACCACAACAAAACAAATGATAAATAAACAGACATTAAGCAATTTATATCTGATTTTTTTGCTATTTTGATTTATTCATTTAGCTGACGCTTTTATCCAAAATGACTTACAATTGATATATATGTCAGAGGTCGCACGCCTCTGGAGCAACTAGGGGTTAATTGTCTTGCTCAGGGACACAATGGTGTCTCACAGTGAATTCGAACCCAGGTCTTTCACCCTGCGCCATCACTACCCCTGTTTTTTATTTTCAGCAACATAACCTCAGATCTCCTCGCTTATAAATCTTGTTTGGATTTTACATGAATGTAGAGTATTCACGAGAGAGTAATTTAGAGGTGAGGGACTGCGATATCTTTTTTTCTCTGTAGCAACAGTGCCCCTTATTTATATTAGCTAAAAAAAACTGTTTCAACTGTACATTCCAGATAGGTGAACAACTATTGGCTATATGCAGGCATTCTTCAAAGCTTACAACAAAATCAACTACCAATGTCTTGTGCTGTGAACACTTGCCATATTTGCAAAACATTTGCAACCAAAATAATGATCCTGAATATTTTTTTCAACCTCACAGTATAGTTTTCATCCTATAAATGCAACCCAATGTGATACTAATTACCAGACTCCCGAGAGGAACAAGAAACAACTCAGTCCACATTCTTCACTTGCCTTTTCAATTTGTTATACTGTAGTATTTTTTCTATTCATCTTTTATCCTCCAGTCCTCTGTGCCATAAATATCTATTTATGTTTATGGATGTGTTGGCTTGATAATAGCAGCTGAAATGTATTATCCATCAACTAATCCTCATTAGCGACTCCTTTCAAAGTTGAAATGAAGTGATGCATGGACATGCGAGCGGTTTCATGGATAAATTGGAAAGGCACAACAATAGCTGGAATAATGCATTACAGTGCATTCCACCTGTTACTTAATGAGAGAGAACATTGTGGCTCCAAAATGTTTGTTGTTTTTTTATTTTATGCTGATCATATCAGCACTGTGCCTTGGCTGTTCTTTCCGATACATTTTTCTGATTTTCTTGTTTTCTTAGCTGATAAATGATTTGAGACTGTTCGAAGTAAACAAATCTTGTTGGAGGACAATGTGATGCGAGCCATTTGTGCAGTTATTCGACTGAAGTTTCTTGTGTGGGACCATCTGGTCCTTGGCTAGAATTACTGCACTGTCAGAAAAAAAATGTCAAAAATGATCCCTAGCTGTCACTGGGAAGAGACTTCAGCTTTCCAAAACTACACCTTTGCACCTAAAGAGTGCATACAAGTACCTCAACGGTACATATTGGTACCAAATGTTTACATATCGGAACCTAAATGGTACATATTAGGAACGTTTAAAGGGTACTGCCCCAGTGTCAGAACCATGTGTTTGTGTTCTGACAGTGTGGGGCCCATGACAAAATTATAAGGGTGGGCCCTTGTCTGCAAAGACACATTTAGTGGGCCCACCATGTGCCCTTCTAAGACTACATTCAGACTGCAGTAGGGATGGGCACGAGTACTCGATTGCTCGAGTACTCGAACGTGGCATCAACGATTGATCACGAAAACGATGATCTTGTAGGTTTATTTTTTTGTGGTTATGGCGTTGGGTTGAGCTGCGCAGACCGGCGAATTACATCAGTACCATGCATGACTCAAAAACAAACAGATAAGTCTGCTCCCAAAGCACAAACGTGCCGCAGCAACCCCGCCGATCCGCGCAACGTGAAGCGTACACACCTCACATTACTGAGGCCCTATGGTTTAAAAGGATGCCTTGATTTTGTGATTTACTTTTGGTCCAATGAAAATACAGTCAGTCAAAGGCAAAATGTACAGCGCCATCACAAGTTCAATGGGTTCTCATCTCATATTTAAACATCAAATGTCAAGAGATAACAGCCATACAAGCATTAACATTACATCTTGACTGAGAACAGGTGAGAGGACAACACGACACACCTCATCGCTTAGATGATAGCAAAAGACTTAAAGCTGCTTAATGTTATGAAGCTTGTGCTTTGACTGGATGCATTTTAAAGCTCGCTGTTGTAGTGCACATCCACAACAGGAGTTCATCTTTCTCTCCAGTACATGCACGTTGTATAATGCATTTATGTTGTATATAAGGCTTAATATTATGTAGAGTGCGTCATATAGAAAGTGCTTTGGTTTGTGTTTATTAACCCTTTAGTTTCACTTCATCACGCAGCTTTTCCTGTTAGAGGTTTCTGTTAAAAACATTTAATTCATTAATAATCTAGTATGTGTTAATTTTTCTGTCATAGTTTCTTCAAAATTAAGTTTTATTTGAGTGTTTTAAATAAAAATATTTTCATTTTCACAATGATGCATACTCCCTGCTCCTTTGATTGCCCCGCCCCCCAGTAAATAGAGTACGTGTTTTTCAGACCTATGGATGACACATGCACATCCCTAGACTGCAGTCAAAATGCAATTATTCTTGCTCATATGACCCATGTGTGTCTATGCCAATGTAAACATCACAAACCACATGGAATCTGATCTTTTCAATTTGGATTTTAGCAACGTAATGTGAACAGTCAAAAAAAAACTGGATCTGACCAAAGAATCCGAATTGAGCATTAATGCCTGCAGTCTAAACATAATCTAATGAACTTGAGTAAAAATAAAAATCATATCTGATGGAATTCTTCCACTGTAAAAAAAAAACACAAACACGAAGTTAATGGATTGAAAAATTGAAATTGTTTAACTTAATTTAAGTTAAAGTAGCACAAAATATATGTTCATTTGAGAAAAATACATTATAAAAAATGCAGCATAAAGTTAAAACAACTTTGTTTCAGTCAATTGAACCTACAATTTTAAGTTTTGACCTTTGATAAATAAACTATTTCAACTTGTTTTTATAAGTTGTTAAACCTATATTTTTGGTTACTTTAATGTTGTTTTGACAAAAATGCTGATGTTTTTTACAGTGTACTACTAAACATGCCACTTATTTCTATTATCTGGAATGTAAAGGTAATGGCATTTAGTGTATTGTGCGTAGAAAAATGCCAAGCTTCGTGTTGTTGTAACTCCTGAGATCAAGTCTTCTTTACAGGGAATTCCAAACAGATGAACATAATCTCTTACCCATCGTCACCACAAAATCAGCATGGAATTCACATGAAAGAGTCTTATGGCGCTTTTCCATTGCATAGTACCCCACGGTTTAGTTTAGTTTGGGTCGGGTCAGCTCACCTCACTTTGGTGTGGTTAGCTTTTCCATCGAGTTTATTATCACTTCGGAGTGGGAGGGATTATAGGCGTGTCGTTATATTTACGCTGCCTACTGCTGTGACATCATACACGTGAGAGCGTTGTTGTACATTCCCATACATTCATTTATTTCTCAGTCTGCCACAAAATTAAAATTGGCCACCACAAATAGATGTTTGCACATCGCGTTTATAACTACCTCTGTCTCACATGACAGTTTCTGTTCAAACACCCGACCCGTGGCGTCAGTCGACGGCGCTCCGTTGAGCCTCATTCAAGTTGCATTTAAGCATAATAATGCGGACGTGCTCATCGCGAATGTGCCGCCACAAACTGCAAGTATGGAAAAAACTGTTATGGTGTCCTGGATTCTCAACCTGTGGATGTTTTTCATCGCTAAAAGGGTGTTTGGAAACTTATAGCAGAACACAGATAACAAAATGTTTGCTTGAGACAGCGCAAGCTAGCAGTAAGCTAAAGCTAATATTTACATTATAGCGATGACGCTTCTCTCAGACCAATCAGTGACCTACAGTGTTTTCGCGTCACGTTTGGTATCAGCTCGGGTCGCTTGGAACCCCAACCGAGGTGGTACGAAAAAAAGTATCGGGTACTACGTACTGCACCCAATGGAAAAGCTCCCAAAAGTAAACTGACCCGACCCAAACTAAACTAAACCGTGGGGTACTATGCAATGGAAAAGCGCCATTAGTGAAGCTTTCCACCCATTCCAGATTGTAAAAATAAGTATTTTATAGCAGGTGTTAGTTTGAGCATAAGGGCCAAAAAACTTTTGTCAGAGCCTCCTTCTCCCCTTCGTTTCAGGTCTGAGATAGCATCAAGTAAAACTCTAATTTGCATGAAATGACTATAAAGCAAAGCAGGTAAAGTCCATTTCTGGCGCATGGAGCCACTTTGCTATATTATCTGGGTTCATTAAATCAAGGTAAAGCTTTAAAATAAAGCCTGTTTGAATCTGCTTGGTATTTTTTATTCAGAAATGCTCCTGGCATGTCAGTATACACTTTTAGAATATAGGTACCAAAGCAGTCACTGGGGTAAAAAAAGTACACCTTTGTATAAAGATAGGCTACTGGTACCTAAAAGGTACATACCCACATGGTACATATAAGAACCTTTTAAATGGTACTGTCCCAGTGACACGCTTTTGTACCCTTTTCTGACAGTGTTTAACACTACAGTGCAACCAGTAGCGAGGGAAGAAATTTAAAACTGAGTGGACTTGGTGAAAAGGGATAGACCTCAATGCCAACTCTCAAATAACAGTGATGGTTAAACGGATTACATTAAGTTTTTTTTTACTCATGGATCGAATCATTTTTGGGTCAGCAAAAATAGGGGTTGGGAAAAAAATAAGGACCAGCCAAGAAATTACAAGCATATGAAAATGGAAAAGATCGAATTTGCAAATAAAGTAAGGTCGAACAGTAGTAGGTACAGAAATAGAAATAAATAATAACACTGCTTTCATTCAATAAATTAAATATAATGAACCTTTTTAAAGCTATAGAAGTGATTTTCCTTTTGTCTTCTGTTGTGTGATTAACATAATTACACTAAGCAGATTTTTTAAGGTACTGTCACTTTAAAACTGTATTTAAAACTATCCAAGTAGGTACAAGTAAATTAGTTTGATGATCTGATTAAAGTATGACAAATTTATTTAGTAATTATTATTGTAGCGATTCCTTTCATTTATGCATAATTTCTTCTTTTCCACAAAACTATTTTGTGTCTCTGACTGGATGGAGCAGCCGTCAATTTACTGCCTTGCCACTAACTACAACTAAAATGTTTGGACACACCCACTCTTTCTTTATTACGTTTTTCAACATTGTAGAATAGTTAGGTCAATTACATGAAATCGAGGGATAGGAGTTGGCATTCTCTCAATCATTTTTATGAGGTCCATCCTGTTATGCTTTTAAACAGCATTCAATGAGTTCCCATGTATGCTGAACACTTGTTGGCTGCTTTTTCATAATCGGAAAACATCTGGACCAATTCGCCAATAAAAAACAAATCACCTTTAAAGTTGGCCAAATAAAGTCTTTAGCAACACAAATTACTAATAAGATTGTTTTGTTTATATATTTACGGTAAGAAAATTTACAAAATATCTTGTATATGTATATATGTGTCTTTACTAGAAAGAATGCAACCAGAAAATACAAGAATTGTGTTTAAAACCGTATAAAAGTATAAGCTGAAGTGTCAAGTATTTAGGGTAAACTTCCCTTCCACTTGAGCAATAGCAAGCAACTGCAGGACCTCTTAAACATAAATGAAATATGAAAATCTCTAAGTCGAAAAACATTTAGTTCTTAAAAAATGTTGTGTACATACACTCACCTAAAGGATTATTAGGAACATCTTTTCAATTTCTCATTAATGCAATTATCCAATCAACCAATCACATGGGAGTTGCTTCAATGCATTTAGCGGTGTGGTCCTGGTGAAGACAATCTCCTGAACGCCAAACTGAATGTCAATATGGGAAAGAAAGGTGATTTAAGCAATTATGAGCTTAGCATGGGTGTTGGTTCCAGACGGTCCGGTCTGAGTATTTCACAATCGGCTCAGTTACTGGGATTTTCACGCACAACCATTTCTAGGGTTTACAAAGAATGGTGTGAAAAGGGAAAAACATCCAGTATGCGGCAGTCCTGTGGACTAAAATACCTTGTTTATGCTAGAGGTCAGACGAGAATGGACCGACTGAATCAAGCTGATAGAAGAGCAACCTTTGACTGAAATAACCACTTGTTCCAACCATAGACTGTAAAAAAAAGATGGACGACGCCTGTTCGCTCTCTTCCATTGGTGAAAAGTGAAGCCGCCAGGGTCCCGATATGGCCCTGACATCTTGTGTCTTGAGTCTGCGCAGTAGCGATTTCGGGACCAGTCATGCGCAGTAGTGAGCAGTTAGGGAAGCCGCGAAGTCAAAACCCCCGCCCTCGGTCTCGTAGAATGCGCATATCACACGATATCACAGCTGTCAATCATGACGGGACACCACCGTTTTTATATCATTAAATAACTAACTAAACACAAACCTATTTTAAAAACAAACATTTGAATTTACATCAGCGTGATAAAAACTACAGTAAATGACAGAAAACAGCTTCGGAAAAAAGGTAATTGAAGTGTAATTAATTTTTTTAGTTGGTCTCAAGTCCCATTGAATAACATGGGGAGGCGGGGTTTATGACCTATACTGGGACCAGTCACTGGGGGGCGATCGAGACGTTTTGGCTTCACTTTTCAGGGCTTGTGCGGCACGCTTGGTTCCAACTGAGGTATGCAGCAAAGCATTTGTGAAGCCACAACACTGGACAGTTGGACAGTTGAAGACTGAAAAAATGTTGCCTGGTCTGATGAGTCTCGATTTCTGTTGAGACATTCAGATGGTAGAGTTAGAATTTGGGGTAAACAGAATGAGATCATGGATCCATCATGCCTTTTTACCACTGTGCAGGCTGCTGGTGGTGGTGTAATGGTGTGGGGGATGTTTTCTTGCCACACTTTAGGCCCTTAAGTGCCAATTGGGCATCCTTTTAAATGCCACGGTCTACCTGAGCATTGTTTCTGACCATGTTCATCCCTTTATGACCACCATGTAACCATCCTCTGATGGCTATTTCCAGCAGGATAATGCTATTAGTATGGTGTTCCTAATAATGCTTTAGTTGAGTCCTGTCCTGTATGCTTGTTTGTATCTGAATAAAAAAGAGTGAAAAATAAATATGGATGCACATTAAAACTTTGCTAAACCAACAAAGCTGGTGGTGGCGGCATTTTTTGCATAGACTTACACAGGAAGAATGGGACCTTTAAACCACTGGGACGTAAAAAAGTTGAGTGTAAACCCTACGTCAGGCTTAGCTACGTCAGAAACATTTGTGTATCCATATCATTTCCTTTGCTTAAAAAAAGTTTAACAATTTTTTTAACCAGTCCAAATAGTGTAACAGAGGTTTCATGAGATAAAGAATGTTCATTTTAGACAGCCAGGAATGTAGTGATGACGTTGCTTAACAGTTCAGCTTATCCCTGTCAAAAGCAGTTTCTGCTTCACTTTGATCTTGACGTCATTCTGCTCATTTCTGAGATGACTGACAAATGAACAAGATGACAACAACTTTGTAAAATGCGGAAAATCCTCACGTTGTCAGATGGTTTATTTTAATAGGCCAAAGCAGCATAACCTCTCACTGACAAATTAACTAACAAACAATGGCTTGAGGTTTGTGGAATGAAAATCTGTTTTACTAAACAGTAGCACTTCGGTGGACAGAACACTTCAAGATGATCTGAAACACATGGAGTTTGTTGATAAAACTGCATTCTTCCACAAAGGATCTGGAATTACTACGGTATAATGCAAACCCGTATTGAATTAACGGTGATAAATGTTAATGTGAAATCCAGGCTAAAGTAACATTATCTTATTATGAGATTAAGAGTGTCAAAGTTTGATTTCAGTCATTGATTTCAAATGTTTTACTTGACCGTCAGGGCCGGGTCTACGGGGGGGCTTTTCCTTCTGCCCCCCAAAAATATTCAGCCAACCATAAAATAATGGAGTCTCTTTATACATAAAACGTCTTCTGTTGGTAAAGCTAGTGTTTACGGCTCCCGCCCACTATTGCCTGATTAGCTTATTCAAGCATTGAAGCTCTCTTCAGCAGTATTTAACTCACATGAAAACTACTACTGTTCTCTATGACAGTGACAAAAAAAAAACTGCATCTTTAAAATATATATCAGAAACGATGCAATTTAGTATTACATAAACGTAATAACACAACACATATTAAAATGAAACTTTTTTTATAGGAAAACATGCCCAAAATAGCACCTTATCCTTTCTTAGACTCACCTCATTACTTATTCATTCAAATACAACAGCCAATGGCAAGTCTCCAGCGACATTTAATGTGTTTGTTTTAGACGTAGTTCTGTTAGTTTAAAATTAGAATATGCAGTTTGGTTATGGCATACTATATAGTAGATATAATTGATATAAGATGGTTATACAGTAAATATACAGCATTGTAACAGCTGAGCATTGTGTGCAGTTTTACATTCAAATTTTAAAGTTTTTTTCATCGTCATCATCTCATTCAGCTCGCGTTTGAGAAAAAACTTCACACACAAAAATCTACAGACATTTAAGTTCAGGAGGAGCTTTCACTCCGCAAGGTCATCGTAGGGTAAAACGTTGTATTGCATAATGTTGCGTTGTATTATAATATCTAACTTGCTGTGTTATGTACAAAGCAGTGTGATTTATCTTTGGTCTCGTCGCAAATCCCATTTACAGTATTTTAGGGCTTGTGCTTTTGTCTGGTGCTGTTATAGGCAAACAGGATAACCTTTGACGAATTTGTCATGCATGTCAAATTGCTTTCATGATGTTTCAATATAGATTATTTAAAGCGTTGTGCTTTCTTGTGATATTTGAGGTTGCTTCAGCAGCAAGATAGGGTCAGGAATTAATGAAAATATAGCTCATCACATATCACATTGAAAATGCATTATTTTAAATGAAGAAAATTTTCGAGAAGTGGAAATAAAGTGCATAACAAGTGTTTATTAGAAGAAAGGCATATGTTGGGTAGTTATAAGAATGGCTTTAATTTATCTATAATAGATTAAATGCAGTGTACACATTATTAAAATATAGCTATTTGTACAGCTTTGCATTAATATCACCTGCTTGCCTGATTTCATTAACTGTGACTTAATGTGTAAAACTACATTAAGTGTAATCATTATAACATTATAAATCATTATAAATCTAATCGGATCTACTTTTAAAATTTGAACGTTCAAAAGGACATATAAATGGCCCTTTATTTTAAGACATAGCCTATGCAAAATAATATTGGATTGAAACATCCATAATTTTAGTGTATGAATCATTTTAGTCGAGGAATGGCTGCCCACCCAAAAATCCTGACTGCACCCCCAGTCCAGCAAGCCTAGTACCGGGCCTGTTGACCGTACTCGGTTAATATTAAAGATAAAGGATATATTTTTACAGAATGGTCTTTATGTTATGTAGGATGATTTTATGTAGGAAACAGTAAGTCACAGATAAATTAATTAACAGACAAGGTGTTAAGGTATGTGTAAAATCCCTGAAAGTATGGTTAGTTATATTTAGTTTATCAAATTTCTTGATGTATATTTGAGGGTACTTGAACAAAACAACAAGCACAACAGGCAAGCATGCACTTTTAAAGGCAACATATCATGAAAATCTGACTTTTTATGTTTAAGTGCTATAATTGGGACCCCAAGTGCTTCTAACAACCTAGAAAATGTGTAAAAGATCAACCCAGTAACTTAGTTTTGGTAAATCCTTCTCTGCAAGTATGTGAAAAAATAGGTCATTGACATTTTCCTCCCCTTGTGATGTCAGAAGGGGATAATAAAGTCCATTAATCTGCAATATCCAACCACGACACTGCCATTGTGAGAGAGAAAATTGCCAGCACAACTGAATTTCAATTTAACAAACCGCCATTATGGTGATCAGTGTTTGCATTTTATAAGCTCATTTGTATGGGGAAAAAATGTTTTTGTAATGAAAAAAGGTGCTTTCCATCATAAGAAATTGTTCTTTAAAGAACCTTTGACTAAATGGTTCTTCGAGGAACCAAAAAAGTCCTTATACTATATGGCTTCGCTGTGAAGAACTTAGGTATGGGTACAGTATTTAGCTTGGGTATGTTTCTATAAATAATTAAAGAAAAGGAAAAATGTGGGAAGAATTTTCATTTTTCTTAAAGAGTGCTTTCAACATAATGCAACCAAAACACTAAAGGGAAATACTACAATTATCAGACAATGTAGACTACAGCAATCTTTCATTTAGATTTGATCTTTACACAACTGTTAAGCATTTATAAGGCGTCCTATTGAAAGTAATTAAAAATAAAATTAACACTTAATAACAAGGGTCCATGAATCATGATGAACTAATACCCAAATGAATTCTTACTTAAAGGTCCCATATTGTCAAGTCTGAAATTTCGTGGCTTTTTCCATGATAACTGAGGTCAAGGGGATATGTTAGAACCATATAAGTTTCAAAACTTGTCATTTCAGAGTAAAATTCACACAGCCTGCTTGAAGCAGCTGTGATTTTTCACAAGCTGTTGTGACTTCCGTAAAAACGTAACGTCAGGAACACGAAGTCACCACCTTCAGTCACCACCCCTAGCACTGTCACCCACTGCTGCCCCACCCGTTTTCTGCCAAACAAACCCCAAGGAATATCGCACCATGTCACGAAAATGCTTTTTAATCGATGGATGTCAGGAAACTAAATCATTGCAAAGGCTTTTTATATACACGAGACGAATGGTTAATGTTCATTTATTCAGAAAATCCACAACAATTAGTTTGACCTTAGCCGTCTGTTCTAAACATTTTACATAACTGCTTCATCAATGTAGGACAGTTCAATGCCGGTATCTCCAAGAATCTACTCAAATATGTTGCAGTTCCTAATTGTTGAGTCTAACCTCAAATCCACAACCTGTAAGTAAACTTTTCACACATTTTAAGTAGGGCTCTAAAGTAGTAAATCGCCATCACTTGCTTTTAGAAGCCTGCCGGTTGTCAGTTCTGAACGCAGGCAATGGCAATTTACCATTTAGGGAACCGGCTTTAAATTGTGTGATTTATTGTGCAGCCCTACTTAAAATGTGTGAAAAGTTAACTTACAGTACAGGTTGTGGATTTGAGGTTGGACCCAACAAAGTAGTGACTGCAACATCTTTGAGTAGATTAAGTTACATTATGGAGCCAGAGAAATCTGAAATGATATATTGTAAACTTTTATGCAACATTAAATAGTTGCTAACGTGTTGCTAACTTTATGCTACGTGTTGTTTTGTAACGTTGCATTCTTTGGTAGCCACAAGTTTTGATTGAATATCTGCTTAAAACCAGACATTATTTGTTTTACAGACACCAGAGGTGTAGACAGGCCCACCCACTTTGATTTGTGGCCCACCCAATTAGAAAGCCATTTTCCGGACAGAATTGAGTAATTCAACAACAACAATATAACACTACAAATAAACATCACATGACATAACTTCTATCAAATCATAATTTTGTTTAATTGGTCAGTGACAAAAATGGTTTGGCAGGATGAGAAATTCAAAAATCTTTTTAAAAAACACGCACGTTTTAAATTCATGCATCAGGTTTTTTCAATGCACATAGTGTATTTATGTTAATATTGTGCAATAAAAAAATTAACATTTGCACCACTTTTATGAAAGTTAAGACTGAATGGACCTGAAAAAGGTCAAACGGTGTAACTGCCAATTGCGCCAAAGAATGAGAAATATTAAATATTTTATCCACCTTGATGGCACGCAAGCGTAATCATAAAAAAAATCTTAATTTTAGTTCTCTGTATGTGTGTATATAGGGCTTGACATTAACTTTTTTGCTCACTAGCCAAAGTGGTTAGATATTTTCCAAAGTTACTAGCCACCCAGCATTTTTACTGGCCACAATTTTGTTGTTGGTAAAATACATTTTACATGATTAAACTTGACTTTAGCATCTTAAAATGCCTTTAAATCAAGCAATTTTTACTTGAATTTACTAGCTTAGATGCAGATTGGTCTCTGGTAAATAACCCTAGAGAGTTGTAGTTTTGCAGTGGTGCATGGCGCATTGTTTATAATTTTATACAACTTATAACTACAATAAAAAAAATGATGTTCAACCTGCCAAAGTAGTGGTACTGTCTGTCTTACCATCACAGCGGAATTCTACCCACATTTGGCGGGTTGGCGTGTGTTAATGTCAAGCCCTGTGTGTAAATATCGGGGTCATTGAACGCGACAAAGACAGTTTTCGAGTCTTGCTGCTCTTTAACATTAAATCAGGTCCCAAACTTTATCTTTCTTTATAACCATTTTAACACCAATTAAGTTCTTTATTTTCTAATTCCTGCAATGTTTTAAAACCCCCCCAAAAAGTGCGCAACTTTGCCTATTAGGTTAAGCATTTACCTCTCAGAAAACATACAAACAAAGATCATTTTAGATGTAAAATGACCATTTAGAGTATTTGGATCGCTGGACGAGGGCTTAATGTAGCTACTTATTTTTAATAAAAAAAAAAACTACATTCCAATCAAAATCAACATGTACAGCCCATATCTTTTGCCTGCAGCTCAAAATTTGAATGTCCGCATTGACACATTTGAACAGCACAGGTCACATGTGTTGTATGCTTTGCCCACCCGGTTTTATTCAGGGTCACCTCTTTTTATTGGGTTAAACATGGTGAGGTTAAAACTTCTTAGTCTTTGTGTCTCTTGGTTTACTAACCTAACATTTAGTGTACTCTACTTCTATGGGTAACTTTATTTCAACTGTGCATTTCACTCATAAAACAACAGGCCAATCAGAAAAGCTCACGAATATTACTTATAACAGGCCAAAACAACCTGTTCTTAGCAGAGCTCCTGAAGGAGGAGCTGTAAAAAAAACATTGTTTCTTGTACTTAAGCTGCAAAATATATATTCTTAAGGATGTTATAACCTAATAAAACTCTAGAAAGCTTAGAAATATGGAACTTTTAAATATGAACATATGCTTAGTTGAGGAATGTACTAAACCTAAGCTAATGAAGAGTCATCATTAACTTTCACATGACTAATTAATAAATTAATGAAAAAAAAAACATTGTTTATCAAGTAAAGTTAATTATGACTCTTCATTGGTGTATGATTAGTACATGTCTTAACTTAGCATCAGTTCATGTTTAAATAAATAGTATTTTTATCTTAGTTATGATTCATACTGTAGACCCTTATTATAAAGTGTTACCAAAAGAAACCATTAATGGCTTAAATAAAGGACATTCAAGCATATGTTCCCTTGCCTTCCCAACTGCTTTCACCAAAACTCCACACATGACATCATGGAAAAGTGGGGAAAAGTTTGCTCTTAAAGTAAAGTGGGAAACTGTGTCTTTCTCTCACAATTGAGTCGTGAGTCCAGGGAACCATCATTCTAAAAATACAGATTCTATCTCAGCATTCCACAAATACTCGAAACCTTGTGATTCAAGTGCCATTTATGCTGGTTTGAGTCGACTATGAAGTGGAAAAGCAGAGCGTACGGATATTTCAGCATGGATTACTCATCAGCTGGTTCTAATAAAATGTTCAAACAATCTTGCTTTATCTGGCCAGGGGAGTTACTTGGCAAAGCTTTGCATTGCATGCTTACCTATTTACCTGGTATGTATATTGGCAAAAATAATTGCTTTTCTCAAAGAGGAATATTCACATTTTGAAATAAAGGAAAATTATTAAATCATTTTCATAAAGTGTTCATAAACCAGTGGCTTTGGTTTGAAGGTATGAATTTATCAATGACCCCAATGTACTTTTGTACTTTGGACCAAAATCTCAAACTATTAGAGAACAAATACTCAGAGCGCGAAACTCGAATCTTAAACTTGGATTCAACTTCCACTAAAGCAGCAAAAAGACTTGACTTTGACTCGAAAGCAATTGACTTGGACTCCAAGTTGGAGAAACATACTCAACAAAATTATTTTCTCTAAAACAATTTTATAAAAAATCTTTCATGAACTTTTTCCTGCAAGACTTCTTGTTACATACTTGTTCAAACAAAGTCATGTTTTTTACTCAATGGTCACTTATACAGGTAGAAAGAAAAACCTGGCCATTTTTTTTCTGAAGAGAGAATTTTTTTTAAGGTAAGTTGTCCTACTTTGACATTTGAAGTATAAAATGAATAAACTACTTTAATTATAGATAATGGAATACAATAACTGTAATAAAGGAAAGGGCATGAGCATTTAAATGAATCATCCAACATAATTTACTAAGGCTTGCATTCAGCAATTTACTGGTAAACCCGAGGTGGCCAACACAAACCAGCACAGAGTCGGGTACATAACGAACAGAAATGTCATCTTGTTGAGTTGCTGGGTGCCAGAATCGACAGAGAAGCGGCTCCAATTTGAAATTAGATTTTTGAATCGCTTAGTAAAAGCGCAAATAACACTGCTGGATTTCATTGTCACGATAACGTGGTCTAACATATGATATGAAGTGAAATTTAGTGTGTGTGTGGCATCAATAATTATAATTGTTCTTGTCATATTTACTTTCTTCAATCTGAATTTCATTCACTACCTTTAATTGTCTCCAGAATGTGCGTATGCATTGGTCAGAGTTTGCTTACAGGTGCACACATTCTCCTGTCAAGTATTTTTTATAGATCACAACCTTTGCGTGGGAAGTGGCGTACGCACATTTTCAGCCGTTTTGTGCGTAAATGCGGCCCCTTGACAGTGAGCGGACTTGGATAAAACAGGATTTTACAAATTTAAAAACTTGCTAGCAAACATTAATTAAGTGGTCAGGGAAATGTGTACTCCACCCACAAAAAACTCATACCATGTCCACACGAAGCCGGTGCATTCCCTATCCGATCATTTTTTTCCTTGCACTAAAAAAATAATCCGTAAACACGAAACCACTGAACCACTTGTTGCGTTACGTGTGACGCTTCCGACACGTGATGTGATGACGTTTTCCCTTCACAAAATATACGGATTGGCTGTACAGACAAAACCGCAAGGGTGTCGGTTTCAGATTTATCCACTTTAGGACCCAGTTTCAAAAAATAGCGGATTCAGTCTCCCAAAACGCCGGAACCGTGTGGATGAAACGCCAATACGATAACAAATTTATACGTATACAGTGACACGCGTCTCCGTGTGGACAGCCCCTCAGTGTTTAAGGGTCTAAAAAAAGGGTCTATAGGATGTTTTTTGTAATTGCGTTCTCATGCCAATTTGCCCTGTTTAATAAATGTGGACCTAAAGCTGCAATCCTTAACTTTTGCCTTTCTATAAACATCTCTGTTAACAAAATTGCGGGTTATTCAAATGCCTATATTAACTCTAGTTGACAAATAACTTAAAATAAATAAGTAAATAAATTCCTGTGAAAGCGGATTTGGCAGCTCAAATTGTTATAAATCCGGAATCATAGTATGGTTTACTTATTGTTTATGCCCTTGCTCAGTAGCTTATTTTTTATTTTCTTAAGTTAAGGATTGCACCTCTAAAAAAATGTAAATAAGATGAAAGTAAAGAAAGATGAAAGTGCTTTTAGATAAAATGTAAGTACATCATAATTAACAAGTAAATAAACATGATTTTGCAAGCAGGTTGTTTCATTCTGCACCTAGATTTGCAATGTGTATAAGGAAGTCCTGTGCAAGCCCCATGAAGCATTTCATATTGTAAGTGATACACTCACCGTTCCTATGCTCTTTGTGTGGGGATCGTTGGAGGTCCGGTTTCCCCATATAGCTGGAGTCATGGTCTGTACTTGCACAGCTCTGACCTGGACTGTTTTCAGTGCTCTTCACTGCATTCATGTCCACACTTCCCCTGCGTTCAGATCGCCTGCAGCCTGCGCCCAGGCCAAAACACACACACACCAAAACCCAAGTCATATTCAACATGTGAGCCCAGCCACAGATCATTTCACATTCATGTCAAGATAACAGACCAATAAACCAACTGTACTGTAACTTGTAAGTCCATTTCATCAGACCAACATTAACATTTACTGGGGTGACGTTTGTTCATGTTTTAAGTAACTTCAACCTTGAATTCAAGCCATAGAATTTGTTTCTAAACAGAGAGGACCTTTCCTTGTTGATTTTCCTTGAAATCTGTTTTGAAAAGATATTCAGCAGCGAACAGAGAGAGGCGACCATTTATTTACGTAGTTCACAATGAGCAGGCCTTACACGTTCAGAATTAAATTCTTGTGAAAAACAAGGCCTCCATTCTCCACAAGCCAAGTCGTCTCTATACAGAAACAAACCGCATAGGGCACTCCAAACATACATCTCTGTTTTCTTTAATAAGCTGTGTTTTGAAAAGCACTTACATGTCTGAAGGACATTCATTCTCTTAAAATGTCATGGCTTGTAAAAATACTTGTGTAGTCAAAGCCGGGTTGCCAATTTATAGCCCATTGGAGAGGCCAAACAGCTAAAGCAAAGAGTCACTGGAACAATGAAATTTTAGCCATCACTTACCTGCAACGTACTGTACTTCAAGTATACAATACCAAAAGTTCTGAAACACTTTAATGTAATGTTTCTCATGATTTTTTAAATATTACTCTATAGGTGTATGTTTTTATGGTATAAAATTTATTTTGTATACATATTAAATTATTTCATTAGAAAAGTTACATTTTATTTAAAAGTATTTTTGATAAAGATGTCTTAGAGCAGGTAATAAATAAAATAACAACAGATGTAAATCCTTACAAAAAAAAGTGTCGTTTTGATGACTTTTATATTACAGAATATACTACTATATTATGTCACTAATATATTATATTATATTATATTATATTATATTATATATTATAAAGCAGGGGTCTCTTTGTGATCTGGAGGGCTACTTTTTTATATAGTTTACTCAAAACATTTTTATTCTACTTTCTGATTTTATTTTACTTGATGTGTTTTATAATTGTTTAAAATGTTAATATACTTAAAAGAAGCCAAGCTGATATAAAAATATGGGTTACACTTTATTTTGATAGTCCACTAAATACAAATAACTCTGCAACAACATGTCAACTAACTGTCATTAGAGTATTAGTAGGGTTAGGGAAGAGGTTAGGGTTAGTGGAAAAAGTTGACATGCGCCTGCAAAGATACTTCTAGACAATTGAACATCTGTTGAGATATCATCACAAAAAAAGTGTTTGTAGATATTAACCAGACAGTCTACTAATGTTTAAGTTACAGTTTTAAAAACTGGGTTACAGTATTTTCAACCCAGCATTTGGTTAAAAAGGGATGAGCCCAGCACCTTGGGTTGTAATCTTGCCTATACACTGTAAAAAATGCAGCATGAAGTTAAAACAACTTGGTCAATACAACCTACTATTTTAAGGCTGTTTTCAGACCATGTAGATCAGTGATCTCCGACATGGTGCCCACGGGCACCAGGTTGCCCACACAGAGTCTGTGAGTTTCCCGCCAAAACACATTCTACTAATAGTCTCAATTGTAATATTTCTTTATTACATGTTTTTTATATTAGCTTGGCTGCTTTTATGCATGTTAACATTTTAAACAATAATAAAACATGTCAACAAGTAAAATAAAATAAAATCAACAAGTAAAACAAAGAGTTCTGAGTAGACTATATCAAAAAGTAGCCCTCCAGCTTGTTTTATAAATTGTGGTAGCCCTTGGTCACAATAAGGTTGGAGACCCCTGATGTAGATTCATAGCGTTGTTCCACAACCGGGGGTTAAATCGCTACGTTGCAGTTTTATCTTGGTTTGGTTCGCATTCACAGGGCAATATTTCCAAACGGACCAATCTTTGTTAATATAAGTCATGTGCAAGTAAACTCTCCTTTAATTGGTCAGTGTGCACCTATTTATTTCTGTGACTCTGCTCAAAGTTGTCTGTCAGGATGGACAGACAGCAGCTTTGCTGGATTATTGTGGCTTTTTGGTAATTTACGTTATATTACTTCGTTATTTTGAGCAAGAAGCAATTGAGGAGAAAATCAATTAAAAGACATTTTATAAGGAAGAGGTGCACTTTGGTTTTGAATGCCATTGATGTGGTCACCAGAATACATCACCAAAGAGCTATCAGGTATGTTCATGGTAAATAAACCAATTAAATGGCCTGTTGGTTGGTCCGTTGGGTCGATCTGATTTCACACTGATTGTCTCATAGCAATTGTTTGGTGCGGATCAGAGCGTGATTGTCGTAATGACATAACTTATAAAAAAACTTGTAACAAGTTGAAATGGTTAAGTTTCATTTATGTTAAAATAACTAACATGTATGGTGATTTGCCATAATTTTTTAGTGTATGGTGAGCTGTTTCAAATCAAAAGGCAGGGTTGTTTTAAGTCATTGTTGGGTAAAATAAACATTTTCCGGGATAAATTAACCCAGTGACTGGGTTTATGCTTTTTGAACCAATGCTGGGTTTAAAAAAAATAACCAAGTATTTTTATAGTGTATTTGTTAGAAATACAACCTGTTCGTTAAACTAACAAGTTTAAAAATGAACAATAGTATTAGCATTTCAGAACTGCTTAAAATAGGATTTAGCTTGCTTCGTAATGAACTGAAAAAAAAAACTAGCCAAAACACAGTTTACATGCGAACTCAACTAACCCGACTTCTCTAACTGTCAGGAAACAAATGAGTGCCGGCTGTTTGTCAGTCCATGCCTCAACCAATCACACTGATGTGGTGTTGACGTGGACACCAAATCAAAACTAATAATATATTGACAGATGCATGAGTATTCTGGACCACAAACCCATTACCCTATATAAATACAACACCTAAATACACCTCACATCCAACAAAACAGACTCTCCTAGACAATACTTCTTGTACCTCCCTCGTGAAAAGATCAGTTCCTCAGAACTAAACTGATGGGCATATCTTTAGGACGGTTTCACATTTGGTGCGATTGCCTGGTCCGAACCAGAGTTCGATTGCTTCCCCCTCACCATGCCCACCATGGACTGTGTTCACATATTATTTTTGCATCCGAACCGCGGTACGCTTGCATCATCAAGCTGCAGCCGGCGCGTTCTCATGTTGCTTGGCAACCGCTGTAAACGAGAAGACGACAAGCGAGATTGACGAACTCCAAGCAGAGAGATGATTTCTGAATGCCTCCGCAAAAATTGACGTCGGCGGACAGACCGTTGTCATCGAAACGACTTTAGTATGTTTGGGCCAGATAGACGCAAATGCGTTTCTGTATTATTTATTTGAAAACAAAACCAAAGGTTTAAAAAAATAAGAACAAAAGTCTAGCAAGCATTCTATGCATTTTGTTGTCAAGGTATGTGCACGCACACAAACGTCTGTTTTGGTGGGACATTCCATATAATACGTAATTAACAGTGGTTCACTTCCGCGATTTGGTACGATTACGCTCTCATTAGCAGCGAACCGATCTGGAGTTCACATGAACCGGACCCCAGACCACCCTTTTCAAGCGGACTCGAGTACGTTTCGCGGGTGCGCACCCGAGTTCGGAAGACAGCGTTCACATCATCCAAATGTACCGAACTCTGATGTCAATCGAACCCGGGTGCGCACCAAAAGTGCTAATGTGAAAACGCCCTTAAAGCCTCTTGGATGAAATCCAGACCGTAATATAGTAATTAACAGTACGGGGTCATAGTATTTAGGGACAATAAAGATGCTCCTGGCCTGGGATGGATAGGAATATTTACAACCCCATGGCAATGCCACCAAACTCTGCAGTAAAATATGACGTGGGGTTTTTAATGATCGTTAGAACTTAAACAAAGGCCATCATGATATACAGTGAAATTCAAGACAATCTATGAACTTGTTTTTAAAACCGCAATGCTTAAAGGTGCAGTGTGTAATTTTGAGAAGGATCTCTTGACAGAAATGCAATATCATATACATAACTATTATTAGTGGTGTATAAAGACCCTACATAATGAACTGTTATGCATTTATTACCATTTAATGAGGAGTTTTTATCTACATACACCGCGGGAGTCGCCATTTTGTGCCGCCATGTTTCTACAGTAGCCCTGAACGGACAAACTGCTCTACAGAGCGTGTTTTGTCACTGCTGTATTTTGTCTGTAAATAACATGTTTGTCCTGTGTGGGCTACTGTAGCTTCCTTATGCTTTTCAGTGGACTGAGCTGTAGGTTGCAATTCACAATCTCACTGCTAGATGCCGCTTATATCTACACACTGCACCTTTAAATACGTGTCCAAACGCACAGCAACGTGACCTGGGTGCATAACCTCGAGAGAGGTGATAGCCTAAAATCTCTACAGAAATCTTGACAAATTTCTACTGGTTAATTATATCTACCGGCTTATTGCAACCCCTAAAAAAATCATAGTAAATCAGTGCTGTGTGCATAAAACGTATTAATGTTTGTTTTTGTCCATTGAAAAAGAACTCCGTGGACAGTAATTGCAGCGACATTCCGCCTAAACTGATCTGATGGTGAGTGACTTGAATGGGGGAAGAAAGGTTGCGTTCTTCCAGAATCCATGCAATCATCACTGTTTGGGATTGTGGCTTTTGTGGCCTTATGGCCTTTGTGCAAGAAACCCAGAAATAACCTTGAGACAACCAGCAGCTCTGTGTATTTTATTGAACTGATATGTTGGAGCAATGGGAGCAGCAAATGTATATTTAATCATTTGCTTTAATTGAGAATAATTTTATATTGTACCCTTGCTGTAAGTGTAAAATATACACTTCAATAAATTAGTTCATTACCAAAAATACAAAAAACACGAGGGGGAACATTATGATCTCTCTGATGAAGCCAATACGGAAGTGACTTAAACTGCAATTGATCGACCGGCAGCTTAAGGCTGGCTCCAAAAGGGAGTCAATTCCAATAGACTCCCATGTCAAAAATGCCCAACTTTACAGTAGAAAATAATGTGTTTACAGCCTGGTACAAAAGGTGTTTTTGGTCTATATAGCTAATTTTGCCCTTCATGGCACTGTGAGGGGGGTGAATTTTTTTGTAACTCATCCGTTTAAATTATATTAAGCCTTAAAGTTCTGCATAATTAAGGGCGTGGCCGCTTGAGTGACGGTTGAACAGCCACTGCTGTCCCTAGAATCGAGCTAGAATCGGGCGTGTTTCCCGCAACCAGTCACCTCAGCTTTACCCATGTCCTGCCTCTTTACCCATTTTTGGTTTTCTGCGAGTAATTCGCGGTGACACACAGGCCAACGATCTTCACAAACAAATGGGTGACGTCACAGACACTACATCCATATTTTTTAACTGTCTATGAGAAAACCCCAAATCAATAGCAAAGTGTGCAAATTGATTAATTTTTGCCAAATCTTTTAACTGAAACAATTGTTTAATCAATGGAAAAAAATTAATTGTATTCTTGAAACACTTGTGCCATCTTTTTTGACCTGAAACCACCTACTTTTATACTCTAAAGTAGGTTAAAAAAAACACAGTAGTTTTCATATATGAAAACAAGTAGGCGAAAAGTACCCAGATGACCTCCGGCAAGATCCTGAAGTGTTCACACAATGGACTCTACTATCTTATGAGTCCCCGGAATAGAAGTTATCCAATGAAGGAGAAAGAGGAGTTGTTTTATTTAAAAATGTCCAAAAGCGGTAAAGCAACTCTATTCATGGCAGATGTAGTACGTCTGAATTAATTCATACTACCCATATCCATACTATAACGTACCGTTTTAATGGTCGATGAGCAGATACTTCATTTTTTTATCATTTTTTGGGGGGTTACCGTTTCTACATAAAATCATAAGAGTGTAATACATTTTGGGAGCACTGTAAGAATTATGTACAAACAATATTCCATTTTAGTTAAACCTGACAACCATATTTATACCTTGCGGAAATGTATAAATTCATTAAAATGCAGTTTGATGCGCCTTGTTTCCTTTCTTTTTGTCATTTTAATCACCTCCCATTTTCTTTCGCTTTCCCCTCCTTTATTAAACTGACCACCAGTTGAGTTGAAAAATTGCCAAATTTATGGGAGGTTTTCATTGCTTGCTTTATTTCTGTTGGTGTGATTCCAGGACTTCCAGGGATGAGTTTGTGAAAGAATGAACACAGTGATGATTTGACTCTTTTCATTATACGAGGGCTTGTTGCCAGTCACTGTCTGGCCAATTTTAGATAGCATCTTAGTCAGAGAAGCGCTTAATGAACAGTTGTACTTCACAAATGACATTTTTTACTAATAAAAATTGAGTATTTCATATTAGCAATAAAAACCTACATGTACTTCATCCTAGACCATATTTTCATAATAAAAAAATTAAGAGGTTAACTATTAAGCACAAACTCATCTCATGTGTTTGGAAATTGCTTGAATTTTGATTAATAAAAGAAGTGTGTCATCCTAAACTATATTTAATCAACTATATACTGCCAAGCTTTGTTGTTGTTTGCGGTTTCTTGTGTTCTTTGTTACCATTTCAATTTGAAGCTGCTTTGGTATGATTTTCAACACCATTTTTCATCTTTTTGAAGGCAAATAAAAATAGTATGTTGTCCCTTTATATTTATAATTCCTAATTGGAAAAATATTGCCTGTTAACTTATAAAATTAAACATCAAACAGCACATAAAAATATCATTGTAATATAAATATCAATATCATTGAGAGCTGCTGGAATTGTTGGGAAAGGTATTAGTTATACTACAATGAAAAGTGGCTAATATGTAAACCATAGACGACAAAAAATATGGACATACTGTCCCTGACATTACCCATAGGTTTGTGAAGAGCTTTTTTGAAACCAATAGTTACCAGAGCCTGCCGTCGCCATCTTGGCAGTGCGTCACCGCGCATCACTCGCGGATAACTGAAAATGGGTAAAGAGGCGGGTCATGGGTAAAGCTGAGGGTTGCTGAAACCAAGCCCATCTACAGTAGCTCGACTCTAGTGATAGCAGCGGCAGTTCACCTGTCAATTAAGTGGCCATACCATTAATTATGCAGAACTTTTAGGCTTAAAGGATTAGTCTATTTTATAAAAAATAAATCCAGATAATTTACTCACCACCATGTCATCCAAAATGTTGATATCTTTCTTTGTTCAGTCGAGCAGAAATTGTTTTGAGGAAAACATTCCAGGATTTTTCTCATTTTAACTCTTTCCCCGCCAGCATTTTTAAAAAAAACTGCCAGGCAGCGCCAGCGGTTTTCATGATTTTCACAAAAGTTTAATGCCTTCCAGAAAATGTTCTTCTTTAAATATATAAACAAACAATATATCAGATGAAAGAACAGACCCTCTGCTTTCAAACAAAAATAAAGTTTCATCCTACTGTCACAGGTCGGAGCGGACCCGAGATAGCTAAAAGGGTCACGCCCCTTCCTTGTTTCCACCTCAAGGAGGTTCCCAAGACCACCCCAATGACCAGACAGACAAGTATTCTACAATTAAAGTACAACTTTATTAAATATTTAAAAGATAAAGGGAAAGGGTAATTTAAAACAGTCTCTTCTTCTTGGCTCCAGGACAACTTCAAGTTAGAGCGGGGGCTAGGACTCCTTTCCAGAGGGGTTTCTACAATCCGTGGCGCCCTCCGCTTCTCCTGGAGGCAGAACAGGAAAAACAATTTAGTGCTTTGGTTGATACTCTGTCCACTACCTGCCACTGGTGATTGTCTGAGGTATTTGTCCCTTCTCTCGCCCCTTAGGGTCACTGGCGAACTCCTCTGGCCACCTCCCGGCCATTGAAAAGGAAGTGATGGGAAGGAGAGGAACAGGTCCACAATGGCCCCCAGGAATGATACTCTCGCCGGCCGGGACTGAAAGCAGAGATGGATTATGCAACACGGGTAAGGAATTCACACGAAGGTAAGTACTTTACCAGCTGAGACTTGGCGTTCCTCTTCGGGGCGCGTCAGAAGCAAAGGTAAGTTACACCGTAAGGTGAAGTATCACACAACAGCAGGCAAGTTCAGACTGGGACTTTATGCTCCTCTTCGGGTCGTACTGGAGGCAGAGGTAGGTTATACCACACAGGTAAAGTATTCGCACCACAGTACGTGAATTCAGACTGGGACTTTATGTTCCTCTTCGGGTCGTGCTAGGAGCAGAGGTAAGTTACACCACACAGGTAAAGTATTCCCACGGTAAGCAAGTTCAGACTGGGGCTTTATGTTCCTCTTCGGGTCGGGCTAGAAGCAAAGGTAAGTTACACCACACAGGTAAGGTATTCACACAGAGGTAAGTGGTTTCATAAACTGTGGCTTTGCGTTCCTCTTCAGGGCGTGCTAGAAACAGAGGTAAGTTACACCACACAGGCAAGGTATTCACACAGAGGTAAGTGGTTTCATAAACTGGGGCTTTGCGTTCCTCTTCAGGGCGTGCTAGAAACAGAGGTAAGTTACACCACACAGGTAAGGTATTCACACCGAGGTAAGTGGTTTCATAAACTGGGGCTTTGCGTTCCTCTTCAGGGCGTGCTAGAAACAGAGGTAAGTTACACCACACAGGTAAGGTATTCAATGGTCGTCTCACCCAACACTTCTCCCGGGGGGGAATGGACTTTCGGGGCGCCTGCTGCACACAGGGGACGTCTGGTAGGTGCGTACGGGGCCTGAACGCTTCCCTAGTTCCCCCCTCCTCTCTGGTACTGGGGGTGTTGAACTGGGGCGGACTCTTGGAGAGGCTCCGTACGAAGATGGAGGATGTGCATGCAACTGCCCTCGAAAATACCGTAGGGCCACACAATAGTAGCCTGGCTCCGCCCTCCTACGTGCTTCCGCTTATTTTTCATTTCGCTTCAGCAGTACGTCTGGGATGGCTCTATAGAGTTTCGTTTTCTCCTGCAAAAATGCGATGACGTTGAGGTCGTGCGTCAGTTTGAGTTGTAGTTCAGTAATGCAGCGGAGAAAGACGTGAGAAAAGCTATTCGGTCCGTTGTTGCAAAACTGCCGAATATACAGAAGTTAAAGCCGGAGCAAGAACCAGGTTTGCTAACTTTTGTTTGTCTGATTATTCTGACTTGTTGTTTCCGGACGGTTTCGGTGCATGATATACGTCACGACCACATGTTAGCGATTGGCTTTGGCAGATCCTGAGTGACTCTGGGCAGATCCAATAGTTTTAAACTTCAACAGAGGACCCTCCTTAACAGAAGTAACGCTTTGCAATGGAGCGTGGCCAGACTCTCTGTACAAATGAAATGAATGTACGAGAGTCTGGTTATACCAGGCTAACACAATAGATGCCAATCGCTTTTACTCACACGGTTACGCAGGTATGATTTCCCACTGCCCTCACTCGGGATCGGCACGGGCTGGCGCTGACACACCGGAGATCCTACTTTTCTGGTTGTCTTCTCTTGCGCTGGTCTGGCCACAACGCGCTGGTAACTTCCCACGGTTCCACTGGACTGAGGGCGACTCCTGTTTCTAAAAGCACAGCACCACACTATAAGCTTTAGTGCACACACCCACAAAGTAAAGTTCAAGACTCACCCACAGCAGTTCTCACACATTTCACGTGACAAGGGAGTTTAACCAACTCAGCCCAGGTCTCTCGGGTGACTCGTTGGGCACTTTTTCCAGCACAAGGGGAAAAGGATCGTAGAATTTGTCGTTGGATCTCCCAACTGTTCCAAATACACCTCACTCGGCTCGCCCACGCTTCTCTCATCCAGTGGGGCCGAACCCTCGATCGATAAACTCACAACATAAGTTTAGAAAAACACAGACCGGCTTCAATAATGCTCTGTATGACAATGTTTGGGGTACTCACATATGGTAGGGTTTGTCCACAGGGGGTGTTCTCCTGCTTACACTTCAATACTAGCTCCCGGCTCGCCTACGCTTTTCTCCCCCGTAGGGCTGTCACTGCTTAGCACGCTCACACACACTTCAAGTAATTCTTCTTTCGTAACACTTGTGAAGATTTCTACTGTTACTCACATGTTCATACATCCGCAATACACCGTTGTTCTTCCACTGTTACTCGATCCCGTCACATAGATTTAGTAAGTTTTCTTTCAACCAGTCACCTCCAATCTCTATTCCGTCTAGCTTTACCGTCAACAAGCTCCCGTTCTCTTCCCCAAGGGATCGGTTTCCAGCACGTACACGGATCTGCACAGCAGCGATCAAACACACCAAAAAGCACCCCGTTTGAGTTTTCAAAGGCCTTGTTATACTCTGCTTCTTCCCTTCAACGACCTATCAGCGATCGCTTCACTTATTGCCCACACCTGTGCGAAATACGGCTTGATTTGCCTTCGGGGAAACCCCGGAAATTCCGGTGTTCGGAGTTAGTCTTCCGGGCGGAACCCATCTTCCCTACTTTTGGTTCCGCCCTTACAGACCGTCACCCAGTGACACTACCTTCATTAGTTCTCTTGTAATCACCTCTCAAACATGGGTAGGTTTCTTCAAAAACACCCAATTTTGAGCAAAAAGCTGAGATAATTCCATTTTTGCGAAGGACTCTTGATAGAGATCAGATGCAGAGCGATCTTTAAATCATACACAGAGTTCTTTCTCTTTCATGTGAGGTGCTACTTCCGGGTTGTATAAGTTGCGGAAGTGCGCCACCTGGTGGATAATAGCGGTATTGCGGAAAGACGGAAAATCTCGTCATTGGCGGGGAAGCGTTTTCTCTTAATTGACGAGATATCTCGTCAATGGCGGTGAAAGAGTTAACGGACTTTAATGGACTCCAGCACTTAACAATGCCAAACGAGGCAAAAGGGTCTTATCTAGCTAAACGATTGTCATTTTTTGCAAGAAAAATAAAAAATATGCACAACTTCTCGCCTTCCTCCGGTCCGGTGACGCGACAGCGTGACCTTACGTAATGCATCATGTCAAGAGGTCATGAATGACGTATGCAAAACTACACCCCAGTGTTTAAAAGTGTGGAGAAAGAGGACCGTTCCAACGTTGTTGTATGTGGAATGATAATAATTAATGTCTTTGTGTCAGTTTATTGTTCAAAATGGCCCGCAAATGTAACACGTGACCTTTCGGCATCATTACCCAATTACGTGAGGCCGCACTGGCGCATCACACGACCGGAGGAAGACGAGAAGTTGTGCTTTAAAAGTGCATTTTTTTTTCTTGCCAAAAATGACAATCGTTTCGCTAGATAAGACCCTTATGCCTCATTTGGGATTGTTTAGAGTCCTTCGAAACTGCAATTTTAAACTGCATTAAAACTGTTAAGTATTGGGGTCCATTAAAGTCCATTAAAATGAGAAAAATCCTGGATTGTTTTCCTCAAAAAAAAACATAGTAATTTCTTCTCTACTGAACAAAGAAAGACATCAACATTTTGGATGACATGGTGGTGAGTAAATTATCTGGATTTTTTTTTTTTAAAGAAAATGTACTAATCCTTTAATGTAATTTAAATGTTACAAAAACAAATTCACCCCCTTACAGTTGTCATGAAGGGCAAAATTAGCTATACAGAAAAGACCACTTAGTACCAGACTGTAAACATTACTTTTTGCTCAGAAGTTGATCATTTTACCATGGGGCTCTATGAGAATTGACTCCCTTTTGGAGCTATTTGATGAATTGCATCTTAAGTCACTTCCGCATTGGCTTCATCAGAGAGATCGGAAGGTTGCCCCTCGATTTAAATCGGTAATATTTATACAGAATACAAAACCTATCCTTCTGCAGTGCAAATAGATCAATTAAAGGTATTTTGAGCTAACAAGGTGAAATTGGACTTGCCACGTGAGTCATTTGATTTGTTAGTTGGACATATTTACTGTACAGGGTGAGTTGTGACCTTTGTCCCAAAGTAAACAGACACAAGAGTAACAAAAAGGTGTCAGGAGTGTGAAGAGCCCACCTCACTGAACAAGCCGTTAAGTGAGATTTTAACAGGGGATTTGCCAAGATTTAGATCTTTTGCCATTCTATAATAAACAATGACATGGGTATACTGAAAATATTTACTTAATTCTGCAAAGTGACTTATGGCAACACTGGCTACTAAACAGAATGTCATGAGTGTTATGGCGTCAGGTACCATGGACTGTATAAATACTCTCTGTACACTTGTTTATAGGAAAACCCCATCTGGCTTTGGCTAACTGAGGCAGACATGCTTGTGACCCCAGGTTCTCAAATGGAAAATATAACACAAGTGTTTGCTAAGCTGAGCGAACTACAGCAGTCAACCTTCAAGTGACAAAGTATGTTGTAAAGACCACGGGCTCGGCATTTCAGATGGCTCTAATACCTAATAAACAGAAAAAAGATTGCAGAACAATCTACATTAAAAACTTCTAAACATATATAAGCTATAGATATAATATATAATAATACTCATAAAAACATTATTCTGTTTTAGTGTTGGCTATATAATATCCCTCCATAGCTATTTGTATGGTCAGACAGTATAGTTATACCCATGCTGCATAATACAGTGTAAATTTATGTCTCGAACAACCAACAGAGGTATCCGCTCCTGGATTTTAACTTAACTTTGTGATGTTCAACACAGGATTATGGAGGATATTAACTGCCGAATGTTCTACACATCAGAGCAAGCTTTTTGTGATTTTACCTTTTTATGACCAATGTGGTTTAGTCTACACAGCCCTTAAAAGCAGAGGATGAGTGGTGATGCATACATTCGACCAGAGTGACTTATGAGACATTAGCTATGTAAACCCCTGTTTAAATTTAAGAGATTAACTATCTAAAAAAAGGAATATTATACTTTCATAAAAGAAATCTGATAATTTACTCACCCCCAAGTCATCCGGGAGTACGTTTCCCAAAAGCATCGTTAGCCAGCTAGGGTCGCAAGTTCCATTGTATCAGCATAAACTCTAAGAAAGGATGTGTTAATTTTAACACAGTTTTGTTTTAATTATTTAACACATTGTGTGTTATTTTAACACATTCTAATAAATAAATAAAAGGGACAACACATGTGTTAAAGACAACACATTAGATGACATTCATTTTAAGAGTGTAGATCAACGATTCGGGTGTTTTTTGAAACTATTGTTCCAACGGACATTCGCAAACTGCATCTCAAAAGTACAAACTTGTGTGATTGTAACTACAACGGTTGTGCTGTGGTTAAAAGCATAGTTACTTGTTATTATGACATATAGACTGGCATTAATCATGCTTTTGAACAATTTGAATTGCAGTTTTCGGTGACAGCGTTGGGGCTTAAAAACGCAAAAAAGTTAAACCACCCTCCAGAGTGGAAATCTTAAAAATGATCTACCCTCGCGTTTCCGTCTAAAGGGTAAAAATGCAAAAGTCTGCTCACGGTGGCTCTCGTCACATACGTTTTTACATCACAGTCATGCGCCAGTTCAGGTAAATAACAACAAACATGTCGGATTATTTCCATACGTCAGACCTTCAAGCTACCATAGCAGCTC
Source organism: Paramisgurnus dabryanus (assembly GCF_030506205.2). NCBI lineage: Eukaryota > Metazoa > Chordata > Actinopteri > Cypriniformes > Cobitidae > Paramisgurnus > Paramisgurnus dabryanus. The sequence continues at coordinate 65,548,021 of NC_133337.1, read as the reverse complement.
TAAAAAATATACAAGAGTCTTTCCAGCAGAACTACAAAATTCACAGCTAGTATTTCTGATCAGAGAAGGCGCATTAATTACCTCCATCAAATTGTTGATGCGCCAATTTGTCGGAGGCAAACCAGAGACCTGAGAGAACAAGGAAGAGGGTTAGACGCAGGCGCACACTTTGTGGTGTTGTGTGTCAGTGGTGCTTCACATTGCCACCTAGCCGCTTGGAGTGCATACTACATCAAAAATCACACACTTTTGCGTCACCATATGCACGCAGATTTCCCCCTCAAAACGCTTGTATAAATGCAGAATAAAAAGTGATAACGCAACGCCACTTTTGCGTTTTCTTTTCAGTTCGTTACCGTGTAAACGTAGCCTAAATCAATGAATTAGTACTCCACCTGCCACGTGACATCATCAACTATGTTGTTATACCAACACGGTTTAAACGACAAATGTGCGACAAAGTTACTATGTTTTTGGGAAACACATAAAAAATAAAAAACAAGTACTTTTAACCACAACTTCTCGTTTTGTACAAGCCTGGTGATGCACCAGCATGACCTGACATGATTACGTAATCATGTCGAAAGGTCACGCATGATGTATGCGAAACTACCGCTCCAGTGTTTACAAGTGTGGAGAAAGAGAACCGTGTTGTTGTATGTGTAATGATGCTAATAAATGTCTTTCCGTAAGTGTGCGTTTCACATTTGTAACGTGTGACCTTTCGACGTGACTACGTAATACGCAAGGTTGCGCTGGCGTGTCACACTGCTAGTGCAAGAGAAATTGTGGTGTATCAGTACTTCTTTTTGCGAAAATTATGGTTTTGCTGACCCCTATGCCTCGGTTGGGAGTCCTTTGAAGCTGCATTAAAACTGTAAACTGTTGAGGTCCACTAAAGTCCACTATATGGAGAAAAATCCTGAAATATTTTCATCAAAAAACTTAAATTTCTTCTCAACTGAACAAAGAAAGACATAAACATCCTGAATGACATAGGGGTGAGTAAAGATTGGTATTTTTGCAAGGAAAGTTTTTTGTATTTTGTTTGTATTTTGATTAATAAATGAAATGTGGCCAAACCCATGCTTTCAAAAAAAGACAGTTACAAGCAACAACAATTTTGTAGTCGCAATGAGTGAAATAGTTTACATTTCTCAGTTTAAGAATGTAGACTTTTCTTTAAACTGACCTTCTGTTATTTTAAAGTTGACTTCCATAGTAGGAAATAACAATACTGTGGAAGTTAATGGGTGCTGTAACCAGGATGGCAGTATTTTTGATGCATGCATTTTAAAAATGCATTTCAAATACAAAATAGTATTTTGTAATTTGTATTTGATAGGGTTACTGAAAATGCCTTCGTATCACTTTTTAAAATACTGTAAAATACTTAAGTCTACATGATGACATCATTGAAATGCGGCCTCTAATTGGTGCCTACTGAGAAGTTTGACCAGCCCCAGACCAGGTTGTGGTCAAGTGGCAGGCTGCCAGCTTTTCATCAATTTGTTGCATAATTTGCAAAAATAATTAACTGTTCATGTTAAGTTTTGGTGTTTGTTTTAGTGTAGGCTAAATAGTTTTATCTTGCTACTTCGTTTCTATAAATACATGTGCCATCAGTTGTCTTATGAATGAGTTGTTTGTCAGTGTTGCTAATGCAAAGTAGGCCCTTCGTTTACCGGTTGCATGTTTCAAATTTTTGCATGACTTAGAGTCAATGTTATGGTGTAGCCATAGATCAAATAGTCCAACAGATTGAAAGTTTGCGTATTTTCAAAATACAAAAATACATTAGTTTGTTTAGATACGTGTTGTGGCTGATGTATTTTGTAGTTTATTTTGATACACTTAAAATGAAGGTACTTGGTATTATATTTTAAAATACATGTTGATGTATCTTTGCCCAACCCTGCCGTCAACTGTGTGGTTACGATTCTTTACTAAATATATTTTGTGTTCAACAGAATAAAGCAACTTGATGATCCCTTAGCTTTCATTTTGTAAATAATATGGTACCCTGTCCGACTTAACCCAGTACATCCAATGCTGACTCTTAAAACACATTTGGTATAGGATTTATACAAGCCTCCAAGTACTGATCATTTCTGACGTCAGGCAGACGTTAGAGCATTCTTTAAGCAAATACATCCAACTAACACAGCTGAACCACTTTTGTTCTTCATGCTCCAAAATGTTTCTCTTTATTAAATATTCATCAACAATATTAGTCAAGATGAATGATTGAACCTGGACAATTTATGCAAACGTAAAATATTACAAAGAAAGACGTTCCAAGTTCCACTTATCCTTAAGTTCAACAAAAAAAATTAAACCACGAAAATTCCAGTGTGTTGAAAAAACATGACAATTGTCTGAGCACAATGCCAAGAGAGATTAAGATATTATATTATCAGTAGTATCTCATAGTTCAACAGATGTATTTCAGCAGTGAAGTAAACGATGAGTAGCACAAATCTTTTAGTCACTGCCCAAAACTCAATTAAAACTCCATCACACCAGAATCTTTGCAATATGCTTGTTTTCATGCCTCGCAGACAGATAACTTAACACGCCTGTCTTGATCTAGGTTTCTGTTTAAATATCTCTGTTACACTTTATAATAAGGGTCCATAAATCATAGTAAACTAAGACATACATGTATTTTTACTTAATATGAACTATAACAATGCGGAGTTGAGTCATGTAGGCTACTGAACAGAAACTAATGATGAGCCATTATTAACAATAAAATGTTTTTTTTGTTGTATTAATTAGTCTTGTTGTAGTTAATCATGACTCTTCATTGGTTTCTGTTTAGTAGCCTACATGCCTTAACTCAGCGTTAGTTCATTAAGAATTATGTAGGTATAAGTTCATCATGATTCATTATAAAGTGTTACCAATATCTCAATTTAACGTCTTAATCTTAAATTTTTACATTTTTAGACACAAATGTGATGGGTATTACAGTAGTCAGTGTAAACTTGCCATCAGGCAGAATAATATTTTACAAAAAGCTACAGAAAAGACAAGCCTCACTGCTAGGTGGCCATGTTTGCAACGCCTCTAGGCATTTCTCTTATATCTAATTATATCTCTAAAATCACATGCTAAAATTACAATTGTAAAACAGGCAGTTCTGGTCCTTCATTTTGATTAGTTGAAACACGTTCAAAGCCGTGATAAAATACCCTGGTAGCCTACGGTTCAGATCGCGTTACATCGTTTATGTATCATTTTTTGTTTTCCAACTATTGCACAACTAATGCCGATAGATAAATGTCAATAAACATTGCGGCGTTATCTCGTCAATTAAGAGAAAACGCTTCCCTGAGGAGTTTTTACGGCAATCCATATTTTCACTATTATCAACTAGGTGGCGCTCTTACACAACATATAACCCACTGAAGCATTCAATCAACAGTAAGAACTCTGTGTATGTTTTGATCATCGCTCTGAATCTGATCTCTAACAAAAGTCCTTTACAAAAATGTAATGATCTCAGCTTTTTGCTCAAAATTTGAGAGGTGATAAAAAGAGAACAAATGAAGAAAGGCTGAAACATTGTTGTTGTTTGAAAGCAGAGGGGCTGTTATTTAATTTAATATATTGTATGTTTATATATTTAAAGAAGAACATTTTCTGGAAGGTTTTAAACTTTTGTGAAAATCATAAAAAATGCTGGGGATGGCTGGCAACTTAAAAAAAAATGCTGCCGGGGAAAGAGCTTCCAAACATATTTGAACCACACTTCAACAGTTGTCCGATATAAATGTTAATGTATAAATTAGTTGAATGTTAATTTAAGAAAATAAACACCACAGTCTTTAAACATTTTTAACATGTCTTTCCTGCATCTGTGTTGCTTGGGAACTGTGCTCTGTTGCAGACAAACTTGATTGAGGAACTACTTTGTTAGGCAGAAGAGTAATATTTGTACGAATATTTTTTTTACTTATTTGCTGGGTTTTATTTTATGAAACCCTGCTATGCATATGAAGTAACAGTTTTATAAAAGCAATAAGCCCTGCAAAGCAGTGGTGTTACAGTGCATTTTATAACAGCTAAGGGGGTTCTCCGCTTCGTGTCATGCCTAACAACACCCCTTAGCTGTTATAAAATGCGCTGTAACCCAATGCTTCTTGAGGCTTATTGCTTTATTAAAATCACAATTAAACAACATACTTCTGACCAACAATTCCACCCGACATTAAAGGGCGATTTATAGTCGTGCACAGGCTATCCGTAGCCCGTGCATAGCTCTGCGTAGCCTGACGCGCACCTCACAAAATTTCTAACAGCACGTCAGCTCTACACGGACAGCAAGCGCTGTGATTGGTCAACCAGAACCCCTCCCGTCAGGTAAAAAAAACTGCGTCATACAGTAGGTATTTCCGTTTTGACGGTGAAAACAAAGATGAGCCAAGTTGAGGAGTGATTTAACTCAAACTGCAACAAAAGTCGCTGTTTATTTACTTCCATCATTGCTGGTCTTCTCAAATTATACACAACAAGTTGCTATTTCTTCTTCGTTTGTGGGTTAACTTGCCAAGCTTCTTCTTCTCTGACGGTCACGGTGCTACTGTGGTTACACGCGTGGATACTGCCTACCAGCGGTTTGCGCATGTGTTTGCACGTTGACGCGGAGGACGACGCAAAAGTATAAATGAAAACCGACGTGGAACCTACGCCGTCGCGGCTACGCCGTAGGACCTACGCACGACTATAAATCGCCCTTAACTATACCATAGCTTTTTTTAGCTCAAATAAAAAAAAAAACACCTTTTCTGAGGCCATTTCAGATACTGCGCATGTGCACAGGTTGTCAAGCGCCTCATGCGACTCTGTACAACCCCTCCCTCAGAGACTTCTAAGTCTTTAGCAAGTGATGATTGGTTCTTTTAACTGGAAGGTGGGACTTCAGTCACCAGAGCAAAATAGCACCAAAAATTCTCCCTCATTCGTACACTGTAAAATGTCCATAGAAATTACAGCTTTACTGGCAGCTGTTTGCCAATAACTTACTGTAGATTTAAATGTATGTTATTTACTGGCAACATTTTGCTCAAAGTTAAATGAACATTAAACATTAACAAGTCTTTTTCTTTATAAATAACAGCCTCATGCAACACATTTAAATCTACAGGAAGTTCCTGGCAAACATCTGCATAACTAGAATACTATTTTTAAAGTGTAGGGATGACAATGCTTAATCAAGTTATATCCAACATCTTTGGCTGCAGTCACTGTTTACTTTAAAGGTCCAGTTTGTGCAGTTTTTTAGCGTCATTTAGCGGTAAGACTGAATTGCAACGCACGGCTCGGTCCACAGATCATCCCTCCCTTTCGAAACGCATAGTAAAGCTATGGTAGCCGTGTATGTAGATAAAAACGGCTCATTCTACTGTAATAAAAACAATACAGTTTATTTTGTAAGATATTTATACACCACTGATATTATAGTTATATTGCATTTCTGTCAAGAGATCATTCTAAAAGTTACACAATGCACAACAACATCGTTGTGTTCCACAAAACAAAATATTCATGCAGCTTTGGAAGGACCCAAGGCTGAGTTTTCCCTTAGCACCACTAAATGGTTACATATGAATAATATTGACGGTTAATATTTTTATTAAGGTGCAATGGAAACTATAAAGCATAAATGTTACTATTTTTTATTTCACTCATATTCTCTGTAGGTCCTCACTTTAGTAAATCAAGGGTGGCCCAAGTGCTGTTTGTTTTATTTACTCTTAAAAAACTAAAGATTATGCTTGCAGAGGTCACGCCAGAAACCAAATCAAGCCTGATATGTTTGTCCTTGTGTACATTTCTTCCATTCAGTTTCTTCCATTCCTCCCCATGAATCTGGGTGGTGTGCGTTGTTCTTGTCACTGTAAATGCTTCTCTGCTCCTGACGTTGACACTGGGGATGACCTCCTGATCTTATGCTGCACACCGCATATGCACTTGTCAAAAAAAAAACAACCCCTGATTTATCTTCGTTGTGCGTGCAGATTTTTAACTTTATGAGAACTATAACTCTTTACATGTTCTCATAAAAATTGATGACAGTTCTGTGTTTTACTCGTCTGAAAGAACGATGTGCTGTTTGTTGTATGACCATGACCTGCGAACAGATCAAGTACACACAGATTTGTTCAAAAAAGGCTCGTTTTTGGCTACTTGCAGTATATCTTTTATATCTGCCATAAAACACTTTCTGGACTTTGAATCGAATAACATCTGATTTGTGTCTTTTGTAATATTTACGCACCAAATCCTAAACCCTTTCACATCTGTGTCTCAAAAACCTCCATTTTCAAGTGCTTACTTTTTGGGACAGACTGTATAATATCAGTGACCGGCTTGCTCTAAATAAAGATGTGTTTTGATTTCTACCATAAGGAGTCTAGCGGTCACACTTCAGTGCACTGATAGTACTTTGTCCCATGTTAACCTTCAGCGTTACGGTCTTCCTCTCTCGCTGGCGTCGAGCACCCACCAATCATTGTGGTAAACTACAGGTCTCCTTCCACCAGCATGAATAATGCTGTGTGTGTTTAACTTGTGAAACAGAAAGAAGCCTTGTAATCTAAATACATAAGGTAATATAAATACAAAGAAACCATATAATCTCCTGCAAGACTGGTGAACTGTGGGTGCGTGTGTATGTGTGTGACATTTCTGCTGCAGTTCCGTGGTTCAGGTTCGGTTCTCAAGGCTGGCACGAGAAATGTTTAAAAAGCTCCCGGAAAGTTTACACTGAGTGTACTTCTCTTCAGGTTTGTGTGACAACCTTTAACGCAGCATACCCATCACAAGCAAAACACAAGGGACCTCCCTGGAATCTTTCTTATTGAATTTCCATTCATGCATTTCCACATTTTTCTAAAGAAGCTTCCCTACCGTTTCTTGGTGCGAGACAATTGTCCATCAAGATGCCCGTCAGTCTCACCTCATTTCACTGCGAGTCAGCGCTGCTTTAATGAAGTTTTATTCCTTGTGGTACTTGCAAGCAAAAGAGTAAACAAACTCATACAGATGTGTATATTGGATGGAATCTGGAAAACATCTGTGTCGGACGACATTCAATTATTGTTTTTTTACATAACAGTTAGCATTTATTCTCTTATGAAATAAGTGTCCAGGAAGTATTCAGTAGACAGTTGTGGGACCACCACCACACACCACCAAGTAACCTTACTTGCATGCATACTCACATCAAGTAACCACACACGTACCCAGTGCTTACTACTCACTAAATCTGTACATTCCCTTGTTGCCACTGGGCATCCAGGAGCGTTTCTGGTTGTCACAAATTACCCAACACCCAAAGAATTGTTCAAGGTAAATGCAGTCAGGCACCTTGTCTCAGGTAAACTCCTACCTCTGCCCATCCAGTTCCATGCCATCATGCTGTAGATTCATCACTTGACAGTTTATATCTTGGGTCTGGAGGACATTGGGTCTCATTTACCAAGCATGCGTATGCACAAATTTGTGCGTGAGTTGCGCGTACGGATGTTTTCATGAACAAATCGTGATTCAACAAAAACTTGCATATAATTTGTCTTCTAAATGTACGCAAAAATTCAAGAAAACCTAAAACCATGTGTACACAATAAACATGTACGTTATAATAAAATACTAGGGCTATAATTATAATGCTTATATTAATGTTGATATATAAAATGTACATGATTATATTTTATAATATTTACTTTATTATATATTATTATACATGATCTTTATTATTATTAATACTAATACTAATACTAATACTAATACTAATACTAATACTAATACTAATAAAATATTATTATTATTATTATTATTATTATTATTATTATTATTATTATTATTATTATTATTATTATTATTATTATTAACACACACACACACACACACACACACACACACTTTATTATACATTATTATAGCCTATATTTTTTCTATACAAAGATGATGCACGTAATGACAAATCTTCACGCTTTCCTTCTTCACTTTATAAATCTCTTTATGAAAGCATCTGCTTAATGCCTAAAGTAAACGTCATGTAAATGTAATGAGAAGTCCAAATGTCAATCATTTGATCTCCTGTCTGTTTATTAGGTACAGATGCACGTCTCTGTCATAGTGGTTAAATGTAATATGTGTTAACGCATCCAAAATTTCTTTAATGTTACTCCGGTCAGTGGACAGCACTGGCTTCCTCCAGCGACAGCAAAACCTCCCAAATAAAAAATGCAAAGCAAAACGGAACTTTACCGATAATTAATGATCCTGGATTTCTTTGAGCTCTTTTGCTGTTATGACAAACTGCTCAAACATTTTCTGTGGACTAGCGCTGCACTGCAGAAAACCCTTATATGGAGCTGGTTTGGGCATTTTTTATGCAAATTACCAACCTTGTGCACTCCAGAAATTGTAGAACACTCCAAATTCACTATCATAAGAAAAAGTATAAGAACAAACTCTGGTGCGTACGCGGAGTTAGCGGAAAGTTTGTGAGAAGTTCAAGTGTGCGTATAAATACGAAAAATGCTCGCAATAATTAGTGAATGAGACCCATTCTTAGAAATGCAACACATATGCAACAAATTTTCGAAATGTGACGTCTGCATTTAGCGCATCCTTTTGAGTAGTGCAGTGTTTACTAATCCTGGTCCTTGAGGACCCCCTCCAAGAAAGTTTTCGATGTCTTATTAAATCAGGTGTGTTAAATAAGGAGAAAACTCTGGGCAGGGGTCCTCAAGGACCAGGATTGGGAAACACTTGAGTAGTGATCACACATCCAGAGCAGTGGGCAGCTATCCCAGTGCCCGGGGAGCAATTAGGGTTAAGGTGCCTTTCTTAAGGGCACTATACTTGCACTTGATCGGGCAACACTCGGGAAACAAGCCCGGCTCTCTAACCACTAGCCTATGATTACCCCAAACAGGAGACTACAACTACCGCCTGCGGCAGTGTACTAACTGACCAAGCCACTTGCCCGGGTCAAGATTTGAACATGGGGCTGCTGCAAGGGAGGCAGGAGATCTACTGTTTATTATGTAGACTGTAAGCCTTACCTCTGGTTAACATCCTCCGAGTAACAGGCAGATGGAGAGAAAGATTCAGGAGATCAGGACATCACTTCCTACTGCAATTACCATAAGAACTTCTGGAACCAGTTCCTTGCCTGGCTTGAGTATGCACAGAACACTGCTCACTTGGTTTCCCTAGGAACTGCAAAGCCTAAGATGTACCAGCTGTTGAACATTGGTTTAGTAAGAGCGGGTCGGGGATTACGCGTACCACTGTCTTCAGTGGTAAATGCACCATCAGAGTCACGAGACAAGAGTCACAAGATCTGATGCCCAAAGATCTACTGCCTCTACTGACAAGCCCAGTCAGAGGATGTGGCCGTTCACTATTGACATCAAAGTGCACCTGCAAAAAAACTCACCAGTACCCATCACAAGCATCTTTCCTTATCACCAAACTCATCAACTTGCCTACACTTATTCTCAATTATTCTCATGTCTCTATGTGAATGTTTTCCAACTCCTTGGTCATCCACTCCCTCTGCACATCTAGCTCACCGATCCTTTTCTACATTAAAAAAAAAAAGCATTCAAACTATATCAAAAGCCTTTCTGCTTTCGTGTAAAATATTGAGCTTTATCGTCTATGGAAAATAACTGCTTTGATGCTTCTTTGGCCATTCTGCTAGAGAAGTCCTTCAGTGATTGCGATTCAGAACTAAATAAGGGTAAATGATGACGTAAGTTGTTGGGTGAATGTTCCTTTAATGTTTTCAAATACACATTCAAATCAACCAGCAAGTAAACAAACAACACTTTTTAATCATACCACTGTAAATTGACTGCCTCTTGTTTAGCCTTAACCCTACTGATAGCGTCATGGTTTTTATGACTCATGTTGTTTTCTGACAGATTTATAACCATTTTATGCCGAATCTCTTCAATATTAGTACATACTTTATTCGTGGCCTGTGACTTGGTTAAATGCCTCCCCTCAGCTATTTAAACAGTGAAGTAATCCACTCTCCATTCAAATATACTTGGGTAAACAAAAGCGAGCCGGTCAGGAAACAGCGGCGGGTGATAGTAATTATGAGTGGCATTGAGCACATTCTCTGCCTGCTCCGGTCTCAAAAGACTCTGGAGGTGTTGGAAAGAATTGGCAGCTCACGTATAATGTGAGATCTGAGGGTTTTTATGGTCGGGAAACAAAAAAAGACCAGCTCGGAAAAGATGCTTTCTGGCAGACGGTGATCATTGTACTGAAAGGTTTATCTTTTTGAGTATCTGGACTGCATGAAACTCCTCGTCTGCTTTTGCAAAGACAATTAATTTTATTTTTTGCATCAAAGCTAAATCAACCTTTTTTTAGCTTCTGAAACTTTAATGTCTCACTTTCATTTTTATTTAGCAGAACACTTTTAAGGTCACATTCATAAAGTTTTGGAAACGTTTGGGAAACCTTTATGGTTACACTTTATTTTGATAGTCCACTTTAGACATTCTACTAACTATAAATAACTTTGCAACTACATGTCAACTAACTTTCAATAATTGCAACTATATGTCAACTAACTGTCATTAGTTTATTAGTAGACTGTAAGGGTTGGAGTTAGGAAAGAGGTTTGGGTTAGTGAAATAAGTTGACATGCACCTGCAAAGATACTTAGAGACAGTTGAATGTCTTTTGAGATATCATCACAAAGTGTTAGTAGATATTAAGCAGTCATTCTACTAATTCTCTAAAGATTGGTAGTTGATAAGAAGTTGCAAAGTTACTTATAGTTAGTAAAATGTCTAAAGTGGCCTATCGAAATAAAGTGTTACCAGCTTGGGTATCCCAAAGAAACTTAATTCAGTTATAAAAACATGAATTATTGCAGGTTTAAAAGTCTCCAATTTGTGGCATGATTTTCAAATTTAAAGTCAAAATGTAATAACAAATGAAAAACTGTCATTTGTTTTGGAATAATGTGGTGGGGTTTTTTTTTTACAAATAACTTCTGTAATCTGCTCGAAGTGATCACTTTTTATTTCCAGCAGGGGCGCCGCTATCAATTTTGGGCCCTATGAAAGAATATATGGTTGGGCCAATCCAATCCAACCTCGCTATTCAAAATCTTTGTCTGCAATTTAATAATACAGACCTATTTATGTTGCTATTGTTTTGACCACAACCATCAGTATTTATAGAGACCTACAATGTCTGCAGCTAAGATGATTTATTGTGCAGATGTAAATTTAATTGAAAAATACAGTATCAAATATTTGAAAAAAATGCAACATTCTTAAAGATTATAGAGAATTGTGACATTTAGGGATGTCCCGATCTCCACTAATAATACGTGGCCGATCACATATCTGAATCGGACAGCCGATCTTATTACAGCTATTTCATGTACTACGGCTTTTAATCAGTAAGTCCTTATCGATCTAAAATCACTGTTAGTTTGAGTCGTTTATAACATGCATTTGAAAAAGCAACACTCGTCAAACATAATTATTAAACATATTCTTTATTATCATGAAAATACCTGAAAAGATTTGAAGAACAGCAATATAAATACATCCTTCAGCCATTTCATGGAGCTGCGTGTCATCACAGCTACGTGTGTATTGTTCTTCGTCTAAAGCACATTTTGAGTTTCTGCACGAGAGCGCCCCCTGGCTTTTGGATGTAGTGGCATTTCACCGTAATTCATTGAGAAACATAGCAAGCATTATCGGCCGATCGATCGGAGCATCCCTAGTGACATTGCCTGTGAAAACCCAGCTAAAGTATTTATTTTTGGTTTACGGTTTTCTACATAAAATCACCCTACATAATGTAAAGAACATTGTGAAAATATAAACTTGATATCTTTAATATTGACTGAGTAATGTCATGTCAGCGATTGAAATCATACTGAAATTAAAGCTTGAAATCAAACTGTGATGCTTTTTATCTCACAATAAGATTTGACACTTTAGGCTGATTTTCACAGGCAGTCTCCGTGACATAAGTCCCTTTCAAACATACAGTCTTTAATAGTAATTTACTGGTAAATTGCAGCTAACAGGTCATGTGTGAACAGAACCTTTCTGGTAATTTAGTGCTGCCAATTTACCAGTAGGAGAGGTTGTAAGATTAGCAGTAATTTACCAGTAAGTAGTGTGTGTGAACAAAAAATATAGATTACCGGAATTTCGAAAGGATGACGTCATACCGCTCTGACAGCTTCGGGACAATGATAACCTTTTGATACAGATGATGCCTTTACGCTGCTCAAAAGTCGAGCACACATGAAATTAACATCCACATTTCTTCATCAAAGTTGTTTACCATCTATCTGCTGAATTGCCGATGTCCTTAGCACACCCTCTGTGAAGCCTAATGTGCAAACAGTATTGTTGTTTAAGACGCAGGTTCTGTTTGACATCGCCTAATGCAATGTTGTTTGGTCACGAGCAACTTTGCAACCGTCAGCGTTTGCAACAGATGTGAAAACAACACAATACAGCACGTGGATATGAAGTCTTAACCAGCAATTGTTTACAATACAACACTGAACTCGCTGCGTGCCACAGGTAATTTCCACTTTCTCTCAGAGTTTACTGGTATTTTGAAACTGATGTGTGAATGATATCTTACCGGTTAAAAGATGGAACGTCATTGCGTGTCTGAAAAGCACATTTTTCTATTTACTGGTAAATTCATGGTAATTTACCGAAATTACAGTGTGAAAGAGGCTATACTGTATACTCTTACACACACACACCAATTGTAACATTTAAAAATGGTCAACAACAGAACAATACATCTTTTCTATAAATTTACATTGTGACTCAAAAATAAGACTGGGTCAAAAATGCTTAACCAAAGCTTGTATTATAATTATTAGCATTATTTATAAGGTGAATAACAGGTTTCACACACCAGCAGCTTCAGTAAAGCAAAATTAACAACAGTGATGAAACCCGAGAAAACAGCTTTACTCGTAGATGATTCTTCAGACTAAAATGAAATAAAATCGACAACTGTAACAGATTACAAAAAAGATTTATATTAATTTCTAAAAGCTGTTGCAAGGTGAGAAGCTTTAATATACATTACTGGACTAGTTTAGCCATTTCTGTTTTATCACAATCAACCCGACTCCCGACTGCATAAAAATCCTTCTTTGGCATATTGTGTTACCAACATTGGAGTGTTTAACCGACAGAATTTCTAGTTTATGTTAATGAGCTTATACGGGCTACATTAATTAAAATAGATTATATGGGCTGACTTTGCATCAGAATTGTAGCACAAAACCGAACATAAATCACCTTGATTTTTTTTACTGGGGTGAACAGAGCCAAGACTTTACAGTGGAAAGAAAACTATTATATTATAGCAAATAGGGGCTAAAAACGCAGAGTAAAGACAAGGCGGAGTTAAGAGGTCCCAGCTTAGGGGGTTGCGCATACGACACACTCCTTGGCTGGGTCCCCCAAAAGTTCATGGGCCCTTAGAATCATCCCAAGCCTTCCCCCTTTACGGCGCCCCTGCTTCCTGTCATATGGTATGGCAGGTGGGCGGAGTCTGGGAAAAAATCACAGCAATTCGCAACATGACCCTACTTCAAATGATCCAATCAAATCTCAATGAACAAATTCAAGTCCAGCCATACCTTTTTCATTGCAGGAGCTGCTTCACTCGGACACACATCACAACAGGGGAAAAAAAGACAATCGCTACTTCAGTTTCATGGTGACTTTAACAGTTTTGCCTATTTTTTTTTATAGTGTACTTGTTTACAACACTTCAGAAGCATGCGTAGTATGAAACATAAGGCATGATGTGCAAAGTAAGACAAGATAAATCTATGAAATTACTAAAAGAATATTTTTACTGTACATAATTTCCATTTAACTCTTTCACCGCCAGCGTTTTTAAAAAAAGTTGCCAGCCAGCACCAGCGTTTTTCATGATTTTCACAAAAGTTTAATGTCTTCCAGAAAATGTTCTTCTTCAAATATATAAACATACAATATACCAAATGAAAGTACAAACCCTCTGCTTTCAAAAAAAAAAAAAACGTTTCATCCTACCTTCAGTAGTTCTTTTGTAATCAGCTTTTGAATATGGGCAGGTTTCTGCAAAAACAACACATTTTGAGCAAAAAGCAGAGATAATTCAATTTTTGTGACGGACTTTTCATAGAGTTCCCATTCAGAGCGATCTTTAAAACAGACACGGACATGCAGCAGCTTGCCATAGGGCAATACTTCCAGGTTTAAAAAGTTAGCCACCTAGTGGATAATAGCGGTATTGCGGAAAGACGGAAAAACTCGTCATTGGCGGGGAAGCGTTTTCTCTTGATTGACGAGATATCTCGTCAATGGCGGGGAAAGAGTCATTTGGTCAAAGAGCAAGTGTGAAAATATGTGACCCCCTCCTGGCAAACGGAGTCGCAAGAGCAAATTTTCAAAAATTTCTAATAAAAAATATTAAATATGATTTGTTAAAATACTGCTATTAAATGCTATTAAAATACTGCCATAACTTAAAATCACTGTTAATACCAATAGATTTGGCACACACAGTCAAAACCTATATCTATTGGAAACATAAGCCTACAGTATGTTCAGCTTTTTCTTTATTTTATTGTTTGGGGGTCTTTATTATACTAAATATATAATATTTAATATACATACTAAACATGGGAGTGTCAAAAAAGCAGTTGGAGGTATGAGGGAGTTTGCCAAATGCATTTTGCAAGGGTGGAAAGTTTCGGAAGTTTCAGAAAGTTTTTATCTACATGAAAGATTCATTCATAACAATCTTGGGCAATTTCAGTGCAGGCAGTACAGTGGAAGTCCTTATATGGGCATTTAACCCGAATAGCGCACACACCAACCAAGAGCTGACACGAAATCAACATTACCAGAGAAGTGTGTTTTTGTTTGTGAGGGAAATTTAAGTTTGTTCAGTTTCCCAAAGAACCCAGCCTTATGGAAACAATACAAATAGTTTGTTTATCCAGAGTAGCAGTGGAGTTGTGTGTGTTTAACGCTGGATTTCATTAAAATGGGGCTGTCAAAAACTGGGTCATGAGAAGCAAGCGTTAAGTTTAATTGCATCATGTGTCCGTGTTTTGTTGGAAATCAGCACGTAAATCTGTGTATATCAGGATCGCAGGAGCCCTTTTTTCAGATGTGCCAGTCAGTGCGAAGAAGATCGTTCTCATGTTTTATCAATCCTAATAAATATATTAATATCAAGCAAGTCCCGCACTTTATTTTCTTATTACTGCATGTTTTAAAACCAAAACCAAGCTCAAGTGCTTTGCTTCCGCTGGACACGCATACATTGTGTTAGGAAAGATTTGGGAAGGTACACCTCTTAGAAGACATACAAATAGAGGGCTGTTTACACTTGTTATTAAGATGTGTTTTCATCGATCGGATCACAAGTGGACGAGAGAGACACACATCACATTTACAACTGGTATTTAAAACGGTCTCTTTTGTCCACTTTTGTCCTGAATACTGTGAGGGGGGTGGTCTGTCGAGATGGTGGGCGAGTCTCTCTGTTGTCATTTAAACGCAAACAGGAGTAATGACGAGTTTATATGGACGCAAACTAATATTGTCAGTCCACTGCTTGTGTTTTAAGTTAACATGCTGCACAGTGTTTTGTACATGTATGTGTTAGAACTTTCTCTGAAAGCTGCTTAAGTTTCATCAGTGAAAGGCTAAAATTAGCGCTGTACACCGTGTGTTCACGGCAGAAGTCAGAAAAACCGTAAAACATTGTGTTCAGTACCTCAGATAAGATAAATAGGCATAGAGAACGCAGTCTTGTATGGCTGTTCCAATACATTCAACCACATGTGTGTTTACACTACAAAAGCAATCCGATAGAAAGTGTTTTCAACCACCTCTGAATGTGGTTAAAAGTGGTCAAAAGTGGAAGAGCACAAAACGTTTTGAACACCGTTCACACCTGGCATTCACTTCATCCACTTGTGATCCAATCGACAAAAACGCATGTTAATGCCAAGTGTAAACAGCCTCTATGTGTTTAATTACTATTTGGAGCATTGGGATAACCAAACAAGAGCTTAACTCTTTCCCCGCCATTGACAAGTTATCTCGTAAATCAAGAGAAAGCGCTTTTCTACCAAAGGCGAGTTTTTATGGCAATCCATAATTCTTCTATTATGGACTAGGTGGAGCTCTTACCCACCTTATAAAACACCCACAGCATATATGGATCCAAAAGCAGTAAAAACTCCATTTGTTTTATCTTCATTCTGCTGATCTCTGATAAAAGGCCTTTACAAAAATGCAATTATCTAAGATTTTTGTTAAAGTACTTAAGAAACCTACCCATAATATCAGAGGTGATAAAATGAAAACAAATGAAGATAGAATGAAAATCAGAGGGTTTGTCATTTCATTTGATATATATTATGTTTATAGATTTAAAGCAGAACATTTTCTAAAAGGTATCAAACTTTTGTAAAAATAATCAGAAATGCTGCCGCTGACTGGTAACTTTTTGGAAAAAATGCTGGCAGGGAAAGAGTTAATGTATTTTTGCCTGCCTTTTTAAATTAGTGCACATTCTGACTCATTTAGACAGCACGAGTCACATATTTAGTTTAGTTAGAATTCATTAAATTATTTCCACATCTCAAATGGTGTTTGTGTTTAATAGTATCCTGTGGTGGAAACTGTGCTAAAAGTGTTCATTCCTTATACATGCATCATGAATTTTGTCCTTTATGATATCCACACAAATCAAATAAACCTGCGACGGATTAATGGGTTGTTACAAACCTCTATAAATATATTTGTTGTGAAGAACACGAAGGAACATATTTTAAGGAATGTTTGTAACTAAACCGATCAGAGGCCCCATTGACTTCCATAGTAATATTTTTCCCCACATAAAGTCAATGGGGCCTTTGATTGGTTTAGGTTAAATACATTTCTCAAAAGATCTTCCCTTGTGTTCATCACAACAAAGACATTTATACAGGTTTGTAACATTAGTGAGTAAATGATACAATAATTTTTAGGTAAACTATTCCTTTAAGAGAGTAAAATTTCTAAAAGTTCACAGTCCCAAAGGTTGAAAATAATTAAATAAACACCCTGCTGTGTATACTACAAATTGAGAAAACCTTACATTTATTTATTATGCAAATAAGAAAAGTTTAACAAATCAGAATTCAACCGTGAGCTGCAATCAGAGAGCGTACATGAATACGCAGAGGAATGTTTTTCATTGGAAAACTCACACTGTCTCAGTCCATCGCCAAACAATTAGCTTGATAAAAGAAAAGTTAATAAATATAAATGCCTGCCTGCTTCAATTGGCCCGTTGCAAAGGGTAGAAATGGAAACTTGCGCTGATGCACTCCAGTGGAATCCGACAAACAAACATTTAAGTGACACATTACAGGAGAGATGCTCCTCTGACAAGAACCATAAGTGGAAAGATCTGCTAAAATTCACTATCCATATTCATTTATGAATATCAGTAACTGCTGGACTCGAAGCAAGAGAAGGAACAAAAGCTGTGCGTACCTTTGAAGGTTTGCATTTTATCACCTCTTGGTGTTTACAGAACATTTGTTTGAAAGTTCATTTCAAACAGGCTTACTTCAAGTGTAAGATGCAGAATTGTACTGTTTAGTTAGCCCTTGTCACCTCTACCTCCCACATTATCCATTGCTTATTCTTAGAGTCACCATAAAACGGAAGCAGCGATTGTGCCGTTTTCAGTATCATGACGTAAATCCGACTAAAACGGCTTTTGAAATTAGAAAAATGTAGGGCGGGACTTGACTTTGTCCATCGAGAATTGATAGGATTGTTGGAAGTTGGGCCATGTTGCTAACTGCTGTGATCTTTTCCCCTGGAAAGAAAGGCTGCATCCCAAATGAAGCAAAGAATGTGGACTTGCAGACTTGTGGACTTAAGATCTTTGCATGAGTCTGAAATCCCAAAAAAAATTACAAAAACAAATAGGACCTCTTGTTGTGTCAATCACGCTCACATGCTGCCTCCGAAACCTTCACACCTCAAAAAAATTCAGATCAGGTCTAATTTTCCGTCACAAGCATCTTAAGAGTTGTTTTGACATCAGAGCCACTGTACAAGCCCATGCCAAAATCAAGAATAGCATCTGAAAAAATTATCCACATCATCCTGTAGCACACGGTATGACAAACAAAGTGAGGAATACAACGAGACTGAATATAAAAAACAGATTGTCGTGATTGTCAGGTATGGTAGCAGACCTCATCCCAGTGTAATAAATGCACACGCACACACACCTGGGGCAGTGGATGGGGGAAGCATACAGGGATGAACTAAAAAAGCTCAAGTTGGCCAAATCATAGCTTGTTGATATTCATCCATTCACAATAAGTAGTGCTAACGTTACAAAGAATTCTTTTTGAATGGTTTTGCGAATTTTTCCACAACTAATGAATTAATCGTATACAGTGTGCAAGGTTTGTGCGCATGATGAATTTGTAAAATAACAAATGCAAAAAAACAAAACATGAAAATTACACTACAGTGTGCAAAGATCTTTACAATAGCAACATGTGCACTTTTCCGTCATGTCCACGATATCGTAAGGTGTCCCCTTGGTCATTAAGTTTAAAAAGGGTGCTTTATGGTTGATATTGGATGAGAACTCTTCAAAACATTTAAAGCGGCATTACGTCAAGAAAGTGCGTACTTGTAGGAAGACAGGAGTGTTAAGGGTGCCATTTTGAGACAGGGGCTCTGATAGCCGCGCCCTCGCGCCCTTACTTGTGACAGGAAGTGAAGATAGGTCATTTCAAGAAGGGGGAGGTTAACATTTTGATGAAAGATTATGAAGGCACATAAATAAAAATAAATAATGAAGCACAAAGATAAGTCATTTATAAAAACAATACAAAATTCATTAAAAAAGTAAGTTTTTGATTTCAATTTTATGGTGACTTTAAATCCAAATATAAAACAATTCACATCCTTAAGAATTAATGATAAACCAGCCTGATCAATAGGGTGCCTACTCCACAACTTTTTGCCCTTTTACACATTTTCCAAGCCACGGAGCTCGTATTGTATCTTCAAAACACACCCAAACAAATGTATATACAGTATAGAGCAATATCACAAAGCACATTATGGCCAAATACAGCATGTAAATAACAGTGTTATAAAAGCAGCATTTAAATGCCTTTCCTCCAATAATGTTGTTCAAAAGTGGTTCAAACTGTTGTATACAATACTGATTTCATGTACAGTAGTCAAATCACTCCCATTATTTAGATTACGATGTATGCAAATGCCCAAGACGGTCACTTTTTGGGATTTTGGATCTCAGAAAGTCTTTATTTTGTACCCAGCATCCAAGTGTTTCTTTGACATCTGTGTGATTGCTGAAGACTAAATGATGTTTAGATTATACTGATAGCCTTCAGTGAAACTTGAGCACATGACGTAAGTATCGTTTGATTCCCTTGTCTGAAATGTATTATTGTAATAGTATAAATAAGCCTAATTTCTAAAGAACAAACTCAAAATGTAAGTTTAGAAGAAGTCTTAATAGCAAAGGACTAATATGGTGAGCCTTGTTTTTCTAATTGGCAAGCGACTGTGATTAGTAAACAGTAAAAAATGCGATATTTCCAGAAGAAACGTCTTATTCCAGAAGTTAAGGTCACCGGCATTTTATTTTCTTAAACATCGCAATGTTCTAGCACCTCGCCAAAGAAGCTGTAAACCTAGATTACTCTGGTGTTTGATAACACGCAGGCTATTTCCACACCAACAAATCTAATACGCTAATACCTTATAAAGCATATGACCTTATAGATTCCTCAACGCATGTGCTTCTTTTCACTTCAAGTGACTCAAATGAAGAACTCTGCGTCTTGCTTTTCTGAGTAAAGGCGATCTAGAACCATAGATCATTGAAAATGCAAGCAAACGCACACTCCCTCAATCTGTTAAAGACTAACGTTACACACACACACACACACACAAGAGTGACCGTCACACACAACAGCCATCTAAGTGCGCAGAAACACGAGAACGCGGTGACGTGTGCAGAGCCAACTTATCTCTTCTGCGTTTTTTTCAAAGTTATGTTGGATCCAACACAAGCACAGCTTTTGCCAGTGGAATTCAGTCCGACCTGGAACCACACAAGGAAACATCACCCCATAAGCCCTTTGAGCTTAGACACGGTGACATTTTACACCAGAGAAAGTGCTGTAGGAAACGTTCAAACTCACCTAACCAAACCAAACCAAGCCGATGTACCATCAATCACTTAATATAGGTGTAACTACCGATAGATCTTTATATGAGCCAGATCGGACCGTTCTGAGAAATTTCCTCGTGTCAGTTTATCACAAGTAACCAATAGCCTCGTAAATGGATGAACAAACAAATATTTCTACTGAATGTTTCATTTAAATATTTACAATTCTGCTCAAGTCTCATTTGCTATCAGTATTTGCGGCACTGCACTCTACAGAGCCATTACAAACATTAAAAATATGAAAAATATGAACGAGGAGAGCTCAGATGCAAAACCCTCTAATGTTTTCCTTATACTGTAAATGAGCATTTTTACCCAGGCTGTTATATTTAAGTTCAGTAATTTCACTTTAATGGTTAAAGGTTATTATTCATATAATATATAAAGCATAATGCTTTATTTTTACAAATGTCATTTAGTCATTGTGTTTGTGATGCGTTCTGTGGAAACCTGTGGGATGTTGCGCAGGAACATTTTCAGAAAATAAAAAAGTCAAAAATTGGTTTTCATTAAATCATTTTTCTAACAACTTGTCTATCATCTCTAAAAATATCTAGGATATATAGAAAAAAAGCGATTTCAAGTGACAAGCTAAAAAAAGACTTTGTTCAGAATACACCTGTACAGGTGAAGATGCAACACAATCGTGATTGAGATACAGAAGAGGAGTCGTCCTGGTGAAGGTACTCGAGTCATGCTATTGTCAAACAGCTATTGGGGCAACTTGCACTGTGCTTGCTATTCGTAATAAAAGCTACAAAGTAAAATAGTTGTGCCATCAAAACATACAAGAGATGATCCAAAGTTCAGAGACAATGCCCACGATAAACACTGTAAAACTTCACTAAATGTAAACCATAAAATAAAATAAAAGTTAATAGGTCCGGTTTAGATAATATAACATAATAACTTTCAAAAGTGTTGTGTGTTCCTTGGAGTTAAATTGATCATTTTGCATGTTGAACAACATGTACAATATAGTAAAAATGTATAACACTTTACTGGTAAAAGAAACTTAAAGGTCACGCTTTTCCTGATCCCATTTTTCAAATTTTAGTTAGTGTGTAATGTTGCTGTTAGAGCATAAATAATACCTGCCAAATGATAAAGCTCAAAGTTCACTGCCAGGCAATATATTTTCTTAAACAGATTCACCTTTCAAAGCCTATAGCGAACGACCGGTTTGAACTCCAGCCCTCTACTTCCCGGTTGAATGACGTCAATAAAACCGTTTTTGACTAAACTCCACCCACAGGAATACATCAGTCACCAGCTAAGCTCAAACGGCTCTGCTAAGCTAAATTGATGTAGAATCACAACACACTAAACAAACAACACAATCAGAACTCGTTACATACAACACTCAAAGTGAAACAGTGCTGAAATGTATTACAAAAGTAATAAAATAACATTACTGAACCATAAAAAATCATTTAGATTAATAAGGATAAGTATTGAAGTAAATACTTCAGTAAAATACTTCTGTGCTTCTGCTTTAACGTTTAATGATTATCTAATCAAAATAACAAAAGATGTATTGCAGTGATGATAAAAATTCTGAATTCAGATTTTAATTCTTTAGATATTTCTCTAGTTAAATATGGATAAATCATGGATAAAAGTAACCAGCTGGAAATAAATGCAAATCGATGGTAATTATCATGACATTTAACATTTGGGTTGGATTTATCTGCATTTTTTGTGTAACCGTTTGAGGTACCACTAATATTATTGTCCTGTCAGCCTTGATTGTCCTGTCAGCTGCTAATGCAGCACCTCTTCAGCAAATTAATTACTTTATAAGATATGAAGCAACGGACGCGACTCGGAAAAACTATCAGCATGGATTTTTTGCCAATAGTCAATTGTTACACCAATCGGTCTACCTCTACTTCTGATAACCATAACTTTGCATTAAACAAGCTATATGAAAGAAACAAATAGATTTGTGGCGCTTTTCCGTTGCATAGAACCCCACAATTTGGGTAAGCTTACATTAGGGTTTTTTTCCGCTGGGTGCATTACGTAGTACCCAATAATTTTTACCACCTCGGTTGGGGTTCCAATTGAGCCGAGGCGATACCAAAATGTGATGCTAAAACACTGTAGGTCACTGATTGTGATTGGTCTGAGAGAATCATCACTACCAGCATTATCGCTATAGTGTAAAATATTAGGTTTACCTTCATGCTAGCTTGCGCTGTCTCAAGTAAACCTTTTGTCATATGTGCTTTATTATAAATTCCCCAAACTCCCTATACATCCACAGGTTGAGGATCAGGAACACCATACCAGTTTTTTCCAAACTTGCAGTTTGTGGCGACACACATGCTTAAATTCAACTTAAATGAGGCTCAGCAGAACACGTCGACTGACACAACGCGTGTTTATACAGAAACTGTCATGTGAGACAGAGGTATTGATAAATGCAATGTGCAAACATTTATTTGTGCTGGTAAATAAACATTTTGTGGTGAACTGAGAAATAAATGAATGTACCGGTATGCAACAATGCTCTCATTTGTGTGATGTCACAGCAGTAGGCATCGCAAATATAACAACATGCATATAATACAGCTCACTCCGAAGTGATTTTAAACTCGATGGAAAAGCTAAGCAAGCCAAATGAGGTGAGCTGACACGACCTGACCCGACCTAAATTGTGTTGTACTATGCAATGAAAAAGCGCCATTGGAAAGGCCTTGAACCGGTTTCAAAACCATATCAAAATGGCTTTTCCCAGATCGCATTACATTAAACCAATTTCTGCAAATTTGATCTCACTGCAAAACCTTCTAAGTGTGTCCAAGGCCAGGATTAAGTGGACTTAAAGTATTTGATGAACATTTAATAAGTGCCGAGAACATTTGTTATCATTTCCCAAAGCAATTTTGTCACAGAACAGTAGTATGCGTAACATTTGTATACAAGCACCTAAGAACAGGTTTAATAGAGCATTTAATCTGACCCAGTTTTTTTGTTGTTCTCTTCATGTACCCATTGTGCAGCATGTGTGACAGAGGTATCCCTTCATGTGTAGAGGTCAGAGCTGGTGGTTTAGCTCACATACTGTACTTAAACCCCATCTACATTTTCTAAAATCATCCACATGATGTAAAGAACATTCTGTGAAAAAATAACCTTGATCTCTTTAATATTGACTGAGTAAGGCCAGTTCAAAGATGGAAATCAAACTTTTATGAGACTTTAGCCTGGATTTTACAGACAGGGTCACATTTAGTTCACGTAAATGCCAAGCATATACAGTACAAAACTAAAATTTCCTTAAACAGAGAAACGTGAGTCTTTGTTTAACACAATTATATTAGATGGAATGGCAAAGCTGTGAAGAGTTTGGCACACCTGCCACAAACACATTGGACGCAATGTTAGAATTTAGGATGAAAAATAAATGCGTTGTTGTAACACTCAATAAAACACAAACCTCACACAAACCAGTCAAATGCCGTACAAAAGAGTCACTGCCTTTGTGTGGCCAAGTGAAGGTTTATAAAGGGCACATAGTTTAAACAAACGTAAGACCCTTTTTAGATCATTATTTCTGGTGGGACTTGTAAAAAAAGGATGTGATGGTTTTACAGTATTTCTTTAGCGTGAGGTAAAAGGGCAACGCAAGCCTCTGATTTATTCAATTATTCCACATTTAACAAACAGATAAGGTGACAGCCGATCTCTGACGTACACCTGAAAGCTCAAATCAAAGCTGGTTTTCATTAAAAGTATCGGTTTTAAACACATTACATCTTAAGACTTTAAAAGCGGTTTCATTGTATAAATCAGTTGCTAAACATTTTTCTGCTTGTAATGAACAGTTACAAATCTTTATTCTATATGAAAGCCTTTTTACTGCATGGTCTCATAAATACTTGCCTTTTTTGGATTTTTTACTAAATTTGAGCAAATCAGTCCATTTATTTTGAATTGGATAAAAATAACATTCTGTCCTTCATCTTAAAACGAACAACATATCTCTAGATAGCACAAAATGTCATTTCCTTTTTATAAAAGGCTAAAAAAATTTACACTCAGTTCATCTGTGGGCTTTGTTGTAAGTTTGATGCTGAGCAGCTATAAACAGCCGGATATGGGACAGTGGTTGTGGGCTACAGCTGGTTTCCATGTGTAATTTCTTTATTTGCCTATTAATTTGCTTTCATTGTGCAGAACTAAACTAACATAATTACTGTACATGTGGTCCTGAGAACAACATTGTATCAAAATACAGATTTGTCACAATATCTGTCAGAGAGCTTTCACTTTGTTTACATGCACAAGATGTTGTCAATCCGATTGAATATAATCCGATTGCAAGTTACGACAATACAGTTTACATGTACAATAAAAGCATTGTAATCTGATTAAAATGTTAGTTTACATGTACATTCTATATAATCTGATCCAAACATCTGTGCAAGCACACAGCCAGGGTTGCCAGATTTATGTATCAAAACCAGCCCAATGGACATTCAAAACTAGCCCAAAATCATCCCAATGACTATATACCACTTTCGTGTTTGCAAACAGAGATGACGTTTTTTTTGTGGGCGGAGCCAAACTGGTTGCAGAAAGTGATATCTCTGCAGTGGCAGTGAGAAGTGTTTTAGCATTAAACCGTGATTGTTATGGATCCAGGGTTCTGTCGAAGTCTGATTCCGCTATGTTTCCCTTTAGTGCATTGTTTCTTATAGCGTTTTAATCACTTTACGTTTATAAAAAAAAAACACGTTTGAATGGCTTGGCTACTGATATTCATGTATGTAATGTATATGTATTGTTCTTTTTTGCTAAATCAATTATTTTTACAGTCTGAATCGCTAAAGTACATATAAATGAATTTTATGGATAACACTAATAATATTGTGAAAAAATGCATGCAACGATTGTTTCTAATACGGAGAATCTGTAGGTTTGGAGTAAGTCAAAACATATTGGAGATTGCCTACAAATCGTTGGTGGAGAGCGTTTTGACTTATAATTTAATCGCATGGTATGGGCATTTAAACTGTAAGCAGAAAAATAATCTGGCAAGAGTTACTATTACAGCTAGTAAAATTATTGGCAGACCACAGAGTAAGTTGGGTGAGGTGTACACCTCAAAATGTGTTTTGAAAGCGGAGAGTATATCAAAAGATCCAACTCATCCTCTGTGTGATCAGTTTGTTTTACTGCCTTCTGGGAGACGATTTTTAATGCCTAGAGCAAAGACAAATATTTACAAAAGATCCTTTGTACCCTCTGCAATCGGTTTTATTAATCAAAAAGGTATGTGATTTTATATAGTGTTATGTCTGTGATTTATATTATGTTATGTGTTTGTATGAGTGTCTGGTTTTGCTGGTCAAAGACAAATTTCAACCACGGTTGATAATAAAGTTGTATTGTATTGTATTGTATTGTAAAGCAATACTATCATGTATTCTATATAATAACATTTAATAAATATTTCATAATTTTCCTGTTTTCTATTATTTATTCCTTATATTTATACCCTACGTGTTTGTTCTAAAACTATTATAAAAGTATTAGATTTACACACAAATTTAAAAGGCCTGTTTATATATAAATAACACTTGTATGTGTGGGCTATATTTATATATTTATTAAGTATGTAAACATAATAATTTTAGAACAGGAAGAAGACATAAGCTAAGATATAAGGAAATAAAAAGAAATAATAGAAAACGAAAAAAATATGAAATATAAAAAAATTGTGATATTGCTTTTTCAGTATAAAAAACATTTATTCTAAATAAATTATAAACATAACGCGAGAAAAACTCTATAAGAAACAAATAGAGGGAACAGACTTCGACAGAACACCGGACATCTCTCATTTTTTCTATATTAATTATTAATAGATTTCCAGATGATTTCATCGCTCCATTCTGTCCGTTTAAGGGCCTTTTGCAAACATAAACACCTACGTTTATGTTCAAATGGTCTTTATAAAAATAAAAGCCATCTTTTTTGACATTCCTATTCTGACACTTAAGCACAACAGGACATTTTCTAGTGAGTTATCTTGCTCGTTTCACTTGTCTAATTCATTTCCACACTTTTTCTGCAACCACATTGCGTGCGCAGCTGGCAGTGAGGTAACTGTGACGTCTACTCGAAATTGGTCTATTCGCAGCCCAAATACCGGTTTTAAAGGATAATTCCGGTATTTAACACTTTGAGTCTCATTTCTGGTTTGTTTTGGATGAACTACAGTGATGGACACTGAAATTTTGACAATGGGTCGTGTCTTGACTTTTTGACTCGTTTAGAAGCATCTCTTGACCGCTTCAGAATGGAAGTCAATGACCATGCACAAACATGTCATTACAACAACACTTAACGTTCATTTTAAAAACTGTGCTACTCACCGAGTGGTTCGTGGTATTCGTTGATGATTAAAAGTGGTTGTCGCCATCAAGTGGTCGGGAGTGTGTTAACGCTTCAGACTCAAATATAAAGCGGAAGTATATACGCGGTTGTGAGGTATCTGAAAAAATAGTTCCACTATAGCAAATAACATGGATTGAAATCATACATTGCGCCAATATATTTGTTTTTAATCATCAAGGAACACCACAAACCACTTGGTGAGTAGCACAGTTTTGAAAATGAACGTTAAGTGTTGTTTTAATTAGGGATGCACCGAATCCAGATTTTTTAGGTTCGGCCGAATCCCGAATCCACCGTTTAAGATTCGGCCGAATCCGAAACCGAATACCGGATCCTACTCGCATCCTTATTCCATTAACACAGTAAAACACATTAATGAATTATACAACGTCCACAGCATGTATTTTTCATTTTATTTAATTTTAACTGTACATTATGCCAGGGTGACAAGTTGGAAAACTATTTTGACAATTACCATAAGCCTATGCATAATGAAAGCGATGTGTTGCGACACGCTCATTTTTCCAATAAGCAAGCAGCTCCGCGCTGAAAACAACTTAACTTTGAGTGAGAAGCTCCGCTCGTCAATGTCAGTTTTCACACGGCCGTCCAATTACAATGGAGGAGGGGCGGGACATTACCACAGCAACCAACCGGCTCACAGCTGAAGCATCACAGCTACCAAGCGCTCGGCTGAAAAACAGCTGGCATTTGGTGTCCTCAAGGCGTTTTCAGCCGTGTTTAAAAGTTTTGGTGTGTCCAGCCCCTAAAGCTCACCGAAAGAAAAAGCTCATCTCCACGTCAGCACCCGATGTGTGTTATCAACGGCCGCGTGACGTCGAGCAGCGTAGCGCAAGCCTAGGATTCGGTTCGGTGGAAAAAAATTCTACGATTCGGCCGAACCCGAACCCCGTCAAAAAGCCCAGTATTCGGCCGAATCCGAATCCTGGATTCGGTGCATCCCTAGTTTTAATGACATGTTTGTGCATGGTCATTGACTTCCATTCTGAAGCAGTGAAGAGACGCTTCTAAACGAGTCAAAAAGTCAAGACACGACCCATTTTCAAAATTTCTGTGTCCATCACTGTAGTTCATCCAAAACAAACCCGAAATGAGACTCAAAGTGTTAAATACCGGAATTATCCTTTAAGTTGCCAAAATCTAAACTTTGCCAAAAATAAGAGGACTTTACGACGTCACTCTGCGCACAGCATCTCTTGACGAATTAACGCTTTATATCTGGATAAATGTGCAAGTCATATTTGAGGTAAAGAAATTTTTTTCCGAAATGGGCAATAAAAACACAAATGTTCAAAATTATCGAAATTTGCATCCAATCAACCAATCCAATCCAATTTCATATTGATTAAGGTGTCTACATGAAGGCTTTTCGACCCGATTGAGCCATCAATATGATTACAAATTGATTATTAGGTTGCATGTAAACATAGCTTTTGTGAGGGTTAAAAATCGCTAAAAGGTGTATTTCTATTGTGCATCACCAAACCCCCAAACATTTCACCACTATACACTCTCACGACATTTGGCAGGTCTACATATAACATCGCTTTTGAGTGGTTTTTCCAAATGTGAATCAAAAACTGTTTTAGTGTCATTAAACATTCATAACAGAACACTCAGAAATGTACTTCATGATGCCATAGAACAATTTTTGGCTATATGGTTCAATAAAGCTTTCGGTTTCACAAAAGGTTCTGTGTAGTTACAGTAAAACAGGTTCTTTAGATTATAAAAATGTATAAAAGCAATCTTCCTTTAAATGAAAGGTTTTTTTGTGGAACAGTTAGAAAAAAACTATTTTTGTCACTGAGGTGGTACCCTCAAAAGGTACCTTTTGTACCTTATTGGGTAAACACCACAAAAATGTTGTACCTACTGGGGAACGATTTATACCTTTACATGGAACAATTTTATACCAGTGAAATGTTAGGGGTATAAAACATTTAATTGTACCTTTAAATGTTTTGGTTTCCTAAAGACAAGGGGGAACAGCTGGATAATCAATCTGCGAAGAGAGGTGTGCCAGCCAGGCAAGAATTCAAGGATCTGTAGCAAACATTGACCACCACTGAGATAATATAGTTATGTATATTATATTGAATTCCTGTCAAAAAATCCTTTTGAATTGCACCTTTAAGTTTGGGCCACAAAAGCTGTCATGTTTATGTTGTTGCTGCTGAAATCGTCTACTAAGCACCATTTTTTGAGTGTAGTAACACAACGGAACGGAAAGGCTGCATTCGTTAAAAATTCGCAAATAAAATATTTCAAATCAACATATTATGTTCCTTACCTTACTTATGATGTCGAAAGCTGTGTAATAAGCAGGCTCATGTACAGGCAGCAGGTTGTTATGTAAGGGATAATGAAGAGGCAGCCGGTAGTTATTGGGAAATAAGCCCCGACAGTGTGATCAGGACCCGACGCGAAGCGGAGGGTCTTGTATCACACTGAAGGGGCTTATTTCCCAATAACTACCGGCTGCCTCTACATTATCCCGCTTATTACACGGCTACTTGCCACATAAGAAAAAAAACTGGACATGAATATGAATTTGAAACATTTTATTGGCATATTTGTTTTAAATTAACATTTTTATCCTTCCGCGAAACTTTGCACAGATGCATAAAATGATCGTAATACCTTATTAAGATCATCTGCTTCATACTTGTCTGTCTCCATTTTTTTCTCTTTAACCAGTCTTTGAGAAGTTTTAATGCCCATTCTGTATTTTTTGTATGTTAGTTGGCTTCGTAGCTGTCATGCTCTATTTTGTCAAGTTCAGTCTCAGTAAGCTGTCTGTGTCTTGTCGTGGTTGTCGAGTGTTTGTCACAAGATGGCGCCAAACAGTAATCTTTATTGATCTTTATTGGCGCGGAGCGATTTTACTCGTGCAAGTAGTCCGGCTATGCGTTATTATTTTGGAGCGGTTATTATTTGAAAAGAACGAACCTGCAAATGTCTCAACTGACCAATCAGAATCAAGCATTCCAGAGAGCCGTGTAATAAGGCGAAATAATCCCCTTCAGTGTGATACAAGACAGATCACACTGTCAGGGCTTTTTTTCTGCGATAACCTGTTGTCTATACAATATCCTTTACTTAATATTTGTTGTAAAAATATATGATGGTTATGTGCCGTGTTTACTTTATCCCAGGTTAAGATGACCCTGGAATATCAAAATTCAAATGTAAAACTCAAACTGTCCATTAAAAATCACATTAAAACTCAGTAAAGTCACACTCACACACACATCTTTAAGTAATGCATTAATACAAAGCAATGCAGTCTATTTATCATCATAAAAAATGACCACATCCCTAAATATATGAATAATACATGAACCATAAATTTTCTCTTAGTCTGGAATCTGGATAGTGACCTCATGAATAAAGACGCCGTTTAAAACAGAGAAGAGATGAGACTCTGGGTTGTGATGTCAAAGTATGACTCATCTCAGCCCCTCTGTCAACTTCAGAGTGTCTTATAAACAACCACGACCTCATTGGCTTTACATAACTGTCATTTCAACACATGCCTTAATGGCAGTGAGTTAAGACATGTCAAGAATCTGACCCACAGTTAAAATAGGGAGGGTTTCCCTAACGTTGTAAAATTTCTGGACGATGGTGTCAAATCTCTGCTGTTAGAAACCTAATAAATTGTTAGAAAATTACATAAAAATCCAGATACATTTAGATTTAGAAGCCATTTACACTAAGAACGATAACTATGGTTTGGACACTAATATAACCATCATAATATTCAGAGGATGATAACGTGCACTGTACATTTTCACTTTTTTAAATTTACAAGCCATTAAAAAAGTGGGCTGCAAATAATATCTGCCCATATAGATAGTATTTAATTACTATTTACACATGGCAAATTAAATAATTTTATTAAGTAACTTATTTCCACCTACTGTAAATAGCATATTGCTAAGAAAATGCTAATGCACTCAGTGTAAACTACTGTATATATCGCAATTTTCACTTTGTGTTTATAGCCGCTGCCTTTTGGCGGTTTAAACAGAGAATCATATCGCAATTGTCATGTATCCATCTTGTGTTTTGTAGTTAATGTCTTTCAGTTTCAAATTATCATGTCTTTATTATAGTTCCATGTAGGGCTGTCACTTTTGTGAAAAAATCATTTTCGATTTTTAATATATAAGTGTTCATTGAATCGATTGTAAAATCGATTTTCCATGTCTAAAAAAGACGTTTTCATTTTCAACGCCAAATAACAGACAAATGTAAAGAGAGCGCCTGAAACGCACAAGTCAGCAATATTTCTTATTCATTGTCATTAAGTTTCGTGCAGAATAAAAAACAGCAACAGTAGTGCAACATTCTCTAAAAAAATATGCAGAGTGGACTGCTGCCATAAATGAAAAAACATTACTGCGGGCTTCAACCGGCTGCTTTTATGATTTAGGCAATTCAAAAATTATTTTAAATAATGATTCGATCCATTTCAAACAACTGTTCAAAAATAAAACTTTAAATAGACTTACTTGAAGTTGAGAACATGCTGTGTATTTTTTTATTAAACGTAACCGACACTTAGGCGGCACTAGGCAGGCATAATGAAATGCGCAAAAAGAATAGGGCCATTACAAATTATTGGTCAGGAAAACAAGTCGATCAACATTTTAGGGGTCAAGAGCGGAGCGCTTTTCATTCACTATATGTCCATCTGTTGAGAAGACGCACTCCGACCGCACTGATGTCCCAGAGAAACTCGGGGACTTCGTTGCCAGCTGCGTATTTCGTACTGCCAATCTTCCATCACAAAAGCGGGTTGCTGTCAGCTCGCAAGGGTGGCTCCTTGTCATAACTCCATCTCCTGTAACGTCACAATTACGACGCTCTCTCGTGTTGCACAGGTTTATTGACGTTGTCCTCCATTTTCTTTGCAAAACACTAGATGCAGCGATTGAAAGCGTGAAACTATAGGTGCGTAAAATTGCTGGGTATTTTCTGTCTAGCTTTCGCACACCTACTGCACTTTCGGAATTATTTTCTTTTTCTGCTTGTTTGTGAGTTTTGTTACATCTATATTTTTAACTGTTTAATTCTTTTAAAATTAATAGTGTACATATTTGGTTAAAATCGATTGCCTATTTTCGTTTTCGAAACTTTTTTTGGTTGGTCCGATCGATTGTGCAATCGATTTTCGAACGAAAAGTGACAGCCGTAGTTCCATGTTTATTGTCATTTCATGTTTTGGGCATCTACATTACATCATACCCCAATTTATAATGTAAAACCCTAATTTAATAATTCCCCCCTGCTGGGGTAGAGGTTTTTATTTAGTAAATGCATCTTTGGGTTGTAGTTGGGGAGTTGACAAATGACCTAAACAATCGTAATGGTTGGAGGATAGGTTGCTAAGTTGACACTTAAATGAAATACTGTATCACTGAGAACATTCTGTCTCATAAGCAATGAAAAAGCAACCTCCAAGCAATGTAATTTGTCCTCTGGTTGTATATGTCCAATGTAAGAGCAGATTGGTTGAATTCAGTCCAGGTCATCCAGGTTTTTTGTCAGAGACTTGGCTAGTATTCACGATGAAAAACACAGACTTAATTACAAATCAACGTGCACCAAGATATTCTCACATTGTATTAAAAAATAACCAATGTTCACTCATTTGGTAAAAGGCGAAATGACAAGATTATAATGATACATTTTCCCCATTTATAACGACAATCTTGTGTTCAATTGCAACACTTGACTATTGTGTTTTCATGACATCAATGTTGGCCACTGTCTTGTAATCCCCGACTTCCTATGCCAGAGTCACAACTTTGCAGAGAGCTTGACTAATAGCTTTCTTTTCAAATGATCGCTTTGTTACTCGACTTCAGAGGAGAGGCCCAAGCATGAAATTCAATTATGCGGCACACGCTCGGCAGGCCGGTCCAGAGCTGCCTGTGTTAATCCTCAGCATGCCCTGAGGATTTCCAGCAGACTCCGCTGCCCCCCCAAATCTCAGTCCGAACCCAGAGCTGCTAAGTAATAGATAAGCAAACTGCTTTCCCCTGCGGTATGGCCCAGCAAAACATTTCACTGTCATTGTAAGCAGATAGGTGAGCATGGCCTTAAGCAAAAACACAACAGCAACTTTATTACTAATGAAAGTGAATGTTAGTATTGAGCCCTTAAAGCACACCCAGTGTTTCCGCTATATACATTCAACCGTGGCGGCCGCCACTCCTAAAACATCCCCGCCACGCCTGCGGTTGTGGATAGAAGGGATACAGCAAACGAAATCTCGTTGGATGAGCACTGTTTTATCCTAATCCTTTAACCAAACCCAACTCTAAAACACAAAATTTCACACGATTGTAGGATGTATTTGTATCCAATTTAGCCAGAACCGCTGTTTTCATCCTAATAGTCCTACCTCCAAATCTAATCCTTAACTTTTCGGCATTTGCTGTATCCCTTCTAGACAAAACCCACAGCGTCAGCTCGCAAAAAGCTACCGAAATGTCCGCTCTGCGAGACTGGCTGTCTAGAAATAAATTCCTTTCTGGATTTGCGTTGTTCACTCATTTATAAATAAATCTCCTAAAATATCATAATTTCCTCCATGGGTTTAGTTTCATGCACAAATAGATTTAAATCAACAGAGGACGTTTCTGTTTTGAGAAATAATAATAAAATAAATAAGCCTATACGAAATATGTTGCACATAAATAATTATTAAATTGACAAAACGAATAAAAAAGTATTTGAGTTTCTGTTCTTTTTTTGTGACGCGCTCTAAAACCAAACCAGCAGAAAGCACGTCATGTTTTTAACGATTATAAATAAGCACAAGGTTTTCTCCTTATTGTGAGTTTACACAAATAAAAATACAACATTTACAGTTTCGAATGTTGTTTTACTTTTATCTGTATGACAATAAATTTAGGGTAATTTAAGGTGCAAGGTCATCACGCATATGATGTTCACCGGCGCATATCTACACCAACACAGCGCAGGGCTGCGAGAAAAGACATTATTAAACTTTTGATTTAACATATTACGAGTTTTTTGGACATTCATTTGGAATCACTGTACTCATATTATCAACTTATCTGGCCATTAGTTATTCAGTATAGGCTATAAGCCAGTGGTGTAGTCTACGTGATACGCAGGTATACGCCGTATACCCACTAGAAATGGTCAAGGATTTCCGTATACCCACTAAAAATAGCGCGAGGATGCGTAACAGCATGGTTTTGTGACATTTTTAAAGTTTAGTCATAATATAGATGTGAAGCACTGACCATTAGCATGCTACACTTGCCACTTTAGCGGGTTGAAATACATATTAGGCTATATACTTCCTGCCGAACTGCGCGATCCGATCGGCATATTAATTTCTATGAAATCAAATTACTATAGTGACGCGAAAGTGACTGGGGAGCAGACTGGTGTGACGCCACAGGGAAGTGACAGCAAAGCACCGCGAGAGAGACTCCAGTTATCACAAGGAGAAATCTGCTTTGAATCGCTCTCGCGGTACTTTGACATCACCAAGAGGTCTGCTTAGCGCCAAATGAAGTCGAACCTGCAGTGTAGCAGCTCACGCGACACTGTAAACAAACAGTCCAGAGAAGTGAACGAGTGCTGCAACATAAAATCCATAGAGTTTACAACGCACATGTGAGTAAACAACATTTAATTCATCAGTCCAGTTTATTACTTTATCTGGAGGTAAGGCTCCAAATGCAATAAAATAAGCCCGTGATAATATCCTGATGGTTTTTAGCTGCCTTCAGTTCCTCTGCATGTTTGCATGTTTGCAGTGTTAAACTTTCCTTCTCTGTGTTCATTTATATATCTGCGTTCAAGATCATCTTGACAAGATGTATATGATCTTAAACTTCTGTGAGGAAATTCATGTCTGCGTTGATGTTCAGTTTAGACTTGCAAATTTTAGGCTACAGGATGGTCTTGTAATAATAATTAAGTATAAGCCTATTTTCATTTTTAGACAATGCTTATATTATATGCAAAAAAATAAGCTTTAATATCAATGACTATGCAAATTATAGTTAATTCATGGTCATCTTAAATGTGTATTAATTAAAAACATATAGTTGTCAGATAATATCTATTAAAAGAGTGAATATTTTTTTCTCCTTCAATGCATGTGTTTGCCACGGATTGAAGATTGTAAACAGTTTATTTAATTTTAATTAACAGTTAAGTAACTTTTGTTCCTGAGTAAGATGTTGATTAACACTAAACCAGTCTAAAAATCAGTCCAGTTTCCCCAGCTGTAAACCCATTGGCTCTAAAGTCTTTTTTTTCTTATAATAAACTGACATGTTGATAACACATTCAGTTTATGTGTTCATGAGTACACTTTCAGAATGCTCTTAGTTACATGAATATCTATACTGTATGCATCTGTGAGTGTGGTGGTGCTTATGAGGTGTCGCGCTAGGACGAGTGAGCATAAGGGTGAGAGGGAAAAATCACAGTATACTCACTACAAAAATCTAGACTACACCACTGCTATAAGCGCAGCGCACTGCTGAGCGCTCAGCTGTCAGTCAATCGTCTGTGCTTTAGATCGACACTCACAAAGTTTCACATTAAATGATAAGATATTTGTCCAAAAACAAAAGGCTAAATACTGAATACTACTTATATGCGACTGCAAGACATTAATAGTCGAATCTGTTTGTAAGGAAACTTACATTATTCCCGTGGAAGAGAAGAACGTTGGTAATAGAAACTTGAAGCAGACGGTGAGACTGTTTTATCTGTTTTCAGACGAAACAGCAGGGTCGGGGTACCCGCGGGTGAACCGCATAATATTTGCTCTAACGGGTGTAATAGGCTATTTGCGTGTCATTTGTGTTGTAGATGCAGGTCGGGACTCAATAGACAAGAGTAAAAATGCGGGTCTAACATCCAAGACCAAAATTCGACTTGTTTTTAAATGTCCCGTGCTTATTTGTGTTTAAGATCTGTCTGAAGACCGGTAAAGGTTTATATTTAACTGCGCGATTTGCGGTGTGACCGGCTCGGGGTCACAGTCTTTATGTCAAATGGTACAGGTGTGAAATAAAATTGCTGCTGATGTCGGATAACTGGTCGGTTGTTCTGTCAATCACAGCGGTGCGGATTATCAAACAGGACTGCATGACTTTGTAACAGCTCTGTACGCTAAACACGAGGACGAACTTGCAATGCACACTACATTAAAACTACAATGAAATATCCGAACTACGTACGTAGCTGTGTAACGTTTTTTTAAGAAAATACAGTTTAGATCAAACATAGAAAAGCAATATGCTATAAATATAAGGAAAAGTAAATGACAGCGTGAAAATTATAAAAAAAATACATGTTAGTTTACTGTAGCCTATATTCTACATTACATTTTTTTTTACATTTATAATCCTCATGGGCGCCCCCTGCCGCCACAGCTGAAAAAAATCCTAGAGGAAACACTGACACCTATGGTCCGATTCATAATTCTACATTTCCTTTGGTGTAAGTGTGTATTAGTACATGTTAACGATATGCAAAAGGTACAAACCCCAAAGTACACGATGATGCAAGTTAAGGGTTTCGAACGTACTGTAAATCTCTTTTCTTGGACTACAACAAACACATGGATTGTAGGCAACAGTTTACTTCCTGGTCCAGTCCACGTAAACAAGACCGACATTATCATAATTCCTCCCGCTTGGACTCCCAGCCTTTAAGTAACTCCTGTAAGCATGGCAAGCAAATCTTTCAAACATGGTAAGGAGTGTCACATTTCCGGCTGATGTCAGAGGTATACAGGCCAATCACAACGTACAGATGTGTAATCAACTCCTAGGGAGTCAGCTGACATTGGCTTAACTTAGAACTCTCTTTTATACGTTACATTATTACTCCGCTCGCTAGTATGTTTTAATCTTAGCCGCTGTACTCTGCTACTTTTGTTGTCCCGATTTTTCTGTGTTTTCTACTGATTTTATTAACGTAAAGCTGCTTTGAAACAATTAAACCAGGGGTGCCCAACCCTGTTCCTGGAGGGTTACCGTCCTGCAGATTTTAGCTCCAAAGCCAATCAAACACAGCTGAAGCAGCTAATCAAGGTGTACAGGGTTGCTTGATATTTACAGACAGGTGTGTTGGAGCTGGGTAAGAACTAAAGTCTGCAGGATGGTAGCCCTCCAGGAGCAGGGTTGGGCACCCCTGAATAAACAGTTGTGAAAAGCGCTATATGAATTAAATTGTTTTTCCATAAAGGAATTCAAGAATCCGTACACACTGTATTTAGACAAATCTGCTCTTCAAATTATGTTATGAAGATCCAGTAAATGTGAAATTGCGTTAAAATTGCAAAATTATGTCTTTGACCAAGGGCTCTCAAGCTTTGTTCCAATTGAAAAACAGAATTGGTCTTTCTGAACAGACAATTCTGTTCTGCAAAGTGTACACGCAGAAA
The DNA here is from genome assembly GCF_030506205.2 of Paramisgurnus dabryanus. NCBI lineage: Eukaryota > Metazoa > Chordata > Actinopteri > Cypriniformes > Cobitidae > Paramisgurnus > Paramisgurnus dabryanus. Next base: position 65,510,784 of record NC_133337.1, on the reverse strand, counting down.
AAATGGTCTAAAAATTGTCCCAAGTTGTCACTGGGGCAGCACCCTTTGAAAAAAGGCTAATTTGTACCATTAAGGAACAGAAATAAATACATTTGGTACCAGTGTGGACCTCTGAGGTACCGGTATGAACTCTTGGTACCAGTGCGGACCTCTGAGGTACCTGTATGAACTAGTTGGTACCGGCGCAAACCTGTGAGGTACCGGCATGAACTCGTTGGTACCGGCGCAGACCTCTGAGGTACCGATATGAACTCGTTGGTACCAGTGCGGATCTCTGAGGTAACAATATGACCTCGAAGGTTCCAGTGCGGACCTCTGAGGTACCGATATGAACTCGTTGGTACCAGTGCAGACCACTGAGGTAATGTTATGAACTGGTTGGTACCAGTGCGGACCACTGAGGTACCGGCATGAACTAGTTGTTACCGGCGTAGACCTGTGAGGTACCGGCATGAACTCGTTGGTACCGGCGCGGACCTCCGAGCTACCGATATGAACTCGTTGGTACCGGTGCGGACCTCTGAGGTACCGGTATGAACTCGTTGGTACCAGTGGGAACCACTGAGGTACCGATATGAACTCGTTGGTACCAGTGCGGATCTCTGAGGTAACAATATGAACTCGTTGGTACCAGTGCGGACCACTGAGGTAACGTTATGAACTCGTTGGTACCAGTGCGGACCACTGAGGTAACGTTATGAACTTGTTGGTACCAGTGCGGATCACTGAAGTACCGATATGAACTCGTTGGTACCAGTGCGGACCACTGAGGTAACGTTATGAACTTGTTGGTACCAGTGCGGATCACTGAGGTACCGGTATGAACTCGTTGGTACCAGTGCGGACCTCTGAAGTTCCAATATGAATCTGTTTTGCAATGGGAATAAAGCTCAAGAGCCCTTGGTCAGAGACATAATTTTGTACTTTCAACACAATTTCACATTTGAATCTTGCATTTTGTGCAGATATGCACATTGTATAATACATCTATGTTGTATCAAGACTGGTTAATATTATGTAGACTGCGTTATATAGAAAGCACATCGGTTTGAGTTTATCAACCCTTTAGTTTCACTTCATCACTGAGCCGTTTCTGTTAAAAAAACATTTATTCATTAATAATCTAGTATGTGTTCATTTTTCTGTCGTATTTTCTTCAAAATTAAGTTGTATTTAAGTGTTTTTACTAGAAATATTTTCATTTACACAATGACGTATATATGCCCCAGCCCTTTGATTGCCCCGCCACCAGTTAATCGAGTACTTGTTTTTCAGACCTATGGATTAATCGAAATAAAAACAATGACATACATGCACATCCCTAGTAGCACCCCCATTGAAAGCAATTTTATGACTTTTCTGACAGTGTAGACCAGGGGTAGGCAATGTCGGAGTACCGATGTCCTGCAGAGTTTAGATCCAGCTCTAATCAAGCACACCTGAATAAGCTAATCAGGGTCTAAAGAGTCACCTGAAAACTACAGGTGGGCAAGGTTTTAACAATCAGAGTTATAGCTAAAATCTGCAGGACATCGGTACCAATGGTGTAGACAGTAGCTTGTGTAATTATACAGTAATGATTTTAGCGTCAGCAGGATGACAATAGACTTTCTAATATAAAAAAGGAACTTTCCTCTGTGCTCATGTCTTTCATTGAATTTCCCACAGTGCAGAATTCATAAGGCACATGAGAAAACACAAAGTTGCAGAGGCACACATTTATGCATACTAAGTACAATACTAAGGGCTGTATTCAAACACAGTAGCAGAAAATACTGTAGATTATTTGTAACACCAGTGTATCACATCATAAAGATACTGCTTGAAATTGAATCAGTTTACACAGAGATACATATGATTTCTAACCGCACATGCAAGTGGTTTAAATTAAGGTCATAAAAGTGCTTCTTACTACAATAAACAAAACACCAATCAGATCTTTCAAAGTCCACATGCAGTATGAGTTTCTCCATTCAAAATTATTAAAGCCCAGCAGGGACTATATCTTAGATAGATGACGACTGGCAAACTTCCCTTACGCAAGTAATTGGCCTGCAGTGATTACGGTTTCACTCACATAGAGTGAAAACACAGTCCCAGGTCAGTCCCAGAAGACAAAGCTTAACCATGTCTGCTACACTGTGGGGGTCAATGCACGGACCGCCAAGAAATGCAGAGGAGTTTTCCTGCCCGGATCCTGAGTGGGAACACTCACTTCTTCTCTATTCCACAGTCGGGAGTCAGGCAAAAAAGAAAAATGATTTTATGTTCTGTACCCACATACCTCCGCCGGCGCGCTCTTCCTGCTAGCTGACTTCCAATGACTTTGCTTTCGAGCGGACCTGGAGTGTGCTGAACCGGGCGGAATCTGCAGACAGATTCTGGGAGTCAGGCTCTTAGTCTGTTGTTATGACTTGATGACCCATTGGTGAAGATTTGTGTCTATGACTCTGTCACTACCGGCATGGTCCCAAGTAACTTCTTATGGCCTCCAATTTTTTTAGATTGTAAGCAAACAAGTAAAAAGCATTAGGATGGTGTTTATGATTATATACTTCATGTATTAGACTATCAGTGAGAGGGGTTGGGGTCATACAAAATAAAGGTGAGTTATCTTTAGGTAAGTACAGTACCATTGTTTAGCTTCTTTGTCAGATTCATTCATAACGGCGGAAATTTTAATAGACACTTACAGAATGATACATGTTCCTTCTAACTCTTATCTGATTCTCTTATCCCAGTCTATGGGAATTCCCATCTTTGAATCCCACTTGGGAGTAAACTCCATGAGATTGGGGACCCACAAATCTCAGCTGATGTTTTGGATTTAAATCACTCACATTTAAACGTGATTTCGCCTTGTTGTGGCCTTTCGCGCAATGCGTTCGCGCTTATTTTAGCCGTTCCAAAAGTAGCCATGATGGAAGCGGGCCAAACAAATAACTCTTGGGATGAGTCCAATGAGAGAAGTAAACTGGGGGAAACCCCTTTAAGATTGCAGACAGCATTAGACAGTCAAACAACCGTGTACTATGCAAAGATATACTGTAGACAGAGAAAGCGCAAAAAGAGATTGATTCTCTGTCTATTCTGTGGCTGTTTGTGGAGTGGCAGCTGGGAAACAAGCTAGACTGATGTTCTCTGGTTATCCTGAGGGAGCTCGGCCCCAGATGGACTTCTTTAATGAATAGCAAACCAGTTCAACCAGGATGCCAGCTTTGTTGCTCCCACTCCACAGAGCGGCCCACAGAGACCGCCGGAGAGTATGCTTCATAAAAATAAAATGATTCATCAGTTTTTCAGACCTGGAACTGAAGTTCATTGATATGACATTTAAGGGCACAGGGGAAAAGGTCTTGTTTCACACATCCACATTCCCAGGAAAAGTGAAGTCAAATTTCCTGCTTAGTGTAAATTTTATGTCAGCACGTGTCAGTCTAATTGAATAACTACCAGCCATACATGTGGCTATGCCTTGAAATATAGAGCGCTAAAGAGTTTTACACGTGAAACAAACATTATATTGCGCACTATAAACTAGTGCTGTGTTTAAAATATCGATACGACGATACATCGTATTGATTTGGATGCACGTTTGAAAGTAACGTCACGAATGGCTGTTGATCCGTGATCCATATAGGATACATGTGACTCGCAAAGTACGTAGAGTTAAGGGTAGCGGGGTATACTTTCACTTTGCATGTCTGTCTAGCTGACAGCATATTTAAAATCAATGATTTCAGAATGAAAGCGCAGATATCTTAGCCTATACTACTGCAAAGCACTTTATTAGCCTCTTATAAAATAGTAAACGCATTAGAGAAGAAACACGACAAAGATTTGCATGTGAAGTGTACATCTAGAGAAGAGATACAGAGCTACTTCGAACTATAGCTGTCACATTAATAATCTGATTTCTATTAAATAGTATTAAGTCTGACTGCATGTTTATACATATATTCATAGATATAGAATTAAATGAGAGACAAATATTAAGCCTAGAGTAAGACACTATCTTTGTAAAACTGTTTTTGAAAAAAACACAAGTTAAGTACTAACTCTTAGATTTTAAGTATTTCTATGACTACCCCAAAAGCTTAGCCTGGTTAGCCAGACCTACATCAAGATGTAAGGTCTGGCAACTCTTCACACAAACGGCTCAATGCAAGGGGCGGGATATAAGGTTGTCCCTCAAAATGCCTCTGCACGCAATAGGATAGCGCTATGACGGATCAGAGCAACGAAGAAGGTGACGTAGTTACCGTAACCAGTCGGCAAAACTCCAAACACATCTTTCTTGCTTAAAAAGGACTTCAGTAGGGTTTATTTGCTCTTCTCTCAAAGAAAAACATAAGTCTAAGTCCTCCAGAGTCGCGGCCAAAGCCGCTTCAAAAGATAGCTGTTCGCCAGCAGCAGCAGCCATTCTCTGTTTTCAAGTAGGAACCGTTGCAGCTCTGTCGTCATCATGTTAAGCCCGCCCCACAGACGCTACACACGATGTGATTGGCCTGACCAAATTTTGGTTTTTGGACCGGTTAAGTGTATTGTGAGTGCCTAGACTAAACCCTGGCAGCAAATATATTTTGCGGCCGCTAGGGTGCGTCTAGATTTCTAGGCTACCAAAAGCTAATAAATGAATGGCAAAAACACAACTGTTACAACACTGCTTATTCAATGTACAATAAACTGATGATAATATAATAATAAACTGATGATAATATAATAATAAACTGATGATAATATAATAATAAACTGATGATAATATAATAATAATAATAATAATAATAATAATAATAATAATAATAATAATAATAATAATAATAATAATAATAATAATAATAATAATAATAATAATAATATTAATATTAATAATGTTACTAAACTCTGAACAAAAATGTAATTCAAAACAGTCTTGTACCGTGATGCTCATCGTATAGGGCCCCTTGTATCGGGATATGCATCGTATCGGGAAATTGTTGCCGATACACAGCCCTACTATAAACACAATCATAGCTTCAAAAACTCAGGAAAAACAGGACCATTAATTTTATAAGCAATTATTTATGAGAAATATTAGGTAGGCCTTACCTAATTTTATTTAGTTTGTCAAAGTTGTTAAATTTAGGGACTCTTTGCTCCAATATAATATATAGAATCTATCCAAACAAAGTGAGTGCAAATTGTTACCTCAATTTTATTGACTAGATTCTAGGTTGTTTTTAAAGGGCAGGTTGTAAGGGGAACAACACATGTGACAATGCCTGTGAAATCCAGGATAATGTCTCAATCTAATTATATATATTAGGAGCATCAAAGTTTGATTTTATTAACTGACATGACCACACCAAGTAAATATTAAAGATATCAAGATTATATTTTTAACAAGATTTTCTTTATATTATCTAAAATTATTTTATAAAATAAATAAAAAATTACTAGCTTAATAAATAACTTTTCCATTGATGTATGATTTGTTAGGAGAACTATTTGAAAATACGTAATTTGAGGGTTCATAAAATTTAAATAATGAGAAAACGGTCTTAATTTTTGTGAGGGAATTGCTAATGACTACATATGTACGATTTAAGTTTTTTGGTTTTAAAGTTTTATATATACATTTATGGTAGGAAACATACACAATATCTTCATTGAACATGATCTTTTTATCTTGATTTTTGACAGACATTTTGACACATTTTAAAAAAATATTAGTTGGACTCAACAGGGGCGTCAGTTTGTGTTGAAAAGTGGTGGGGACAAAAGATCAGATGAAAAAAAGTTCCAGCAGGACGGGAAAAATATGCATCAGAACGGTCAACAGCACAAAAATACTCAGCATAAAACCCTTAACAATGTCGACTGCACATGTAACAGTCCGTGCAACACCAACTCAACCGAACAGTGCCAAAGCACCATACTGTAAAAACAGCAGCACGTTAAGTGAATGATTACAATGAAATACATTACATATGTAAAAGAAAACACACTATAAGCACACAACGCAACATATGTGACCCTGGACCACAAAACCAGTCATACACTGCAAAAAAATATTTTAAAGAAAAAATGTTTAGTATTTTTGTCTTGTTTTCAGTAGAAAAAAACATTCTTAAATTAAGATGCTTTTTCTTGATGAGCAAAATAAAATTAACTAAATTCAAGAAAAATTCAAGAAAAAATTGCTTACCCCATTGGCAGATTGTTTGCTTGTTTTATGCACAAAATCACTTAAATTTGATATTTTGGGTCTAAAAACTAGATTTTTGCTCATCAAGAAAAATCATCTTAACTTAAGAATTTTTTGATATTTTTACTGATAACAAGAAAAAAATACTAAGAATTTTTTTCTTGAAAATCTGACTTTCTTACTTAGTATTTTTGTCCTGTTTTCAGTAGAAATATCTAAAAATTCTTAAATCAAGATGCATTTTCTTGATTAGCAAAATGACATTGAAAATAAGTCTAGTTTTTAGACAAAAACTATACAATTTAAGTGGATTTGTGCTTAAAACAAGCAAAAATATCTGCCAATGGGGTGAAAAAAATTGCTTAAATTACGTGTTCAAGAAAAAAAAATCTTATTTTTATATTTTTTTCTCACCCCATTGGCAGATATTTTTTGCTTGTTTTAATCACAAATTCACTTAAATTGTATAGTTTTTGTCTTAAAACGTCGTTAAAAGGTCGTTTTGCTCATCAAGAAAAAGCATCTTGATTTAAAAAAGAAAGTCATTTTTGCAGTGTAAGTCGCACAGGTATTGTTTGATTTTTCAGAACATTTTAACCAATGCTTTCAAAAAGTGGTGGGGACAAAATCAGCCATTTCAAAAAGTGGTGGGGACATGTCCCCAGCGTCCCCAGTGTAAATGACACCTATGGGACTCAACAACAAAAAAATGTTTTGGGTGTACTTAAAAATTGTGTCAAAACCAGATGCAATTAAGTTGAATACTCATTCATAAAAATGTAATTGTTCCAAATTGTTTTCACATTATTTTATTCAATCGTGCACACTGGTTCACACAACACTACTAAAACAATCTACCTTTTAAATGAACACCACTTGTTGGGCCACATTTTAGAAAAATGCCTTCTGATTAAAACAGCATGTAAGATAATGCTCGGTAAGTCAGTTCTCAAGTTAAAGGAATAGTCTACCCTTTTGCCATATTAAACTATGTTATTACCTCCACTTAGACAAATTAATACATACCTATCTTTTTTCAATGCATGCACTGTACAGCACGTTGTGAATGTGTTAGCATTTAGCCTAGCCCCATTAATTCCTACAAAAAAAGTTTTATTTTGTGGCACCATACTTACTGGTACTGTATAACTCCTCATGTGACAGTCTTTAAATAGGGAAAACACGGAAGTGTTTGGTGGCTTCCCTGTTTGGTACCATAGGAATGAATGGGGCTAGGCTAAATGCTAACACATTCACGACACGCTGTACAGTGCATGCAATAAAAAAAGATAGATATGTATTAATTCGTCTAAGTTGAGGTAATAACATATGGCATAAGGGTAGACTATTCCTTTAAGCAAATGCTCTACTCTAGCACAAAGGTAACCTCTTAAAAATCAACATAAGAGAAACTCTTACATATCAAAATTACAGAATATTAAACATTAAAAAGTCATCATGTTTTCATCTTGATTAGAAATGCATAAAATAACAACATATATTTCTACAATTACTCACTATCAAGTCCCATGCAAAGCATGCTGGGAACCTAAAACCTGAAATTAAAAAGTTATCAAGCTACTTACAGTGAATTACTACAACTTAAATAATTTTTTTAACTAACACAGATATTCAAGTTGAAGTTACACACAATATTAAGTTGATGTAATTATCAAACATTATTTCAGGACAACTCAAAAAAAGTTTACTTAAACTTAAAATGTTTCATTAAATCAATAATTGAGAATTTTTAACTTGCACCAATGCACTTAATCAAGTAGTTGCAATAGATCCCCTGAATTATGCATAAAATGCATTAAGTGCATAAAATGTATTTTTGGCTTTTGTTACAAAATCTGTGAGACTGGTTTTATAGACCAGGGTCACATACAAGTCCTTCATATTTTTTTAAATCTGCATATCTGATATAAAAGGTTAACTTTAAAAAAAAACAATATAGTAAAAGCTAACTAAAATGTTTGGACAAAAGGCACCTTGACATTTGACAAACATCCTCAAACATCACTTTTGTAACATTTATCGGGAAAGTGATGTGCTGTTATGTTTTAGTAACCCTTCTGCCTTTTACAATCCTGCCAGTGATGGCTTGTAACATCATAAACAAATATGCCGCCCTTCTCCGACCTATAAATCATAACTTGACGGAAAAATTTATCTGAAAACAAAACCGCTCCTTTGAAAGCACTGTGGTGAAGATTAAGCCCATGTCATGTCAGTGTGTGTGGGAAAAATATAAATCGACAGCGAGTGTCACATGGGTCGCCCAGCTCCCAGAGGCTCTACCCACTCAAAACCAAATCCATCTTTATCTCCCCGCTTTCTATTTTATTCATTCCTGTATGAAACATCACTTTTCTAGTCTGCTGTACACTGGGTGTTTTATGGGCCGCTATTACACTGTTATAATGTTCAGAAAAGCTGCTTATGATTAAATGGATTGTTTTATTTTTCCTGACAGCTGTGTATACATTGATTATACACAAACAATTTACAGACCCGAATCTGAAACGCAACAAGTAGCGTTTCAAGACTGTTTTGAATTCATTCCCACAAAAATGTTGCTGAAGTCCACAAGCATGTAATTATATGCAGAAATATTTATGCGCACCTATTTGGCTGGAGTCATTGATCTAGAGCGCACAAACACACAACATCCTACTTTCACGACAATGTTTATATGTTCAGACAAACCAAACATGCTTGCCTTGTAACACTTCTGTTTATAATGAAGCAATCCGAGCCTACAGCTTATGAGAGGCCATATGTAATATAAATCAATGTAAAAATTTTCTTCATCTGCAATCATTATTAGCCATAGTCTAAAATATCCACATGTGAGTTTCTGATTGATGTTTACTTTTCAAAAGCTATTCTCGGTTCATTGTGACTTTGCACCTGTTAATAAACAACTGGCACTGTTTTCTGAGCAAGTTCAGAAATAGCTTTCCCATGAGTTTAGGGTTTAAAATAAAGGGTTGACCAGACACGCCCCGACTGCTGGAATGACTTCGTCATGGGAACATTTCAAGCTGTCTGTAAGAATTTAATAGCGTGAAGAAAAAATATTAAAGTAAACGTGTAAATATCTATTTAACCAGTTTTCCAATAAATAGCAGCCTAAACTATCCTTGTGGGAGAGTATTATTTAATGTATAGGGCACAGAACTTGTAATCTTGTGGTTTTAAAGATGCATGAAAACTAAAATGTAAAAAGTCAAAACAAGAACAAGAACAAACATACAGAAAGACGACAAGTTTATATGGCTGTCTGAGAATGAAGAGCTTAAACAAACAGTGACATGCGACTGGTCGTGAACTAAGTGACTCACAACCCATGAGAGATGTTACAGCAAAGTTATAGTGATAAGGATAAAACATACTGAACTTGATAAACACACCAGATGCTTAAGGACAGGAAAATATTAAATTAACAAAATGTGGCATCTGGGGTCTCTCAGAGATGTCACTTTATGAAACAACAACCAAATGTGAGAATCAGATCAGCTTTCCGCATACATTTCAGAATTTCAGTTTGTTATTATTTTGAGAGGGGAGATGAAATGTAACATTTAAAAGGTCACAGACAATATTTTTCTATTTCCACTTCCAGAATCTTTGCATCCAGGAACATCTTTTGGAATTTTGACATGCAGGCACTTCGCTGCAAAAATTGCTCTTAAAATTTTGGTCTTGTTTTCAGTACAAATATCCCAAAATTCCTAAATCAAGATATAGTTTCTTGAAGCAAAATGACCTTAGATAATAAGTCTAGTTTTTAGACAAAAAAAAAAAAACTAGTTAAGTGAATTTGTGCAACGAGTGAGAGTGAGTGAGCGAGCGAGCGAGCAAGAGAGTGAGTGAGCGAGTGAGCAAGCAAGAGTGAACGAGAGTGCGAGTGAGTGAATATATATGGGATAAGAACAAGTTTCTTGAAATTTTCTTAAATTAAGTGTTTAAGAAAAGTTTAACATTTAGTTTCATACCCCATTGGCAATTTTTTTTATTAGTTTTAAACACAAATTCACTTAAAAATGTTTTTTTTTCTTAACTAGACTTATTTTTTTGGTCATTTTGCTCATCGAAGAAAATGCATCTTAAATGTAAGAATTTGTAGATATTTGTACTAAAAACAACAAAAATACTAAATAAGAAAATTATTTTTTGCAGCGTAAGGTGCCACTTTAGCAGGGGTTTCCAAAACAGGGTCAGAGGAAGCCCAGAAGATTTTAAGGAGCCCCCAGAAAATGTCAACAACAAAGAAAACACTAAGCAAAAATGGTAAGTCTACTGTGTAGTCAAATATTTACGTTTATAAACAATTTGCTGTCATTATAATATCATAACTACTATTTATCTAACAGTTTAAACATTCCTTTATACAAAATATGTATATATGGATTTGAATTTCAGGAAAAAGGCCCTTTGCTGAAGGTCCATCATAAATAGGGCTTACATTTTGAACACCCCTGCTCTATAATATGTGACCAGTCACGGAAAGTAGGGACACAAGTCGGATCTGGGCATTTTGAGTTATTCACAGATTCTGAAAGTGCAGTTTCTAAGCTTTCCAACGATGTGTAACACATGGAAATCTGATAAGATTTGGAGAAGTTGTGGCCATTTGAATATAGGAACTCAGAAATACTCAAACCGAGAAAATCGAGACGAAAGGGACTCTTCTTTTCAGCTGGGGGAGACAATAGGGCTCATTTACATCTCATTTAGCTAAGCCATACCCCCTGTAAAACCCTTTTTGAGATGTTCTAGCATCATATGTAGTATTTTATGACCAAATGACAACCCGCAAAAATAAACATGACTCTTTTACCTTTGTGGGGATCACAAGTCGAATCCAGTCTGTTTCAGATTATCCAATGACCATTATTTGTCCACAAATGCGTATAATCCGTGAAATATAGATTGTTTACATCAGATTTCGCATGAATGTCTGGTAATACAATATAATATATAATCTGAAGACTATTTAAATCGTAACATGTAAGGGTATATGAGCTTACACCCCGTTAAACACATGAACCCGCCTTCAAAGTTTGTATTTAAAATAGGGAAGTAGTATAATAGATCATCCAAACAGCGCCGTCGAAAACGTGACATCCTTTAGAGAGGTTACCAATGGCTCGCTCATTCCTCCATCAGCCAATGACTTCATGGAAAATATTGATAGACAAAACATGTAGCCAATTATATGAAGAATACAACTATATCTGTGTAACTTCTGTGTGTTTGGACTCATGCTGCGCTGCAAGAACTGACATACAGATGACGTCAAAGTACCGCGAGAGCGAGTCGAAATTAAACTACTCCGTAAGATTTCTTGAAGTGCTCTCGCGGTACTTTGACGTCATCCGACTGCGGCGCCGCATAAAGTCAGTGACGCGGCTGACGTACGATGCGGCTGACTGTTATTTGTTCCGCCCCAGCTTCTTTTATTTTTCTTTTGTTTTGTGCGCCCGAGCTTTACAGTCTAAGGAGACGCAGGCTATAAGTTTGAAAAAAAAAAAAAAACTTAGCAAACATGTCTGAGGAACAGGGCAGCGCGTCACTACAGTCACGTGACTTCACGCTCGAGCCGGAAGAGAAGACAATGCTGAATAAAGTCGTAATTCTGCTATTTTTGGATGTATTTTCGATGCATCAACACAATCTTACTGACCCACTGTTGTCACATGGACTACTTTGATTATGTTTTTTCTGGACATGGAAACCATACATAGATTTTCAATGAAGGGGAAAGCCTCGGACTAAATCTAACGATAAAACATCTTAAACTGTGTTCCGAAGATGAACGGAGGTCTTCCGAGTTTAGAACGACATAAGGGTGAGTCATTAATTACATTATTTTCATTTTTGGGCGAACTATCCTTATTTAGTAGTCACGCTGTTCCCTTTGGGGGCGGAGGCGAAAACACAAGCTTATACAGTATGTAAATATACACACAGACAATGACGCCCCCCGCTGCACGCTAGAATCTCCGGAAAAACAAGCCTATTTTAACCGCAAAATGTACGCTTTTAAATATACAAAAACTGCTATCTCAAACATGGAGAGGCTTCTTCGTGATCTTAACTAACAGATTCTGCAATAAAACGAAAATCACAAATTTCGAAAAAAAAACTTTGTTTCTCATTTTCTCGAAACTTGTGCTGCCGACTTGAGTCCCTGGTTTCCGTGACGGGTCACATATAGTCTTTATCTTGGCCTGGGAAAAGGGGTCTTCACTCATGGACATTTACAGTACATAAATTTTATCTCTTGTGCATTTTAACAACAACCAACAAGTTATTTACAGTATTTACTCAATTGCTATGCTGCATAAGTGGATTCTAAAATTGAGCTCATAAGAAGTGAATGGTTATGGTAATAAGTTTCCATGCTTCCCTAGAAAGGGAGTGTATTTACTTTGAGGTCACTCAAGATATGTTGGCGAGACAAGAGTCCTAGATTGTCATAGCTTAGAAGGCAACTTGGGTGGGCAGGTCTTGCCCAGAGGCCTACAAGAGAGAGCAGATAAAATGTGGAAATTGACAGATTTTATGCCAAATTTTACTTTTAATGGCCGATGGTGCTTTTAAAGCGTACCTCGCCGAGTCAATTATTTATGTTTTATTAATGGAAGATCAGAATAAAAAATGAATGTAGATAGCCACGTAAGATATGATAAAAGAAACCCTAACAATGATGGGGCCAGAATATAAAAACACTTAAAGACCCAGACTGTCCTTTGTACAATGTTTTGCACTCCTTTTGATATATTTTAAGGTGATCTGGCTGAACATTTTAAAATAATTGCAAGAATAAATGGCTTACTTATCGGGATAAACAAGGATTCACAAAGCCTATTGCTTAAAATATTATTAAAATGTCTTAAAGCAACACTATGTAGTTTCCATGTAAAAATGACTTACAGCTCCCCCATGTGGTGGAAAAGCGCAACAGTGCCAGGTATCAGACACTCTTCTGCAGGCAGGGGGAGGGGTGGGGCTGTGTTTCCTACCCTCCACCGCCACTTTCAGAGTGTGCTTGTAGCAGCTAGGAGGCTGCTCAGGTTGCAGCAACAGTTCAATTTGTCCAGTTAAAAGTTGTTCTATCACTGAAATAATTTTAGAGACATTATTTAAAGGTAAAAAACTACATAGTGTTGCTTTAAGATTTGTTATCCTCACATCATTTGGTTATTATTGCAACCAAAGATGTTCTTTAAATGTTACTTTAATATTTCACGTGCTGGACAAACATGTGAATCATTTCGAGCCATTTTTATCCACTCATGCAAAAAATATAATGCAAACTGTTGCCCTTACTTTTAAAATTCTCCTCTATAAACTAAACTACTATTTACATGTATGCATTTTACAGAAGGTTAATCTAAAAAGACTAATAGTGCATAACAAAGCATACATTATTTTATCAGCAGGTGGGTTTCCTGCACTCAAAAAAATGCAGCATGAAGTTAAAACAAATTAGGTTGAATTGACTTGCAAAACAATGTTTTTTTACTTATGATAAGTTGATATAACTTATATAAACAAGTTGAAGTTGTTTAGCTTAATTTGTTAAGTAGTAAAAATTATTTTTCATTTACTTTGGATTCAAGCATCTACCAAATGTAACTTCTGCAAATACTCTTTTCTCCACCCCATCTTAAGCGCTTCATGTAAAATACACCTTTATGTGAAGTTTTAGGATTTATGGCACGACACTCAGTCAATGCTTTATCTTCTTCCTCCTGTCAACCTCTTTCCCATGGATTCTAGACACGCCTGTAGCTTTCTCCAACCACCTGAAGTGCATTATTTCCCCAAACATTCGCTGATGAACATCTGCACCTTGTTTTGGATGGTCTTCCACAATACTGTACTTCAAAGCAGACAGAGAGGTAACCCTCCACCCCCGATAACTGTTTGGAGGCGGGGCTATTTTCTACATGCCCCAATAGGATCTTCTCTTTAACCTTTCATTACACGGCTACGGTTTTCCATCACTGATTTTGGGAACAATCGAGATGCGATAGGCGGCTGTCCAAGAGAACCAAAGTCAAACCCCTTTTGCTATGAATCTTCAAACAAATGCTCCATCTGCATCCAAAGCCTCTGAACCACAAATCATGTTTTCGCTAAACTTCATACTGCTACTACCTGACAAATCTAAAGCTTGCCGTCTCCAGCACATCGGAATGTTCCACCTGTTTATTCTGTATTCTCTTACTATAAACCACTCCAGAGGAATGGTTTTCTTCTCTGGACAACAAAACTAAATATTGTACGCTGTGTATATGTGTTTAGATTACTGTCAAACTCTTTATGATCCCTGGAAAGGGGCATGTTTTATAATCAAAACTTTCTTCTATTTCATCTGTGTGCACTTCTACATTTTATTTGTGACAAACACATATGTCTAAAAGAAATATAGACATATACAACCTGTGTCTTATGGAAAAGCTATACAGTATGTTATGCTTGGCACACCTTGCAAAGTTGGACATCAAACAGATATATTCCAGTTATAGTTATTAAGGATGAACAAGACAATTGCCAACTATCTTTAACATTCAACTAAAGCTTTCAGCCGTCCTGTGATTTGAGTATCTCTAACCACACATTTAAGCCGAAAGGGAACATTATTCTGGATTTTTATAGTCTGATGTTAACAAATAAGAAACTAAGGAATGTGAGATATGCAAACAAAAACAGATATGGAGAAACCAGAGGGGATTTCTTGAAGATGCGCATGAAGCGACGCCAAGCAGTTAAAAAAACTGTTCCTTAAGCTTAGGCATTGTAAGGGTCAGCCCATACTTAAAAGTACATAAACACACACATTTGGGAAATGTTCATGTTTGTTATTCCATTGGGATTAAAATAAGTAATAGAAATCATATCTATCGGATGAGACTTCGGTTCAGTCATAATGTTAGTAACGGCGGATTTATACTTCTGCATCAGACCTACGCTATAGCCTCTACGCTGTAGGGTACATTTGTCATGGGCGATATTGGCCCATAGTAAGATTGCCTTATCGTCAGCCTGTGAGATTGCTAATACACGATAGTATCGTGGGGCAGGGCAATGGTTTCATTATTTATTGGACAAAAATGGTACTCTAAGAGCATCCGGCAACACTGTCACGACCGCAACCTTTTTAAACCGCATGCCATTAAAGGTGCTCCAAGCGAATTGACGCGTTTTAGACCATAAAACATTTTTTGTTACATACAGCAAACATCTCACTATCTGCTTGCTGCCTGTCCGCTGATCAAACTGTAAAAAAATGCGATCTCTGTAGACAGCCCAGGCTTCACACGGCAATAACAACACAGTGGCCAAACCTAGCACCACAAAACAAAACAAAGTGTTCCAGCCAATAAACGACAAAAAGGATTTGGGGGTGGGGGTTGGGCGCGTTCATGAAAGCACGGAAGGGAGGGGGAGGAGTTAGCTACGCGCCGTCTGTTTGAAAACAATTCAAACGTCAACAAAAACTAACGTCTCGCAGATTCGCTTAGAACTAGGGATGCATATCAATTAATCGCGATTAATCTATAGCAGAATAAAAGTTTTTGTTTACATCATATATGTGTGTGAACTGTGTATAATAATTATGTATATATAAATATGCACACATGCATGTATAATTTTAAGAAAAAAATATATTTATATATTAAGTATTTATATATAATATAAATTATACATAAATATACAAATGTATATACACATGTAAACATTGCTTAAATATATACATACATGCATGTGTGTGCATTTAACTATACAAAGTTATTATACACAGTACACACACATATATGATGTAAACAAAAACTTTTATTCTGCTATAGATTAATCGCGATTAATTGATATGCATCCCTACTTAGAACGTCTTTAAGCGTGTCATTGATGCCCAAACACTCTGGAATTTTTTTGCGTGCCAGAGAATGGGAACAACTAACAAGGTTGGGGCACAAGCTCACTTGCGCAAGGAAAAGCACGTAATCGCATTGGTGTCGCAAATGCGGGTTAGGGTTATACGCTAGTAGGCAGTGTCCACGGGTGTGTTACTGGTTTAACTTACTAGGGCTGGGACAATTCATACTAATAGTCTGACATCAATTCTGAATTGCAAAGGTGATGTTTGTACAGCTTTTTCATCTCTTAATGCTCTTTGATCAGTAGGAAGTCCTTTACAATCTAAAATTACAAACTTTGAGTCGTTTTAACATGCATTTGAAAAAGCAATACACATCAAACATAACCATTATAAATATTATTCTTTATCGTAAAAAATATCTTAAAGCTGCGATCGGCAACTTATTTGATAATATTTTTTGATCATATTCACTGAAACCAACACTATGCTACGATAGAACAACATAAATTAGACTGTTTAAGAAAAAACCCAGCGCTTCTAGCTCCACCTAGAGCCTGTTATTTGTTTTGCAGAAAACCACCGCTTCCGGTTCATTTGGTCCAATCAGCACAGGCCGGTTAATTTGGTCCAATCAGCGCAGGGCTGTGTAAAATCTGCCTGTCAATCACAGTACCTGCACATGCCACAGATCCCTCCTCCCCCTTACGCGCGTTATAACACGCGTTACAATTTCACATGCATCCGCCTGAAGTTCACAAGTGTGTTGGATTGAACACAGTGTAATGGCGAAGAGAACTTTCACTAACAAACTTCTGATTCCTCTGTTAACCACCACAGCTAGGAAAACAACCAATTAAAAAAAGGAAACAAAAGATAGAAAGCGGCCGTGACCATAATAAAACTAGGATCAATATCGGACCAGCATTTGAAAGGTGGAGGAATCTACGAGATTTTAAAGGGCTCAAGCTGGATGCAGAGCTTGCCACATTTCTTCTCGACAGGTAATTGTGCTTTATCAACCATTGATTGTGTTTCAGAGTGTTATGTAAGTAATCTAAGTATTCTTGCTAAATATGCGTTCACAATAATACTGGTGCACAAGCGCTGACGAGGACGAGCTCGGAGGGAGGTTGCTCTGAGGTAGTGGGGGAGGGACATGAAATTGTAAACATTTGGAAACTGCTCAATCCTCCAGAGTTGCCGATGGCAGCTTTAACAGCAACATGAATATGCTTATAGGCATTTCCAGAAGCAAGCTGCGTGTGTAAAATGGTACTTCTGCAGCGCATATTGACTTTTCTGCACAAGAGCGCCATTTTACATTTGAATGTAGCGGCATTTCGCCGTAATTCATTGATAAGCATAGCAAGCAGAATCGCACGATTAATAGTGCCAGCCCTACAACTTATGGCCGTTTCACATGGTACGCGGTAAGCGGCAAAATCGCTGCGCGGCTTCAGCTTTTCTCTTGTATTGGAAGCGTTTTGTGCAGCATTTAGTGCAAATATGTTTATCTTCAAAGGCGCCTGTCATGAAGTACCATGTCCGGAGAAGGAATAGGATTTTGGGTGCACAAGCAAGGCGTGTGGACCAACTCCGCTTCACCTCTGTAACCGCCCCCGTTTTGCCGCTTTCCGCAAGTCTCTTATTGAAAAAGAACTAAACACTCGCGGTTGCCGCGTACCGTGTGAATCGGCCATTACAGTATCAAAAGCACAAGCAACAGCTTGTTGTGTAACTTGGAAAAGCATCAGCAGTGATGGAGGTAAATAAATAGTGACTTTTGTTGCAGCTTGAGTTGTTAAATATTGCTTCTCAACTTTGTCTAGATTTGTTTATACCATTGCAACCGGAAATGCGTATGAGGACATTTGACCTAAGGGAGGGGTTCTATCGGACCAATCACAGCGCTGCAGTCCATGTAGAATTGATGTGGGGTTACATTTCTGGAGAGGTTTGCATCAGGCTATGCGGTGCTAAGCACAGAACTGACCCAGAAAAATAAATCAGGCTTAACACTTAGGAGCGGCTTTTCTTTTAGATTTATCCAGGATTACGCCTTAGTAATATTAATTGTTAGCGCACCGCAAAATCTTTATTTTGCAATCACTGTGCAAAGAGAGCAAGATTATTCTGATTTTGACATACAGATATGATTTATACATTTAAAACATTAAACTGTCTATTTTTTGTGTCCACTCCCAATAAAAACAATGTTGTGCTTTTCGTATAATGAAGAAAATAAGCATGATGCGCGTTCTGTTCGCTCTCCCTCAGTGAAGTCCTTTCAGAAACGCATCAGAAAAATATTACTGTAACTTAAATACTTGTCAAACAAACAAAAGATAAATGTCTACATAATCCTTGGAATGTCTACTTTTAAATGATGTAAGTGAAATCGAAAATAATTATTGTCATTTGGCGAGGATAGGTATCGTTATTCTTCTGTTACCTCATTATCTCAAATGAGCTGAGATTGCCACACCCCCGCACCATTGATAGTAAAAGAGCAGACACATCCATATGCATAACTCACGCCTAACCCTAACCCTGCAGTCAATGGACACTCAATCTCTGTATTCAGTGCTGTGACGAGTTGTTTTATCCAAGTGCAGGAGACATGACATGAAAGTTCTCTCTAGACGCAAGTGGTATTCTTATACTGTAAATAACGTGATTGCTAACATGACAAACAAGCCATCCGCATCCAAACACACACACACACACACACACACACACACACACACACACACACACACACACACGAGGCATCATATTTGATGTTCTTTGTGGTATCTTGTACTGTAAAAAACACGATTGCTAACTGGACATCTGAAATCTTGTTTATTCGCGTCCAACTCGGCACAGCAAGTTCATTACACGCACGATCTTACACACGATCCTACGCATGATCACTAGCCAAGCATTCCTTTGTGCTCCTTTCAAACAACACAGACCATGTAATGGCATAAACAAACACGAAGCATTGATAAGTTGATCACGCTTATCCCTTGTTGGGTTTGTACTATATTGATTACAAAAACAAAAATAAGAGTTGGGACAATGATGGGCATTTCTTTTGTGCTTTTTGCCTTCTCTTAAATAATGAACTGGCCAACCAAACTCCAACTCTGTGATCATTTACACAATGGCCAACAGTCTTTTTACCAAAGTTCAATTGCAACGCAATACACTACATCCCTTACTAACTTTACCATAATTTATTATAGTATTTGTAGCCAAAAACATGGGTTCTAAATCAATATAGTCAATAATCAATAAAATCAATCAATAAAAACTCTAGACTACTAGATCTGGTTTTAAAAAGTCATGTTAGAAACATGTTAGAAAACAGAATGGGTTTTGTGGATTATAACAGTGACTTAAATTTTGCCTTTTCAAAAATCACGCATAAACATTTTTCTCTCAAAAATACAAAAATGTACATACATGTTGCTCATATAATATTGTAGCCCAGTTTGTGCTGAACACAATGTTATGAGACTTTTGCTATTATTATGTTTTTAAGCAACTGAAACAAGCACAAATGTCAGTGCATGTCAAAACTGATGCAAAGTCTGAAGTGAACCGGACCATTTGTTCCCTCGCCAATAAGCGATTTTTCTTTTATCCCCCATAGATTTTTGGATTATTGCAAAATAATAAGCTCTGTGTTTAACAAATGTTTATGACACTTAGATGTTTTGTCCAACAAGATAATCTTCACAGATCAACACCTTTGTGAATTTTAAAGTCTACATGTGTTTACTAGAAATGAAAAGCTAACCTTAGGCTACAAGCAAACTACACCAGGTTCTCTCGACATAAACATCACCACCACCAAGCTTTCGACAGCTCTTTCAAACTTTAAAAAACACGTTTCCTGATAAGGAAATACTCTGTGGATGAATTGTCATCGGGAACTGAGTCCATGTTGTATTGATTTTGAGATCTTCATGCGTGATGACGTTTAAAACTATAGTCCAATGGAGGCTATAGTCCAATGGAGCAACTTGTTAGCAACCACCCATTTTAAGACACGTTTAAGCTTTAAAAAGTCACAAGCGAGAGTATTACTGAGGTGTTATGTCATAGAAAAAATGCTAACCTGCTTCTGTGTTTTGCTTCCAAAAATACGTAGGCAAAAATGTGTCTCACAACTGGGGCGCGGTTACAAGTCTGTGAAAATCTGAAGCTGCTGATGCCGGCAGATAAGGTGTGACCCTAACCTGGTTAAAACCAGACCATTCTCATTTGTAATGGTTTATGGTCTGGCATAACTTCATAGAATAATCATTTCCAAAGCGGCGCAATTGGATAGACCTAAAACCAATCAGAGTGATGAAGGGTATGATGTATGCACCACTACCAGAGGGCTCGCCGCTCTCAAAAAAATCCATTCCATTTAGCCACCAAAGTTGCAAGTTGGTCTCTCAGACTTCTACCAAATCCAGTCGGTAAGACAGCGATAACACCTTTTTTAGATATGAAGGCTTTGAGTGTTATTCTTTGCTCTGGGTTTTAACAAAAAAGGAAAGGTGTAAATCGCTTAAAACAGACGCGATAGCGGATTCGAACGAGTGATGTTTCACAGTGGCATCCATCTGTGTAAATGCACAAAATCTGCTTTACCGTTGCTGCTGCGCTGTCATCATCATGTAAAGCCCGCCCCAACATTTCTGATTGGTGCCGCAATTTCTCTGCATTAGAAATTGGCTTGAATGGCCTTTTTGCCAGACTACTAGCAGAGAAAACGTGCATTTGCCAAAAGTTGTCTGGGTTTTTCCAGGCTAGTGTGACCCTATAATTGTCCAAGGAATGTTCCTGTAGCTCAGATGGCAGAACATTGCATTGGCAGCCCTAAAGGTTGTGTGTTATATTCCCAGGAACTCACATGTTGATAAAAAAATTATACCTTGACTGCACTATTAGCGGCCGATCACAGGGAAAAATGTTAACTGTTAAAAACGCAAGGCAGACCACATTTTGAATAAATTAAGAAAAGAGCAGTGCGCTGCTTTTTTATGTTGCTAGGCAACGACTAAATCAGCTGTCCTGTCAATTAAGCGCGGGTGCTTTTAAACCGTCGTTTTGCTTTTGACTATCAATTTCATCGCTCCTGAAAAAATGTGAGAAGTTCGGCGAGCATAAACAGCACGCAGAACACTCACTGCCCATAGAAAACGATAAAAAGATTCGTCCGCCACTGCCAGAAACACGTTCTGTGTAATCCAACCATAAGTCGTTTTGGATAAAAGTCTCTGCTAAATGCATAAATGTAAGGCATCTTTGTACGGATGAACATTAATGTAATAATGTTTGATGTTAAAATGATGTAGAAGTGCAGAATAAAGAAGTTTGTTTTAATAAATGCTCTTATTGGGAAAGGGTATCAAGTTTCAAGTTCTGAACATTAGCAGTATGTTTTAATAGAAAACTCATGCTTTCTTATCTCAAACGATAAGCAAAACTTTTTTCCCATGATATGACTGCTTACTGATGACCTTAAACAAACATATTTTTTCCAATATTAGCTTTGTGTTTTCAGTTAATGCAATGCTATAAACATTAATCAGCCTTGTATCTAGCTATAGGCGTACTCCATAAACAACAACGTTTTCTAGCCAAGTAGTCTAATAGCTGTTGTGATTGCTCCATTCACGATAAACAGTACGATAACACTGTTCACATGATTTCTGTCATTAGATTTACATCACTGTCAGTAGAGACACATGCCAACAGCAACAGCTCACCAGTTTTAATACTAGGAGGAGCCGCCAGTCTCACAGTTCACAGCAGACTTAATATAGTTTAATGGATTCACATGCCAGGGTCCATTATGCAATATGATGTGCTTGTTTTGACTTAGAAAATGAGACTGCTGAATAACCACTAGGAAATGAAAGAGGACTTGCCAGTGTTAAGGCCGTCATTGTCTGTGATAATCATCGTAATCGGAGTTCAACGCGATTACCTTTCATGTTTATGTATTTGGCGCTACGTCTGGCCATTCGAACCAGCAAAGCATTTCTTCAACATCTTATTGCATTAGGCGACAAAGATAACAAGCTGTCTTGGTAGATTTTATTTTATTAATCTCTCGCTTAATAGCTTCAAGCAAGAGCAGCTCAAAATGTTGGCATGGACTGCACAAGTCAGATTTGAGCTTTAATATAGCGATATTTTGATTTTCTTGTTTTAGACCCGACCGTCTCCGAAAGTCATGTTTTTTTTCTCTTGAAAGTATCCTAAATATTCAGAAAGTTAAAAAATGTGACATTTGGAACACTTTGGAAACTATGCTCTTGCTTGCACAGGCTGATATCATCAGATAAGCACGCTTGTTCCCATGTGATAAGAGCTACCAAACAGTTTAGTGGGAAATGACCACAAAGTGGTGTATTGAAAGTTTTTCTGAACCACTTTGATGACAGTCACCGTTTACAAGAATCAGGCTGAAACATGGTACAAATGTAAGTCACACAAATGTGTACTGTGCATATTTGCAAAAAAAGTATCACCCTGCCTCATGGGCGTAGATTTAGGGTGGGACGCTAGGGACATGTCCCTAGCAATATTCAGGGAAGACTGAATTGTCCCTAGCAATTATTTCGACCAAACAATTAATCTGTATTTATATATAACCACTAATGTCCGTCTTATTCTTGTGTTTTATATTTTTTACTTTACTTTTTTAATAATATATTTTTTCAGGAATCATTTAAATGAGATTAAAAATCTTTTGCAATCCCGTTCTGTAAAAATGACGCTCTGTGGTACACAAACGGTTAACAGCTTTCGTTCTCTGCAATGCCCGCCTCCGTAAATCACATCGCTATTATGATTGGCTTTGCATTTCTTTAGTCCCGCCTCTCTACTCACATTGCTAATATGATTGGATTAGCATTTCTTGAGTCCCGCCGCTTTAAATCACATCACTTTATGGACTTGTCTTTACTCGCTACGTGTGATAGGATGGTTTCACTTTGTACAACGCGCCAAAGTTCACTCAACAAGACGCGCGTGATTATTCGGGCTACAGGTAAGTGAGGAAGAAAGTATTATTATACCCACTGTAACTGTTTCATGCACAAAATACGGAACAAGTTGTGTCACATAATGATTCAAGGACAGTGTTTTTAACAATACACAACAATCCCATGTTAACCTGAGGAGTTGCAAACTTTTGTCAACCTTTTATAAATGGGGTAGCAAGGTTATTTAGGGGGTCCCTAATCCATGAAAGAAAATAACCCCAACATGGTAAAAACAGGAAACAGCATGATATACATACCAACTTCAACATTGGGATTTTTTTGGCAAAATTACATTAAGAATTAAATATTAATTGCATATTCTTCATTGTTATAAAGTAAATATGGATTCATATATGTTACAATGTGATTTTCTTTTTTTTTTGACAAAGACTTAAACAGTTACTGTTTATTAGGCTCTAGGACATAACGAATTGTTATTGTTTATTATAGTACATTAAATTTGGGATGGCATCGGGGGTGGCGAGTCAGATGTCACTGAGTAAAGTGCATACGGAGTTGTCTGTTGTTTATATCAAGTAAACGGTGATAAACAGTTTTTGCAATGCGGCCATTTTATTTATGTCCCCACCAATGCCAGAATCAAACCTACGCCCTTGCCCTGCCTGTGAAAACCCAGCTACAAGAGGTTTTTTGTAATTTACTTTTTCTACGCAAAAATCGTTGTACACCAATAAAAATGACATATATTTGACTATACTGTAATATTTGTAACGTCATGTCAAAGATTGAAATCAATGTGAAACCAAACATTGATGCTCCTACACAATTAGATTTTGGGACTTACATATGGATTTCACAGACAGGGTCAATGCACTTGTAATCATGAAATTTGGCTTTATTGACTGTGCCATGATCAAACACTTTACCTCTAACAGGGTTCGGTCTGTAATAAAAAAAAACAATAATGCTGCCATAACACAATGTTGTTCACACAATCTGTAATATGTTGACCATGTCAATCAAATCTAATTAACTTAACCCTGAGATATGGACTACTAAACAATGATATGTAGGGGAGAATCGGGGAGAACTGGGGCAAAAGCAAAGCTGGAAAAAAGAAAGCAATTTTCACCCTGACTTCATATGCATTTCATTTCAAACTATGGCAGCATCTTTAACACACAACCCTTGACAGAGCTGACCCATATCGCATTAGTTTGTCATCATTTAGCACATGCAGGTCCATAAAGCTGGTCAACCATGATAACTATATTCCTAAAGTGGTATTTTTTCTTATAACGCACACTGTAAAAAAATTCCGTAGAAATTGCAGCTGGGTTGCCGGTAATTTACCGTAGATTTACATTTATGTTTTTTACTGGCAACATTTTGTTTAAAGTTAAATGAAAATTAAACATTTACAAGTCTTTATCTTTACAGAATAAAACTAAAAAACAGCATCAAGCAAAACATTCTGGAAAACAAAATCTGGACCAAAAAACAGAAAAAGGTTGATGATGATTTCTGGTTCCCAGAATGCTTTGCATGAGGCGGTTATTGTATAGTTTTATTCTGTAAAGATAAAGACTTGTTAATATTTGAAATTTATTTAACTTTGAACAAACTCTTGCCAGTAAATAACATAAATGTAAATCTACGGTAAATTACCGGCAACCCAGCTGCAATAACATTGAAATTTCTACGGAATTTTTTTACAGTGCATTGTGTTTCTCGTTTCATGTGTTTATGAATGAGTTTTTCAAAATAAAAGTAAATCAGTTTTGAATGCCAGAAGTTCCTGTTAATACTTTTGCATTGTGTTAAAAGTTTTTATTATAATTTTATTTAAATTTTCAGTGTTCAAACTGTTGAAAAGATGTTTTATTCAACAATTCCAGTTTGTACTGTCGGGATGCTTTTGAAACATTTGATGAAACTGAAATTTAAAATGAAAATTGAATGAAGATTAAGATAAATGATAAAATAAGTTTGCGGTTACATAGGCTATAAACAAGGTCACAGACACTCATGTATATTTACTAAAAACAAGTGTAACACAAAAAACTCTCATTCTGTTGTGTTACTTTCGTCCCAGCTCACAGGGTCATGAGTAACAAAGCGCTACTTACTGTATATTCAAAGTGAAATTATACTGTAGTCGTTTTACCCTTGTTTAAATTTTCACCTGGTATTGATGGACCACGCTTGTGAATTATTGATCACAGAAAAAAATATATCTATGTAAAAATCGGTCTCAATATTTCTGAAAATTGTTTTTCTGAAACATTTTACTTTCACCACCGCCCCCCCCCCAAATCTTTTAAAGAGTTTGAGCCTATGAGATTCTGCATAGAGCTACTGCAAATTTTTGATTATATGGAGTATATAAGAAACCAGTTGTCTACCAGTATGTTTTAACAACGGCTTTATCTCAGTAACTATTCATTTTTAGCTAGAGTAAAGAAAGTGTGTTTTTTTAAACTTAGTTCAAAATCTACCTACACGATTATAATGGCTGGCATATTTTTAACCAATGCTTAGTAAATATTTGACAACACTCCTCTGGGTCAAAATCGACCAAATGCTGGGTTATTATAACACATGGTTACACAACAACAACCCAACACAGAGTTATTTTAACCCAGCATGTGTTTGTCCAATATATACCCAGCAAGGATTAAAAGTAACCCAGCCATTTTCATGTAATAATAATTTGGAAATATTTGTGAATTTTTTCATCTTAAAGTAATTATTAGAATTGGTACTTGGTATATTCATTTTTAGAAGATTATGGGGCGGTTTCCCGGACAGAGATTACACTAGTCCTAGACTAAAACATTTTTAAGAGCTGTCCAAACTGAAAACAACTTGCACGGACATATCTTAAAATACATCAGTGCCCTTTGTTTTGCCTCAAAATGCAGGTAATGGTTTTAGTAAGGCATGTTTGTTAAAACAGTTATATGTCCTAATTATTCTAAGGCCTAGTCCCGGATTAAGCTAATCCCTGTCC
Organism: Paramisgurnus dabryanus; assembly: GCF_030506205.2. Classification (NCBI taxonomy): domain Eukaryota; kingdom Metazoa; phylum Chordata; class Actinopteri; order Cypriniformes; family Cobitidae; genus Paramisgurnus; species Paramisgurnus dabryanus. The sequence continues at coordinate 65,484,685 of NC_133337.1, read as the reverse complement.
AGGAAAATGCACCATATTGTGTGTACTCAAAGAAATTGCAAAGTTAGGTAGGGCTGCACGATAAATTGCACACAGTTGTCACGCGCATCACGTTGATTAAAAAGTGCCATCACCTGCTTTCAGAACCGGTGCCGGCTGCCGCTTCTAAAAGCAGGTGATGATGATTTACTACTAATCAATGAAACGGCTTTACTGACAAGGTGTTCGAGACAAATCGCATGCAATTTATCATGCAGTCCTAACTTTAAGTTACATTATAGAGCTAGCGAAAACTGAAATGATATATTGTAAACAGATGTGCAAAATGATGCTAACTGAATGCTTATGTGTTTTTTTGTAACGTTAAAGTTGTTGGTAGCCACAAGTTTTGATGGAAATCAGACGTTGTTTGTTTGTTTTAAGTAACAGACACCGGTCCTGTTGATGTCTGTTTGTTTATTGAGTTAAACATGGTAAGGTTAAAATATCTTAGTCTCCGAGTCTGTTGGTTTACTAACCTAAAATTTAGTGTACAGAAACTAACATTTAGTGAACTTCCATGGATAACGTTATTTCAACTGTGTATTTCAGTCATAAAACAACAGGCCAATCAGAAGAGAGGCTCATGAATATTACTTGCAGCCCAAAACGACATGTTCTTAGCAGAGCTCCTGAAAGGGGAGTTGTAAAAAAATAGAGTGATTTTTTTTGGTACTTAAACTGCACATATATATTCTTAAGGAGATCATAAACTAAAATAAAACTAGAAAGCTTTGAAATATGTGACCTTTAAATACCACAATTTATGAATTGCAATTTTTGTCGGATAAAACAATGATTTGAAATGTTATCTTAAATTTTTGCCGTTACGTTAGTTTTCTTTTAAATTTTAGCATATGTAATGGGGAGAGCAGGGGCAAAAGTACAATTTTAAAAAATGGTCAGTAACTCACAAGTGTGGTCTATCAATACCAGGAGGAATTTTAAACAAATGTAAAACGACTTCAGTATAATTTCAACTTGAACAGGAGTAGCGCATTGTTACTATTGACCCTGTCAGCTGGGATGAAAGTAACACACAGGTGGGTCAAAACTAACACAACAGAACATGATAGATTTTTGTGTTACACATGTTTTTAGTAAATATACACGACTATGACCTTGTTAATATGTAAATGCAAACATATTTTGTTGTTTATCTTTGCAAAAAATTATCAAATTACATTTTCATTTTAAAGTTCTTTTTTTATGTTTCAAAACCAACCAACAGTACAAATTAAATTGAGAATAAAAAAAAATTCAACAGTTTGAACACTATGAAAATGAAATGAAATAAAATTAGAATAATATTAATTTTCAACAATGCAACAATATTAGCAGCGTGACAAGAGTAACAAGTGTTTTGTCCCAACAGGATCTCCTCACATTTAAACCAGATTTTATTTTGAAAAACTCTGAAAAGTCAAACTGCAATATGTGTTACAGAAGTAAATAACCTGTAGATTGATCAGTACTGTAACACATGAAACCAGAAACATAACGTGTTAAGAGAAAATACCGCTTTAGGAATTTACATATGGCTAAAAACACCTTTCTGGATCTACACGCGGAAAACAATGAGCAAATAACGCAATATTTGTCAGCTCTGTCAAGGTTTGCGTTCTAAAGATGCGGTCATAGTTTGGGAGGCAAATGTTATCGGGTTCGGAGAAAATGGTTTTGATACTTTCGTCCCGCGTTACTTTCGCCCCGGTTCTCCCCTACATTTTTGTACAACACTTTACAAAAGGTTGTATTTCTTCTCAATTAGTCCAGTGGTTTTCAACTCCAGTCCTCTGGCCCCCCCATCCCAGAATGTTTTCGATGTCTCCTTATAGGAAACACCTGATTCCACTCATCAGGCTCCTTCCAGAATGTCTGGCTGAATCCGAAATCGCATACTTTATGTGTAGGTACTGCATTTCACTGGGTACCTACTTAACGTGCGCTTAGGCAGTATGTACGTTCGCGTTAAGTATGTACAGCATTCGCCATGTTGACATTAACATGTGACATATGACGTAGTAGAGTTGTTCGAGGTCATTCGGAACCACAAGAACCGACAGGAGATTGACATCGCAATACCGCGAGAGCAACTCGAAATCAGACTTCTCCGTACGATTTCTGGAATCGCTCTCACGGTTCTTTGATGTCATCCAGCTGTTGGTTCTTACAGCGGTGCATAAACTCGAACAAACCTAATAAAAGACATGAAAACGTATGCGTGTGTATGAGGGACAGGTGCACTAACACCTGATTGCATCAGTAACTTGATCTGTTACAGTGTTACAGATATATTACACATTATTTTGTAGGGGACAAAATAAGTAAAACAAGCAGATTGTAATTTAATATCTATTGTCAGATGACAGCTGTGCTTGAATACAAACTAGACAATGCAGGCAATGTGATTACATACATTTTAGTGAAGCAATCTCTTGTATTTACTTAAAACAACAGGAAACATGAATAAAAAATGAATGAATAAAACCATCACAATAAATGAAAACGTATTGAAGTGAATCCCATATGAAACAAAACTTTATTCAAATGTATTTTTCTAACAAACCATCACATTTACTGTCAGCTCAACACAGCTTTGACAATTCTACAGCTTTATTTTCATGAATCAGCTGAGCACTTTAATTGTGGTATATCCAGGGTCTGTGCGTGAAGTCTGGGTGCTGAGGAACAGCCCTGTGTGTGTATCGAAATCACCCGATTGGCTAGTCTCCGGTCGATTGCTTTGCTTTCCCGTGGCATCATGGGAAAGCTGGGATAGAAGTGTCCATCCGATGCACACTTCAGAATCGGGGCGGACTCAGTAGGGCATCCGGGGATTTCTCGCCTACTGATTTTATGGATACTGAGGATTCGGACGTACTACTCTGTTCACGTGCTGTTTCCCCTACTACATTTTCAGTAAGTAGGCGGTTTCGGACAATACTCAAGTACACGTGCCTCTGAATCTCGCGAGAAATAGTCCAAAATCCCGCTAATTCTCGCCTACCCTTTTACGTATACTGAGGTTTCGGACATACTATTCGTTCGCCTACTGCTATATATATATATATATATATACTATATAGTTTCGCAGTATGCGATTTCGGATTCAGCCTCTGAAACATTTCCTTAATTAACACACTAACAAGCTGATGAACTGAATCAGGTGTTTTATATATGGAGACATCTAAAATGTTCTGGGAGGGGGGTGCGTGGACTGGAGTTGAGAACCACTGAATTAGTCAATACATTGTCTAACATTAACTTACAATGAATAATAAATGTTTGTTCATATTCATTTTGGCATTTACTAATACATATATAAAACCAAGCACTAGATGCACCATGAACTAATATGAATAATTGTATTGACATCAACTAACATTAGGAATTAATACATGTTGAAATGTTATTAATACCAATTGTTAATGTTGGTTATAGCATTTACAAATATTTACTAAGACACTAAGGGTGGCACTGGACACCCTTGACATGTCACTGGCCACCCCGTGTGCCACCACAAATTAAATGCGCTACTTTCACTTAATCGCTATGTTTATTTTCGACGTGCGGCAGCGCAGCACATTGTTAAAAACAAACATTATGAATATTAACCCTCCCTGCGTTCGTGGTGCAAACTCTTTATTTTTCAATCACTGCGCAAAGAGACTTGGATTACTCTGCTGATTTTGGACATACAGATATGATTTATACATCATTTAAAATGTTAAAGTGTCATTTTTTGTGTGTCTATAAAAACTGAATGTTGTGCTTTTCACAAAATTAAGAAATATACATAATGCGCGATCTGTTATTTCTCCATCAGTGACGTCTTTTCAAAAACGCGTCAGAAAAATTACTGTAACTTAACGAATACTTTTCATACCATCAGAAGATAAATGTCTTGTCTACATAATGCTTGGAATCTCTTTAAAATGATTTAAGTGAAGTCGTACATTGCTAATATGATTTCACCTATATGCTGGAAGTGTGGTAATTTTCTTGAGGACTGAATAAAGTCTAAGATTGACAATTCTTTTTACAACAAAACCCAGCCCAGTTTTCATTCTTGACGTGATCTTTATAGGCCACATTGAACTTGAAAGCGTGATGCGCATATCCGATAGTGTGCATGCACAGCCAGAGCTTAAACGACTTCATGTTCGCGTCTTTTTGGCTTAAACGGACAAATGCTCATGTGTCAAAATAGCGGTCTTGGTGATTTTCATACTAAACATTTGGTTACTGTACGTCTTAAACGAATAAACATTTTATTGCATTCGGTCTTAGCCTAACCTGTTGAAGTCTCTCTGTCATTAAAGTTAATTAAATATCAAAAGAAAAAAGAAAACTTTTGCATCTTCTGTATCTTCATAAATAAAGATTAATCCAAACATCCTGTGTGTTGAGCTTTGCTATTTGAAGTAAGTTTAAGGTTTATCATGGAGTTTAATTTTCCTGATCTTTTGCTTCATTAAAGGGATAGCTCACAAAATGAAAATTCTGTCATCATTTTTATATCCTTATGTTGTTCTAAACCTGTACAAATTTCTTTTTTCTGATGAACACAAAAGAAGATATTTTGATAAATGATGGTATGCACACCGCTGTAACCACTGACTACCATAGTAGGAATAAAAACAACATGATGGAATTCAATGGATATACCATTAATTGTGTGCTTACCATCATTTATCAAAATATCTTCTTTTGTGTTTATTAAAATAAAATACTGGTTTAGAACAACATAAGGGTGAGTAAATGACAGAATTTTCATTTTTGGGTGAATCCCTTTAACAGACAGTAAATCAGATGTAAGAAATACAGTAGAAAGATTTAAAATTCACCCTTATTATGTTTACATCTAATGCGATCAAAAGATTCATTTATGCTTTCTTGATGCATGGTTACACGTCATTTTCTTTTATGGACTATGGACCCCCTAAAGTAGCTTTGGCCACCCCATTAAAAAAATTCTAGTTCCGCCACTGAGTAGCGGTTTCCCGGACAGGGTTTATCCTAGTCCCAGACTAAAAAGCATGTTTGTGCTGCCTTAATTTAAAAACACCTTGCACTGACATATAGTCCTGGATTAATCTAAACCCACACTCACTGTGTGTTTAATGATCTGTGTTTTTCCTGGGCAAAACCAATAAAAAAATTTATTTGAATATTTATCAGGGTAGGACACTTTTTCCTATAAAATTTAATGAAGTTAAAAGTTTCAGCTTGACTTGTTTTTATTACTGTGTTTACCAACTTGATGATAACCTTCACGCCCCTTGTCTGTACTATGTTTTTCTTGACACTGAGATATGACGGGTTTGGAAACCGGTGTAATAGGGCAGTTTAATTATCCTCCAAATCGCTCAGCCACAACTGCGGCCACAAAGGAACCAAGTGGCATTCAACAGGAAACATCATCTAAGCCACTGAAGCATGAGGTCATTTGTTGCCATAACAGTTATTAATCCTAGTGGTCGGCAATAGACATTGCATTTAAGCGGCAAAAACTTCCAAAAACTTGTAGGGGTACAATAAGTCACAGACAGTCAAGAGGTCTGCGATCAGAACAATTAAACCCAAGTCTTTGTTGCAATTTATGCTGTGTTGCACAGGTCCACTTTACTACATATCACCACATAAGATCATCTAGTTCTTAAAATGCAAAACAATCTTTGCTTTACCTTATAGATAATACTGACACAAATAAACAATTATAGACTAATATGGATAAAGTTATACAGCAAATTGCCAGGAGTTCATCTCTATACAGCTATGAGATAACGTGATAAAATGATTTATTCAGTATGCGAATAGCATGATATATGATAGCTGAGCACATGTTTAGGATCTGATGCAGTTGGTTTTAATTTCCTCTAGATTTGTTCATTTGTTTCCCACAGACATGTTTACAGGGCTCGAAGTCTATCAAAGCGTGGGTCAAACCCATGTCAAGTTTCAGATTTTTTCTGTATATTCAAGTTGTGTGTTCATGGTTGTGGTAAAGTTAATAGTTTATTTAATATGCCTTATGAAAACCATTTTGCATTAAATACTGCAACAATAAAGAGTATCCCGAGTGACTCAATTTAACATAAACGGTGTCAGAGAACTATTAAAAGTAATTTCTAGGTTGAATACCAGGTTGCAAGATTTGTTGCCATATAGCAAAATATTATAAGCAAATATAAACATTTTAAAATAAAGATGCAACCCCTCCAAAAACCTGAATCAACAGTTCCAGTATTAAATGACACACAGTAATCCGATAATTGAAAAATAAGCCTTATTTTAAATATTAGATTTCAGTAATTGCATGATTGCTGGAGAAATCAGACATCATGACCGCACGTGTTCGCACTTTATGGCCACTGAACAGGAACTACAAAAACTACTTATAGAAATATGCACGATAAATAAGAAAAACACAAACTGTTTATGCAAATGCAATTAGTAAACTAATGTGTTTTCAGTGAAAAGATTGGGAACATCTGCAAGCTTTCAGAGTCATAAAGCACAAACCAGATGATGGTTCCAGCTCAATTGTGATAAACTAAATAAATCCAAATGGACTGTACATGGACCACAGCTATCTTATCACATATACTTTGTGAACATTTACTGTAAAATCATCGTCATAATGTATTCCAATATCAGCAGATCCACTTACAGCATAAAGAACAAATTTGAAAAGCTCTATTTGTGGTTCATCTCTTAAAATTTTTTTATCTTGAAGTAAGCTGACTATCATATCTAAACACATTGATGTTGTTTATAGTGCATTTTGTTGTCAAAATATTTATAACATGTTTAAGAGCAGTAATGATGTCTTGGACCGTGAGCAGATGTTTCACCTGCTGACCGCTCACCTAAGCAGATGACCTCAAACCACATCTAAACACAGCTAAATTCTTCATACATGATTCACATTTGTATCTTGTTTTATAAGAGATTTACATGCATGTTTAGTAGCATAAAAGCAATTCAACTTAATAAAAGCTACACAAAACAGTTACGAAACATTTACGTTACAAACAATTTTCAAACATGCAGTGGTATGGTGACAAAAAATGTGTTTAAATTTAAAGGAATTGTTCGCCTTAAAATTAAACATTTGCCCATACTTTATTTACCCACTGAATACTGTATGACTTTTTCCTTTCAGCCAAACAAATTTACTCCAGGTTTCACAGACAAGGCATAAGGTTAGTCCTAGACTAAGACACATGTTTGAGTGATCTCAAATGAAAAATAACTTGCACTGACAGATCTTAAAGGGAACATATCATGAAAATCTGACTTTTTCATGTTTAAGTGCTGTAATTGGGTCCCCAGTGCTTCTATCAACCTAAATGTGAATAAGATCAACCCAGTAACTTAGTTTAGGTAAACCATTTTCTGCAAGTATGTGAAAAAATAGGTCTTTAAAATTTGCCTCCCCTTGTGATGTCAGAAGGGGATAATACTGCCCCTTAATCTGCACTGTCCAACCATGACACTTCCATTTAGTGCAGAGATCAGCTCATTTGCATATAAACGCCCCCAATGTGCACAGTAGCAAATTAAACTTGTTACACATGTAAAAGTTTACTGAGGTTGGCTACCTCTTACAGTATTTCCTTTGATCCCTGAAACCAGTTTCTTCTCCAAAACAAAAATGTTCTCACCTCTCCAGAGATATTAACAAGTTTATAATAATTCAAAGATGGAAATTGAACTTTCTTAAAAGGCCCCAATGGATTATAGCAAAGCCAGACTTTGAAATATAATATAAAAAAACATACCTGAAGAGTTTCAAGGAACCACGGAAGAGTTTGGAGTTGTCATGATGGGAATGCAAGGGAAAGGCAGTAGATATATCCCTTAGAAGAGCAGAATATGCTGTGTTTAGACCTCTTCCTCCATACTCCTTCAGCCAATATGTCAATGCAGTGCTTTAAAATTGGGTATTTTTGATATTTCTTGAAAGTATGAGTACTTCACCCGAGGTTCCTCATCATCGTGAGAGAGTTTATCTGCATTTCTACAGAGATAAAAGAATACATTAAGTTAAAAAACCATATGAACAAACTTTAACTTCTGGCATACAGCAGCTTAATGGCCACAAGAAAAACACATACTTGATATGCAGAATAGAAAAATATATTCTTTACATAATCTCTTTTGCTACGCACGGTATGAGTGTAAAATGTAATTGACAGTGCCTCACACGATACAGATTAGATCTTGATACACTGCAGTTTAAGGAAACAGATGTTTTGCCATCGAGTCCTGCAACTGCATAATTGAGGTCCACATTTCATGTTGATCATTGTGTGCTAGCACGATTTGAAAAAGAACAACTACCACTTAAAACCCGAAGGGCAAACAGGACCATTCAAAATGTGATTTCAAAAATATGCATGGCTGATTTACCACTGATAATGGCAAAGCTTTAAATGAGCAAACCATACCATAAAACTTACAATTTGGATCAGGCTGATGAGAAACTCCTCCAATATGCAGTCCTATCTGCTCCTGCCTGTTGTTGTGTGTGTGTATGTGTGTCTGTATTTAGAGAATGAGATAAAGAGGAAATGTCAGTGCTGTATTTTACTGTAGATGGGGAAGTAATGAAGTGACATTGCAAGTGTAATGCTTTAACAAAAAAAAAACTTTTTGCATACATTTGCATTATATAATGTTGTAAGTTTCATTGTCAACTGCACTGCAAGTTGATTGGGTTAGCGGCTAGATGAGATTTTAATTTGTGGAAAGAGCTTTTTTCCATCTGCTGTCACTTGTCACATAACCTAAAACTAGTTAACAGAAACAGTGTCCCAGTGTAGCTTCCAAAATATTTGGATAAAATCAAACAATTAGTTCCAGTCCCTGAATCTGATTGAACGATGGTGCTGATACAAGATCAGAACAGCACTGGGACGCTTTGTGGATTTGTTATCACGCTATAAAAACAGAACAAGGTATCTTTTCTAGCTTTCAAGTGACGTTTTGGATTAGCAACAGAGGCTTGGGGTCAGTTTCCCAAACAAGGTTTAGATTAAGCCAAGACTAGTTAATAGTTTAGGACATTTAAATAGTTTTAACAAAAAAAAAAAAAAGAATATTACCGGTGTGCCTCTGAAGACAAAACAATTGCATTGATATATTTCACGTTATGTCAGTGCAAGCTGTTTTAGGTTAAGACACCTCAAATATGCATTTTAGTCTGGGACTAGCCTAAGAGTCTTAAACTGTAGATCTTGAATATGTGGTGTAAGAAAGTATGAGTTTTTCTCCTTGAGTTCGTTAGGAGTGTTCACTTACATGCCAAAATTCTTCCGAGTGGCGTCCAGAGGCGGACAGAAACCATAAGTGAGTGGGACATGACTGTTTTTGCACCATTTATGACAACACAAGCAGAATAAATCTGGCAATGGAGACACGCAGACTTTCGTTTTTTTAACAAACATCATCTCAGCTGTCAATGCAGCACTGGATATGCCAGAAAAAGCAAAGACGGCTAAATTCGAATGGTGTACAGTGAGTCATTTACATATGGTAAGCAATGACGTGCAAAAGTCCACTTATACGACTCTTAAAGCCTTGGTAGTTGAGGAAGTGACACGTCCAGACATTTTGAAAAAGTTTAAGTGGGGCACAGTCAACATGTACTGCATAGTGTAAGCACAAAATCTGTGTCTGACATGTCCGATAGTCAAGTATACCTTGACACAACTTCCCGTGGCTCTGAATCTGGCCAATCAGAGATTAAAATATTGGCATGTCAACACCCATCTGGACACCCTCCTGAAGGTCAAATCGTATTGCACCTCATAAAATGTTTTACTTCTTGATTCAAACGCATTTCATCAAAGTAACCCATTAGAGCATTTAAAATTAGTAAAGAGCAAGAGAACATCCTTAAATAACTACAGCCAAAAAAAACTCCTCATCACTCTAACCGTTTTACTTTCACCAATATTCATCTGCTCCAAAACTCTCAGTTGGCGATTCAATGAAACTTGAGACAAAACAATATTGTTACTTCAACTCGCTGGAATTTACGGGCGGGAATTCTAAAAGAGAACCCCCTTGAGGATCTCCAAAGCCACTGGAGACTACAAAACAAGAGAGCAACAAACAAACTCTGTACGCGCATTGCACATCACACACTTTTGACCCTTCGGTCAAAGTTTCCGAGAAAGACTTGTCCCGCAGGCCTTCGATTTCACACGCTGATGATTCAACCAAGGCACTTTTGCTTTTCGTTTGAACAGCCTTGTTGTGTTGGAAGCAACTAATCCAGTTCTTACTTAACATACAATATATCATATTCTAAATGGAGGATCTTTCTTTGTTTGAGCATTGTTTGTTTAAAAACAAGCATGAGTAGCATTTATGCAGATATCTTCTATGTGTATATCGACCCACAAGAAGACAAACTTTCAGCAACTAGTAATTTATATCTGTCCCCATGGCCGGATTACCATATGGGCAAATGGGGCAGTTGCCTCCGGCCACCAGGGGGCCCCCGACGACATGTCATGTAACGTGCATTTTTTACATTTTTTTTTTCTTTTCTTTTTTGTACAACGACATCAGATACAAAAAACCCATTTTGTACAAAAAACTTATTTTGATGTAATGTGCATTTATGCCACATAAATAAATTAGAATGTGCAAGTCAACAATCTTATGTTTACACACTCACTATATAAACGTGACAAATTGACCAATTAAATAGTGTGAATATTTTCTACCAGAAGACATGCCCTTTACGATTGGTACAATGGTATGGGACGGCGGGTTTAAAGTCAATTCTTCACAAAATTAAGAAAAAAAAACGTAGCTAGACCGCAAACCAGAAAACATAATGGATTGATGCATTCCTACCAGAAACATTAAACGAAAGCAAAAAAAGGAGAAAGAAGCGAGAGAAGCAGCTCTTTTAGTGTGCCTTCTATCGACAGCTTTTTTTAAAAGGAGGTTGCTAGTTTCTCGTTAGAGAAGGCACCTGTTGCTAATGTTAGCAATGAGGCTGATTGTGAGACCACCAGTCCCGCTTGCGAGCCCGAGCCGCCTGAGAGTCCCTCGCCACCACCTGGAGCAAGCAGTGCTACATGCGACACGGTCCCAGAGGTTAGTGCCAACAGCTCAACACAACCGGTGTAAATCTCAAGTTTAAATTTTAGCAGTTAACTAGTGCAATCCTTTGCAAAGACAATCGCGGCAAAAACGGGTCTATATGCAATGTAGTTACCCAATTTACGCTTATAAAAGCAGGCGCATTGACACGTGCACGCACATATCCATGTCCGCGCGCGTCTTTGCGTTCATCAGCGCACAACCGCTTTCAAAAGATGACGCGCCACGCGAGTGAGTTAGCTTATGAAAACATGACGAGACTAAAGTAAGTTTCTAATAATAATGATAATCTTTTTGATTACTTGATCATTATTGGCTTCTGTAGATGTACATCAGAAATGTTTTGTGCAAAGCAGGGAAAGGGAAGCAGAAAGGAGAGATTATGAGTTTAAAGGGAGGTAAGACAAACTACATCCTCACCCTGTCAGGTATCAAACATTAGAAGAAATATCTCGGGAAAACCTCTTGTCAAGTCTACAGAATTGCATTGTTGCTGAGAAAATCAACACATGTATGTGTTATACTGTTCTGTATTTTCAAATGAATTTAATATTTAGTTTACTAATATTTAACTCTAGGACACTAACTTGCATAACAGTTAGCAGTAACTATGACTGAGATTATTTAGTATAGCAGTCATAAAATGATAAAATTGCTATCATTGTATAATGTAGAAAATATTTCTCTGCTGTCATTATTTCCAAACATGCTATGCCATTTATGTCTCCAAACATGTTAATAATGTTAGGTATGATGAAGATTACACTTGTATATATGTATCTTTCGCAGTAACTGTTGCACTGTAGAATAGTGGGTTAAGCAAAAGACATTGTATAGAAGTGTTGCACACTTCTTGCACACAGCAGGCTTTCAAAAAAAGTCAGCAAAAAATTGGGGGCCTGTGCCCCAGTAGAGCTTTATGTCTAGCAATGCCCCTGCCTAAGACTTTTTTGACTCGTTTTCGCAAATGCAAAGAATAAAAAAACAAACTCAGAACAAGTACATTCTAAAGCATAGAATCATACTGTGTATTCCTTTTATATTGTATATTAAAATTGATTTAATACCTAATTACATAAATATTGAGTACTTTTACTTTTCTGGAGTAAAAGTACGAAGGTACTTTTTACTTAAGTAAAAGTAAAAAAACCTAGATGTTTAATGTACTTAAAGATTAAATATAAACCAAAAACTTGAAATTATGAAATGTAGTGGAGTAAAAATTAAGATAATGTGCTTAGGAATGTATGTTTTCAAAGAAAAACACTGATAAAATACGAATACTTAAAGTATTTTTACTTTCTACATAAAAGTAAACTTAGTAGCCTAGTGTCCGCCTCTGGAGTTGATAGGAAGAGGGGTGGGAGGGGCCCATGATGTCTTTGTGCCCAGGGGCCCAGAATTTGTTAATCCGGCCCTGTCTGTCCCAACCATTGATTTTAAAATGTACATGGTGCATTTAGCTGCTTTGAATAGGTCGACAAGGCCGACACTTTGGAAAAGTTAATAAGGAGACCTGTATGGATGGAAGTCAAAAGAGCAGCTGCTGAATAAACTGCTATTTCGTGGGATAGAACAGCTTGTCAAATAGTAAATCTTGTGTTAAAATTGAAGCTTTAATGGTTTACAATAAAGCAATAAAACATTTATCTCGTGAATGAAAACTCTCCGATAATATGAGCTTGGGATGAACTACGCTACTGGTACAGAAACGGCACACTGTAGGTTTTTAGTGTCATTATAACATTATACTTTGACATTGAGAAAACAATTGTCATAAATCACTGTCATCAAAATAAAAGTCCTAAAATGACATCTTGCTTTGATAATCGTTGTAAGCCTTGCGCATTGCCAGAAACCTTACAAAATCGTACTTATTAATAGCAGTAAGTAATATGCTTGTGATATTTTATCCCTGGATGATTACATCCAAATGTTTTGAAATAGTACATTCACAGACTGAAAGTGAGTGAGTCATGTAAACTAATTTCGCAAAACAGGGTATATGAAGAAATATCTTGTTTCCTATGATTTAAGATGTATGAGAGAGTCTACAATTTGTCTACGCTTTGGCAAATTCAAAACAACATGTTCTGACATCAGGTTTAAAACGGCACAGGGCAATAAAGCTAATTTGTCTTATCCACTTAAACCACAACTGTATGTTCACTAGTGATCAAGTAAAATCATGCTTTGGAAACTAGTACAAGTGTATTTGTATTTTTAGAATAGATAGTAACATGTACGTTTTACAATAGTTAGAGAGTCAGGCTGGTAACCCAAAGGTCACCAGTTCGAGTCTCACGACCGGTGTTTTGCAACTGAGGTGCCCTTGAGCAAGGCACCTGAACTCCGGTTGCCCCTGGCCACTGCAGTGATAGCTGCCCATTGCTCCGTGTGCGTTTTCACTACTCACTAGGATGGGATGCAGGTGTCACATTTCAAGTATGGGCTACTATACTTGACAATTTAGGTTCTCTAAAAAACACTGGGACATTGTCATAACATTGCACTGTTTTGTTTGAGCACAAGGACCAGAAACATGGTGGCCTGCCCAATGGCATGAGCTTGGGATGGGATTATCCAACCAATGAGCGACACAGGAGACTTCAACAAACCTGTTTAAACAGGAATAATTAATGCATGTATGACGCTAGTAGTGCAGAAATAACACACTTTAGCTTCAAGCAAACAGACCATTTCTTATTTAGACTGAACTGGATGAAAGTGTGATGATGAATCAACCAAAAACTATACATGTAACTGGGATTAGGTCATCACATACTTTGTATGAATCACAGCTGGAGAGAAAAAATAAAATAACCTTATCATTTTAAAATGTAACTTTATGTCACCTTTTCTAAAAATAAGCGCTACGGAAGGCCAAAAATAGAATGGCTATTTCTGCCCGGTTTCTTTTGGATGCATACCATGTACTGTGTGACGCTATGCATACAAGGAGAACGTATTTTGTTTTCCATTTTCATTTTGGGGGAAAGCGTAAACGATCATTCAGTTCACATTGTTGTATAATGACTCTGTTTACATCACAGAAATATTTAAACACTGCAGGCAGCTTCTTTTGGCCAGTCAAAGGGTCTCATTCTGTTACTATGAATGGTCAATGTACTGATATCTGATCAATCAATACACGCCGCAATTACCTTTTACAAATTATGAAACATGTTGCAGCTCCAAAGGATAATCAAACTATTGAATATGCTCCATCCAGAGAGAACAATGATGGATCAGAGTTTAAAGCTCCACTGTGTAAGATCTACTCCCATCTAGCGGTGAAAGTCTATATGACAAGCAACTGAATATTACTTTCTAGCCCTCCCCATTCGGAACGCGTTTTAACTCGTACGGTGGCCCGGCCGTGTCATGCCAAGGTTAACATGGCTTCCAGTAGCTACAAAGCAAAAGCAATGAGAAAAAATGAACAATTTGCAATGTCCTTTGCCTGTGATCCATCAATGCACACAGATTTATGTTTAACATGAAAAAAGTCTGATTGTCATGATATGTCCGCTTAAAATCACATACAAAAAGCAACCATGACGGGTTTAAATGGACGCGAACTAATATTATGTCAAAGTACAATGCTTATGTTTTAAGTAAACGTTACATGTCCGTGTATATGTAAGAGCTTTCTCTCAGATTGGTGAAAAAAGATCGCGCAACTTTCACACGCTTGTAAAATGAAACGAAAGACGCGCAGATCAGACGCTTTTATCAGAGTATTATGTCAGACAGTATGTCAGAGTCCAATGCTTATGTTTTAAGTAAACGTTACATGTCCGTGTATATGTAAGAGTTTTCTCTCATATTGGTGAAAAAAGATCGCGCAACATTCACACGCTTGTAAAATGAAACGAAAGACGCGCAGATCAGACGCTTTTATCAATGAAAGGCTAAAAATAGCGCTGTCACCGTGTGTTTGTGTTAGAGGTCAGAAAAGATGAAAACATTTATCTCAGTACCTCAGATTACATAAATGGGCGGAGAGACGGCGTGTGTCTGTTGAACACATTAAACCACATGCATGTTTACACTAACAAGTGTTATGCATAATCATGCTAAAGTTAGCCAAGGAACTATAAAACTTCAAGTTTACAACATGGACTGTATAGATGTAACGTTAAACGAATATGCTGAATTACCTGTGGAGAAGATAGAAAGTAGCAACTTCAGTGTCCCATGAGCCCCATCTTGGAAAACTAACTCCAATAGTGACTTTGGTCTTGATGTTTTTCCTGTCACGTTGTCGTTTAAAATCCCCGTTTCGCATCCTTGGCGATTTGTTTTAATGTCCTCGAGAATATGTCTTCAACAGGCTTTCAAATCAAAGCATTAGATCGCAGGTTCATCACGGTGTGCGGTTGTTGTAAAATCCGAAGGATTCAGCTACGCAGGTCACAGGCTGGATACGTCATCAAGCCTGGTTTATTTAAATTAACTGAGCATTACATTCGCAAGTCATACGCATATTACATCAATTTACAATTAACTAAGAATAATTGTCAGCTTTATAATTGTTAATATTCTGAAATAAGACTGTCTTGATGACGTATACCGCCTACACATGCAACCTCTGGAGGCTTCAGCTGGCGGCCAGCGTGAGTGTAGAGTGAAAGCGCGAAAGGCGGAGCTTGAATTTCAGGAATGTCCCTCGTCGGCGAATGTATTTCAAAGATGGAGGCACAACATGGATTCAGCCAGAGAGCGCTTCGACGGTATGCATTTTAAATAGCAGATTCTACACTTACGAGAATACTTTGATTAGTGGGTGGGAAGTAATTACACATGAATGAGCACATACTTTTGAAAGAAAACATGGGTTTTTGTTAAGAAATAACTCAATAAAGTACACAGTAGAGCTTTAAAGCATCATGCTAACAAGAATAATGCTTACTACCTTATTCTGCTATACTTTTCTCTATCACAAGATCATTTCGCTATAACTTCATTTCAATGTGACATCAGTATAGACAACGCAATCTCATAGCAATTCATACGCATTTTACAAGGTGGCTATTTCATGTTAATTTGTACGTCACATTCAAAAATTTTTATAATAGGCCTTGATTGCGACCTTGGGATTAGGGGTGGGGTTTTGTTTGTTTTTTTCATGATAATCATAAGTTTTTGCACATTTAATGTCATACTTATTCAAACAAATTAACCAACTCATAAAAACTACATTAAAATTCTTGTGAGATCAGGCCTCTTGCTATGAGAATGTATTTTTTTTAATGGGTTTTCAGTGGCACTGGGGCTTTAGAGGAGTAAATATAAGTTTTAGAGCTGAATATAAGCTTTAGCTGAGTAAACATATGTTGTGAACAACAAATTACACACAATGACTATGTTTACATGTACACCAATAATGCGAATATTTCCAATAAACAGAGTAAGGATTTGATCGCAGTAAAATGTTTACATGACTGGAGTTAACCTCTTTAATCCTGTTTACATGCAGTTTTTATTTTCTGATTATTCACAAATAGCTCAAAGCAGAGCGCAGCACAAATGATGAACTCACAAATGATGAACTCACACACGGTCGTGTCCACTGTTTTCATTTACTTACATTAAAGGACAAACACGTTCTTATGGACGCATTTTGTTATTCGGTGCCACGACGAAGAAAGAAATATTATGCTTTCATAATATTATTAGATTAATCCAGGACTAGGCCTTATTTATATCAGGTTATTAAGAAGTTTTTACCAATAAACTTTACAAAAAACATTATAGGTGTGCATCTTAAGACAAAACAATGTCACTGATATATGTTAAAATTAAACAGGACAAGGTGTTTTTAAATTAAAGCAGTTCAAACATGCATTTTAGTCTGGGACTAGGATAAGCCCTGTCCAGGAAACCACCACAAAATGTACTAAGTTTAAAGGTGCTCTAAACGAATCTGTGTGACGTCCCTTCCTGTTGATGTTCAAAGTGTTTTCTGAACGAGTCATGAACGCACCCAACCCCCACTCCCAAATCCTTCTTGTTGTTTATTGGCAGGAACACTTTGTTATGGTTCATGATAGTAGGTTTGGCCACTTTGTTTTTGTTGCAGTTTGCGAAGCCTGAGCTGTCTGCAGAGACCGCGTTTTTACAGTGTGTTCAGAGGACAGGCAGCTAGCAGATAGTGAGGAGATGTTTACTGTATGAAACAAAAAATGTTTATGGCCTAAAACGCTTGAATTCGCTTAGAGCACCATTAAAACAAATGTGTGCTTAAGGTGAGTGAGTGAAACACAAGTTGCGATTAAAGTGTTTACATGGCCGCATACTGCTATTAAAAACTGTTTTCATATGATTATACTTACTGCCATTATGAGCTTAATCGCATTATTTTTATCAAAGTATTGTGTTTACATGAGGTAAAGTATAATTGCAGGCGGAACTTAACTTCCCGTCTCGGTTTGTTTAATGGTCTGACTAGTGGCTAAACTGAACTCTGGAACAAATACACAGATGTGTTAAGGACAACACACTAAATGTGTTGTTGTTAACTAGACACAAGAGGTGTTATTTTAACACATTCGTTTTAAGAGTGTAAGGTAATCTACGTTTATTTTGCTTGTTGTCAAAAACAAAATACTTCAAAAAGGACTCTATTGTTATTGATTATGTGTAGAGTTTACCAGAAGCACCTTCAATTTTAAGAGTGTAGTCATTTATATACTCAGTAAAATAAAGTTGATACAAAATAAACTTTGTAGTTGTGAAGGTGTCTTTATGGTAAGAAATTATTCTTAAAGTTTGCCATCATAAAACCAATTGTGAAACAGTAAGGTTTTTCTGATATCAACAGTTCTTTATGGAACCACTCAAATCAAGCATTAATAATAAATTGTTACGCTATAGAGATGGGTAGGGTCGGCATTTTACATTCTACCGTGAACACAGTGTACAGCGCTATCTTAAGGTAAGGTGACCAGACATCCCCGTTTTCTGGAGACAGTCCCGCTTTTTAGTGTTCTGTCCCTGACTGGAGCGGTCCCCGGAAATGTCCCCATTTAACAACACGTCCAAAACAACCAGCAAATACATAGAAAAACCCGTACTACATAGCGTTTGTGGTACCAAACCGGAGCAATCATGTAATGATTATTTTCACCAGCAGAGGGGGCCGCGAGCTACTGATTACTTGTGCACGCCACTGATTTAGCGATGAAGAATTTATTAGGAGACACATGAGAAAGGGTCATTATCATCAATCAAGTTATCATAAGATATAAAACACTTAGTTATCAGGGGTTAAGGTACTAACTACATTGGTTTATTAATTTAAAAGAAGTGAACTGATCACAGTATGGTACTGAGCGTGAGCATTTGTTTTGTGTAGGCTAAATATGTTAAATATACTTTTGCATTATTCCGTCTGTTCTTCACATTTACAATGCTGTAAAATCAGCTGAAGTAGTACATTAGAAGGCATTTTTGATGAGGCATGTCTCTGTGCATTGTATAACAAAAGGGACAAATTAGATTTAGGCTACATAAATGGTTCAATTAGTTGAATTAGAAAAACTGCAAAAATGACTTTCGTATTAGTATTTTTCTCTTGTTTTAAGTACCTTAAGTATCTTAAACCAAGATGTATTTTCTTGATAGGCAAAATGCCCTAATAAAATAAGTCTAGTTTTTAGACCAAAATATCAAATGTGTGCTTAAAACAAGCAAAAAAGAAAAATAATAATCTGCCAACACTTAATTCAAGAAAAATATTTTTTTGCATGTTTTAAGTACAAATTCACATCAATAAAATTTTGTCTTAAAACTAGATTTTTCTTAGACGATTTCACTTTTTCTGAAAATGCATCTTGATTTAAGAATGTTTGGATATTTGTACTGAAAACAAGACAAAAATACTATTAAGTAGTAACTAATTTTTTTGCAGTGAACCCAAAACAATAAAAAGAAACCTTTCAAAAAAAAAATTCCCCCCATTTTTTAATTCATAGGTAACAACAAATGAGATTTTAATGATATTTTGACCATTTAAATATAAAATGTTCCCGGTTTTCATTTAAAAAATCTGGTCACCTTATCTTAAGGTTTTCATTGATAAAACTGAAATGCAAGCTCTACGCCCCCCTCATTTTAGTTTTCATTTTGCATTACATACAAATGGTTTCAGCAGTAAAAACATAATCAAACGACTATCATGGAACAAATGTAACTTCCAGATGAGACAGACAAAAGAAATAACATGTCTTAGTGTATTTACAAGATTAACATTAGACCTGAAACAACACACTAAAACTCAAGACTATAAAAAAAACAAACCTTAAACAATCTAAAAGTCCAAGCATGTTAAAAGTCCAAATGTGCAAAGTGTCCACCGTGCACATCCAATCCAAGGAAAGTGCTGCAAAAGCATCTGGAACGTAAAATTCAATGAATAAAACTCCACACTCCAACAGTCCTTTGATGGTACGCTAAAGCTAAGCTAACCATGTGCTCCTGCTGCTTCCTTTTATAGTGGCCATTTCTATTTCCTGTCATGTGATCCCTCACATGACAGGAAGACCAGGCAAAATAAAAGACACACACACACATATAAAATATAAAGAAGAATCAAATGGAATCAAATGGCTAAGAAAACATGTAAAACCTTTTAAACCTTTTATGAAGAGTTTGTTTCTAAAATGCAATAAATCTGTTGTGACTAATTTAGGTAAAAATTATTATGTATATTTAAACACACACACATTCATGTATGTACTTAAGAAACATTTACATGTGTATATATATATTTATTTATATTTTTATATATTCTATATTATATATAAATAAAAAAAGTCTTAAATGATTATATATGTATGTGTGTGTGTGTTTAAATATACATAATATTTACACACAGCACAAACTCATATATTATGCAAAACATTTATTTTATTTTGTATGAGATAAATCTAGATCAATCTATGCCCAGCCTTAGTAAAAAAACATTTTCTATACCAAGAAAGTGACGACATGAAAACCACTATTTTCTGCTACAAACTTTCACATAGCATCTTAACGTTATAATAACATAAAAAATGTAATCCATAACTTGATTTTCAAAGATTTATTAAAAAAACGGATTATTTTCTCTGCAAAATGCAATAAGTCCATGACAATTTTTTTTTTCAAAACGTTATAAATCTATTGAATCAATATATAAATGTGCATTCATCTATGCCATGTTATATTAATTTAGTTGACTAGTGGTATACACCAGAGGTGTGGACTCGAGTCATGTGACTTGGACTCGAGTCAGACTCGAGTCATGAATTTGATGACTTCAGACTCGACTCGACAAAATGTACAAAGACTTGCAACTCGACTTGGACTTGAACATCAATGACTCGTGACTTCACTTGGACTTGCGCCTTATGACTCGAGAAGAATTGCTACTTCACACGAAAACCTGGGGAATTTTTTTTTCACACGGCCGCGCCGCTCTCAGTGTATCTGCATCTGTGAAAAAAATGTGCACAACCTAGATGCAGAGAGCACGCGCGCTGCCTGCACGACAGCCAATCACTGTAGTCCCACGTTGGTTTGGATGTTGGGACCGTACCAGCAGTACAGCTCAGCAGTGGTGTAGTCTACGTGATACGCAGGTACACGCCTTATACCCACTAGGAATTGTCAAGGAATTCCGTATACCCACTAAAAATAGCGCGAGGATGCGTAACAGCATGGTTTTGTTACATTTCAAACTTTTAGTAATAGTGAAGCACTGACCAGCATGCTACACTTGCTACTTTAGCGGGTTGAAATGCATATACATATTAGGCTATATATTTGGTGTGTTTGACTTCCTGCCGACTGCGCGATCCGATCGGCATATGAAATTACTATAGCGGCGCGAAAGTGACTGGGGAGCAGACCGATGTGGTGCCACAGGCGAGTGACAGCAAAGCACCGCGAGAGTGATTCCAGTTATCACATGGAGAAATCTGCTTTGAAACGCTCTCGCGGTACTTTGACATCACCAAGAGGTCTGCTTAGCGCCAAATTAAGTCGAACCTGCAGTGTAGCTGCTCACGTGACACTGTAAACAAACAATCCATGTGAAGTGAACGAGTGCTGCAACATAAAATCCACATGTGAGTAAACAACATTTCATCAGTCCAGTTTATTACATTATCTGGAGGTAAGGCTCCAAAGTCAATAAAATAAGCCCGTGTTTATGTCCTGATGGTTTTTAGCTGCCTTCAGCATGTTTGCTTGTGATTCACAGTGTTAAACTTTCCTTCTCTGTGTTATTGATATATTTACGTTCAAGATGTATATGATCTTAAACTTCTGTTTGATTTGGGTGTCTAATATTAGGCAATATGATAATCTTGTAACAATAATTAAGTAAAAGCCTATTTTCATTTTTTAGACAATGCTTGTATTATATGCAAATAAGCTTTTTATATCAAAGACTATGCAAATTAGAGTTAATTAGACTTACTTGTGACTTATATATTGTGTCTATAACATGTTTGTACTATGATGACATGCACTCCATCAGGGCTTTAGATGATAAGGAAAGTATATGAAACACACACCATAATGTTTACCAGTCATATGCACCAAATCCTACAGGTCAATTATATACTGGACACGTGTTCATTAATAAGCACAAGATGACTGAATGCTGCATTGTGTCTTGCTCTAGCCATACATTTGTAATCAAGTTCCTAGGACAATAGAAAGAGAAAACCAGAGAACTTCTTTTGTTCTTACTGTGAGCCACTCTGCTCAATGATGTAATGTTTCTAGAAGGCAATGGGGCAAGCAGCAAACACTTGAAAGAGCAGATAATCAAAAACACATTGTACCTGACATGGGCGTTTCTAACATGTTTGCTTAGCTCGGCCTCAAGGAGGAGGAGGACTTCACAGTGTCAATGAAACACACACAAATGCAATCTGGGAGAGAGGTTACGGAGGGATGAGCCACTGACTGCAGCTGACAAAGGCGAACAAGTTGCCAAGCTACATAAAAGAGAGATCTGCGCCTGTATCGAAGTGAATTTCGACCATTTGGTTTTAATTAGGCCTGGCTCCTGGGATCAGCCCTAAAGATACGTTCCTTCTGAATGTTTCAACTTCTATAAACAACCAATCTTTTTGTTACTGACCTGCCTGTCCTCACAAAGACATCTACACATTCCCTCAGCTATACTTTTGACTTACAATCTTATTTTTTATATATCTATTTACATTACACACCAAATATCC
Source organism: Paramisgurnus dabryanus (assembly GCF_030506205.2). Classification (NCBI taxonomy): domain Eukaryota; kingdom Metazoa; phylum Chordata; class Actinopteri; order Cypriniformes; family Cobitidae; genus Paramisgurnus; species Paramisgurnus dabryanus. Next base: position 65,462,294 of record NC_133337.1, on the reverse strand, counting down.
ACAAAAGTCTACGCTGAGCCAAAAGATATCTAAACAATATTTATTTTTGTTGGAGTGTGTGGAACACAACTGCCTTTAAATTTCACCCACATTTTTGTGATCACTTATACTTATGTGTTTCTTCAGACCCATTAGATGTGAAAAGCAAAAGTAGACATTTTAAAGGAATACTTATACTATACATCCCCATAGGGTACAATGAAACTGTACAATGGGACTTCAAAATTGTAAAAAAGCACATTTAAAGCTATCATGAAAGTAGCAACATGGTCTGCTGGGAAAAACAATGCTAATTAATGCGATTGAAGTTCCTCCACATACAAATCACGGAAATGTACAGGTAAAATGTCCACTGAGTGGTGCAAAACACACAATAGCTCTTACTTCTGTTAAGTTAATGAAAGACAGAAGGGAACATCTGAACCTTTATCTCACACAAAGCTCACATACTGCTTAAAAACACATATAAAAGAAAAACTTTGACTGAGTATACAATGAAAACCTTTATCTTCAGCTTAAAATGTTGCTGTTAACAGGTTTCAGTCTAGCTGCTGGTGAATCATGGCACTCTCAAATCCAAAATCACTCCAGAAAATACACAACCAGACAAAATGTACCTTGAATGACCTTTAAGTGCCTGCAGATGGATAACACAATGTTGTGGTCTGCATTGATGCTTAATGTAGGAATATAAATATAGGCCTATATAAAAATGCTATAGCCAACAGTAGTGGCAGTCCAACTTTGAACAATTGATATCTTCGCTCTTTATTAAAATATTTTATTAAAGATGCATTACAAATTGGAGTATGAACTAATTATAAAGTATAAACAAATTACACACAACACATGGAAAGTTTATAAAGACAAAGCCCAGGAGAATGACTACACACTTAAAAAGGTGCAAAAGCTGTCATTGGTGCGGTAACCTTTCAAAAGGTACACATTTGTACCTAAACACTGCATATTAGTACCTCACAACTACAGTGGTGTGAAAAAGTTCTGGCCCCTTCCTGATATTTTTAAGTTTTTACAAATTTGTCACACTTTAATGTTTCAGATCATCAAACAAATAAAAAAATTTAGTCAAAGATAACACAAGTAAACACAACATGCAGTTTAAAAATAAAGTTTTTTATTATGAAGGGAAAACAAAATCCAAACACACATGGCCCTGTGTGGAAAAAGTGCTTGCCACTAAACTTAATAACTGGTTGGGCCACCCTTAGCAGCAACAACTGCAATCAAGCGTTTGCGATAGCTTGTGTCTGTTACAGCGCTGTGGAGGAATTTTGGCACACTCATCTTTGCAGAATTGTTGTAATTCAAAGGCTGCTTACACTTGGTATTAAGATGTGTTTTCATCGATAGGATCACAAGTGGACGAGAGAGACACATTACGTTTACACCTGGTATTTAAATCCGTCTCTTTTGTCCACTTTTGACCACTTCTGTCCTGAATACTGTGAGGGGGTGGTCTGTGAGACGGTGGGCGAGTCTCTCTTCTGTCATTCAAACCCGAGCAGGAGTAATTATGAGGTTATATGGACGCAAACTTATATTATGTCGGAGTCCACTGCTTGTTTAGCAAGTAAACATGCTGCACAGAGTTTTGTACGTGTGTATGTAAGAGCTGGAGATAGCCGCTTTAGTTTTATCAATGAAAGGCTAAAAATAGCGCTGTTCACCGTATGTTCACACCAGAAGTCAAAAAAGACGTAAAACTTGTGTTTAATACCTCAGATTAGATAAATGGGCGGAGAGATGGTGGTCGCGTGTGGCTGTTCGAACACATTCAACCACATGTGCGTTCCGCAACTCCAAAGCGATCCGATCGAAAGTGGTTTCGACTACCTCTGGATGTGGTTGAAAGTGGTTGAAAGTGGACGAGCTCAAAACGTTTTGAACACCGTTTACACCTGCCATTAACGTCGAAAACGCATGTTAAAGGAATAGTCTACTCATTTTCAATATTACACTTTGTTGTTACCTTAACTAAGAATTGTTGATACATCCCTCTATCATCTGTGTGTGTGCACGTAAGCGATGGAGTGCGCTGCGACACTTCGATAGCATTTAGCTTAGCCCCATTCATTCAATGGTATCAAACAGAGATAAAGTTAGAAGTGACCAAACACATCAACGTTTTTCCTATTTAAGATGAGTAGTTATATGAGCAAGTTTGGTGGTACAAAATAAAACGTAGCGCTTTTCTTAGCGGATTTAAAAGAGGAACTATATTTTATGGCGTAATAGCACTTTTGGGAGTACTTCGTCTCGCCTGAAAAGTCCGCTTCCCTTCTCCCTCTCATAATGGGAGAGAGAGAGTGTTACTGCGCCGAGTCGAAGTACTCCCATAAGTGCTGTTCCGCCATACAATATAGTTCCTCTTTTAAATCCGCTTAGAAAAGCGCTACGTTTTATTTTGTACCACCAAACTTGCTCGTATAACTACTCGTCTTAAATAGGAAAAACGTTGATGTGTTTGGTCACTTCTAACTTTATCTCTGTTTGATACCATTGAATGAATGGGGCTAAGCTAAATGCTATCGAAGTGTCGCAGCGCACTCCAGCGCTTACGTGCACGCACACAGATGATAAAGGGATGTATCAACTCTTCTTAGTTAAGGTAATAACATAGTTTAATATTAAAAATGAGTAGACTATTCCTTTAATGCCAAGTGTAAACAGCCTCTCGGCCACATTGGAGAGTTTTCGAGCATGAACCACCTTTTTAATCTTAATAAGATGGAGGTCAGGACTTTGACCAGGCCACTCAAATTCAATTTGTTTTTCTTCAGCCATTCAGAGGTGGACTTGCTGGTGTGTTTTGGATCATTGTCCTGCTGCAGAACTCAAGATTGCTTCAGCTTGAGGTCACGAACAGATGGTCGGACATTGATCTCCATGATTTTTTGTTAAACAGCAGAATTCATGTTTCCATTCATCAGAGCCAATCGTCCAGGTCCTGAAGCAGCAAAACAGTCCCAGACCATCACACTACCACCACCATATTTTACTGTTGGTATGATTTTCTTTTTCTGAAATGCAGTGTTACTTTTATGCCAGATGTAATGGGACAGACACCTTCCAAAAAGTTCAACTTTTGTCTCGTCAGTCCACAGCGTATTTTCCCAAAAGTCTTGGGGATGTTTTCTGGCAAAACTGAGATGAGCCTTTATGTTCTTTTTGCTCAGCAGCGGTTTCGTCTTGGATCTCTGCTACGCAGGCCATTTTTGCCCAGTCACTTTCTTATGGGGGAGTCATGAACACTGACCCTAACCGAGGCAACTGAGGCCTGCAGTTCTTTGGATGTTGTTGTGGGGTCTTTTATGACCCCTTGGATGAGTCATCGCTGCGTTCTTGGGATAATTTTGGTCGGCCGGCTACTCCAGGGAAGGATCACCACTGTTCCGTGTTTTCGCCATTTGTGGATAATGGCTCTCACTGTGGTTTGCTGAAGTCCCAAAGCTTTAGGAATGGCTTTATAACCTTTTACAGACTGATATATCTCAATTACTTTCTCATTTGTTCCTGAATTTCTTTTGGATCTCAACATGATGTGTAACTTTTGAGGATCTTTTGCTCTACTTCACTTTGTCAGACAGGTCCTATTTAAGTGATTTCTTGATCAGGTGTGACAGTAATCAGGCCCGGGTGTGGCTAGAGAAACTGAATTCACATGTGATAAACCACAGTTACGTTATGTATTATCGTGGAGGGAGGGGTGGAATGGGGCAAGCACTTTTTTACACAGGGCCATGTGTGTTTGGATTTAGTTTTCCCTTCATAATAAAAAACCATTGTAAACAGCATGTTGTGTTAACTTCTGTTGTCTTTGATTAATATTTAATTTTGTTTTATGATATGAAACATTAAATTCTAAAAAACATGAAAAAAATCAGGAAAGGGGGACGAACACTTTTTCACACCACTGTACATGTTATGACCTTTTTAAAGTGTACCGTCATATTGAGAGCGTTTATAGCTTTTTTATGAGACTGAAAATATCACCACAAAAAGATTATTAACAAATATTAATAACAGATACAATTCTAGAGTCAATGTTTGCTTTATTGCCTGTGAGATTTTGTTTTTCTATACATTATTGTTGTCTATATTCAAATAAATCCAATTTCCTAACATACCGTGCTTTGCTTTATTGCCAAATTATGTTGACAAAAAAACTTTAGTTTAGTAGTTTTGCCCATTTTGTATCACATTTTTCATCATATCTCATCACATCATATCATCTAACCTGAGAGGACATTAAAAGCAAATATTGTACACATTTTTCCTCCAGACATCACAGCCACTACTGGCACTCTGAATCCATAGGGGTATTGTATAGGCTTAGTAAAAGAAAAAGCTGAATGAATGAATAATTAAATAAATTGCACTGCTGAATGTACCTGCATGGACATTTTTGCTTTACATTATCACTTTTTCTTAAGATCAAAAAGTGGTTTAGTGCCCTAACAGGCTCAAATCAAGGTTAATGTTTGAAATGCTTGCCTTATAAAGGTGGCTCACAGTCATGGGAATCATTCAGTTTCATATGAAGAAGATCAGCTTAGACTTTCTGATATAAGTCCTTTTGTGTTTTACAGATAAACATAAGAAGGTTTTCAAAGACATACGGTTAAGTAAATATAGTACTGCAGTTAAATGAATATTATTATTATTATGGGAACTGTTCAAAATTTAAGTCCTTCTTTCTTCGTCCCCTTTCTGTAAACAAACATTTTAACACAGTTGCCTCATAAGTATTTCAACAAGGTTTTTCTGTTGTTTCCATCCAGTCAGAGAACTTGATGCTAAACCAATCAGACTCAATAACAGCATCAGCACAGAAAACACACATAGCTACATATAAATACAACCACAAACATCATCTATGAAAGCACAGACAGGCCTCTAAATACACATATAGATACACAACACTACCCAAATGTTTAATTTCATGTAGAGGCTGGACCTGAGCAACTGTACGTGGACTGAATGAGTAAGAAGGTTAAATACTCACAGCATGTCTTCAATGAGGCTCACTGTCACTAGAACCTGAAGTCCAGACTCAATGAGGAGCACGAGAGCGCAGGCTTTTCCCCTCCCAGCAGCTGAGACGAAATGCTCTGTGTTACTCTTTGCTGCCATCACCATATCCATGAGAGGAATCTGTGCAGAGATGTTATCAGCATTCTCCTGTGAGCTTTCACATTACTGCATTTTAATAGACATATTAATAGACATTTCAGAAATAATCATGTTGAATTTTGATTTTGGTGTTGGTTGGAGTCAAAATGCTTCATGTCGATGTCTTTGTGGACTGGATTTTATAGATGGTAAAAGCTTCTCATGTGAAAAGTTCACATTAATTGCTCCTAAGGGAGAAATAGTGTATGAGATATGTACCTCTGACACATCAATCAGCTGTGATTTATGTTTGTTATGTTAATTTGCTGTGTGTGTGTGTGTGTGTGTGTGTGTGTGTGTGTGTGTGTATGTGTGTGTGTGTGTGTGTGTGTGTGTGTGTGTGTGTGTGTGTGTGTGTGTGTGTGTGTTAACATTATTTAAAGGGATAGTTCACCCAAAAAGAAAAAACCTGTCATCATTTACTCAAACGTAAGTTTTTAAACCTCTAAAAAAAAAAAAAAATTATTCTGCTGAACACAAATAAAGATATTTTGATGTTTGTAACAAAGCAGATTTGCGGCACCAATGACTTCTATAGTAGGAAAATAATACTGTGGAATTAAATGGTGATGTAGATCTGTTAATATTCTTCAAAATATACAAATATAAATAAAGACATTTATACAGGTTTGAATTAAATTAAAGTAAATTGACAGAATTTAAACATTTTGCCATAAGCAATAAAACCTTGGTCGCATTTGATCATTGCTACAAATTTAAAAGTGTTTAAACATAATGTTTAGACTTTTAACATTGTCTCTTACCAATAGGGTTGTCACAATTAATCATCAAATATTATTAATCAAATAATCATCTCATCACAATTTTTTGACCTCATCGTGATGATTTCAAATCACTGCAATGATTGCACATCGGTCTAAAAAATACAAGGGGGAGCTGCATCGCCTGTATAAACGAGACCGTATCAGATGGCGCTCCTTAACTGACAGTGTAATGCGATAAATTACAACGCCATTCAATACCGTTGAAAAAACAGCATTTAAAGAAATGCTGCAAAACTTTGATAAGCAGTATGAACTGCCAGGTAAAACATACATTTACAAAAAAACTATTCCAGATTTAGGGAAGTGAAAGATGCTATTCTTTTTTTTATTTTTTTTTATTTTTTTTATTATAAGTGCAGACATACAACAGATAGTTAAGTAGTAAACAACGAAAACATAACAGACAACAAAAACAACAATTGTGACAATGATTTGTTCTGCTCAATGATATAGTAAATAAATGAATAATAAATTAAACGGAAATATAGATGATAATATTGTTATGAAGCAATGATAATAAGCAAAATAATAATAATAAGACAAAAAAATAGTAATAATAATTTAAACAGATAATAATACATATTTGGGTAGCATTAATAATAATAATAATAAATATAATATCATGTATATTATGTCATAATAGTATTTACAATAATAATGGTAATACCAATGATAATTCTAGGGATTGTTATGGTTTAAGGATAGTTTTTTTTTTTCTTTTTTTCTTTTTTTTCCTTAATCCTATTATAATAACTTAATAATAATAAATAATAAACAATGATTATTATTAATAGTAATGATCATTATTAATAGCAATAACAGTAACAATCCTGACAACAATCAATATAATATTATATAAAATGATGGTGATGATATTAATATTTTGTAAAAAAACAGCGATAGTATTAGTATTATCACTAATAATAATAATAATAATAATAATAATACCAACAACTACATTAACAACATCAATAGCACACATACCCAACACATAACACACCAATCCAAACTTCTGTATCAGTGTTTGTTTCTTTTTCTTCTTTTTGATTCATGATAAAATGATTAATTGTATATGTAAATATGTCCAAGCTAAGGTGGTGCATTAAAAGAAAGATGCGGTGCATCAAAATCAGCATGTGGTGCATTAAAATCAAGGGTGGTATGTGTTGGGTACTAGATTTAGTTATATTTATGTATTTTAATTATGTTTATTTAATTATGTTTTATAATATTTAAATCGCTACTTATACAAAATAAAAATATCATCCCAACACATTTCAATACCTCTATGTTATGAACAATAATATCACTATTACTATTAATAACAATAACAACAATAATAATAATACAAAAAAAATAACAGTAATAACAATAATAATCATAATAATATCAATCATAAGTGAACTAGGATGGGTGTGTTATCAGCATTAATAAGAACAATAATAATGGTTTCAAAATTAATTATAATGGTTTCAAATACAACAATAATAATAATAATAATAATAATTATAATATGAAAAGATAAAAAAAATAGTTAAGTAAATAAATGCATAATGTTTTTTGATAATAGTAACAATAATAGTATTAATGACAATAATAAAAAGTAGAAAATACATGATTATTAAGATAAATGTGTTATCAACATTGACAATAATAATAATAATAATAATAATAATAATAATAATAATAATAATAATGATGATCAGAGTATCCATAATAATTGTATTGAATTAAAAATAATTACATGATTAATTACGATGAATGTTAAATATGTAATAGCTGAGTATGAGTATGTCATATGAGCGTGTTACATTTGTGTATGTTACGATGAGTATGTTAAATTTGTAATAGCTGAATGAGATCTGATCTAGATGGTTGTTGTTCCGAAATATAGTTGTAATGTGGTGAAGAATATTCTAAGGAGATGTGATCTATGAGCAAATTTTTCCTGATTCTATTCTTAAAGCGACAGTAAGTAGAATTTTCCCCCATCCACTGGTGAATTTTGCATTCAAACGAATAGTGCTCTCTAGCGCCTCGCTTTTCCAAATGCGTGTTGCAACTACGGTAGCCATTATGAACTCACTGATCTCCTTGTCCGTTGCAGCTGGTTCACGTGTTCTGAACAAAATGCGTTGTGGAAACGTGTTGGTAGGCTAGTGCTTTTTGTCCCTCCCTGCTATTATAGTTTATCAATACGACGGAATGACACAAAAGCCTCCTTGGACTTACCTGTTCAATGTAAATAAAGAGAAGAAATTCTGAGCTTACCAAGACAAGTCAGATCATTGCCATCTGGTGTCATTTGACATCAATGAGGACATATTTATGAATAAAGACATTGATTTTGACTAATAAAATACTTTAAAAACTACATATTGTCCCTTTTAGGATCTGTAAGGAATTGATTTTTTTTGCAGCCACTGCAAAGTCAGATCATTGCCATCTGGTGTCATTTGACACCAATGAGGACATATTTATGAATAAAGACATTGATTTTGACTAATAAAATACTTTAAAAACGACATATTGTCCCTTTTAGGATCTGTAAGGAATTGATTTTTTTTGCAGCCACTACAGACATGTGGTCCAGCACTTATATGACCTTAGTTGGATTGGCTAAAATTGTATTATTTAAGCTCTGTTCTGGTATAGTCAGTTTATTCTGATTGCATTTTTATTTCAGTTATTTTTCAGACACTTTATTGTGTTTATTTCTTATGAAGAATTTTCAGTTTTTGAAAGATATATTCATTAAATAATTACTTTGAAATATGTGTTATGTGTATTATTATTTACTTTAATACAAAATATTTAATTTAAACAATCACAACGATGTTTAAGAGTGATTTCATGAACAAACAAAAAATGTATGAAAATTCAATGTCAAAATCATCATAATCATCACAATTTACTTGGCAATTAACTGTCAGCCAAATTTTATAACTGTGACAGCCCTACCTACCAACCATGTGTCCGATATTCAATTTGCAAATTTTACACATTTGACAGACACTTTTATCCTAAATGACCTGCATGTACCTTGAATTTCCTGTGTTTTCTGGGATCGAACTCATGATCTTTGAGCTGCTAACACAAAAATCTACCAACTGAGCTTCAGAAATCGACAACTACTGTGCAGATTAAACCCCTCAAAGCAGTAAGGTTAAAGTTTTACATTGAGTGCGTTTACATGCACAGAATAAGCGGATAACTATCAAAAATCTGCTTATTATAGAAAACTGTTTTCATGCGTTTACATGCAAATCAATAAACCGGCTATGCAGACAACTGCGTTTCTATTTCATACCTCCAGACCGCCAGAGGCAGAACAAAGTGGAATATCATGCGCTCGCGCATTTACTTCGAGAACTTATTGATTGGCTGTCATCCCGTGACCTCATGACGCCCAAATATATATTGTATCAACGGGTCATGATCTGTCTCTTTTTCATTCTCGCTTGGCGAAGAACTTTAGTCTGTTTGCGCAGCTTTTACTGGGCTTAGCGACTCGCTCCCCATTAGCTGTATTAGACTACTCAGATTGGTTTTTGCTTTTCATTGGACTCTACGGTTTTTCTACATTGGATATTTACAACACCTGGTGTCTTCGTCGGAATACCACACTATTAAGCTTCTGACAGGTACGTCAGCGCTGCAGATACGGTAAACGTCACCGGCGAGTACCTATTGGTTTACCAGGGTCCCCACGCTCGGTTCCGCCGCTTACCCTCGCTACGAGTACCCACGGCTTTGGGTTCCCTCGTTCGAGGCTACCACGCTTACCCGCTGTAGTATCGGCCTGCTTTTCGTTTACGCCCGTGCTGTCAGCCGGCGGTTTTCCCCGTTACGGATCTGACATTATGGAGCATACGGCTTACTGTTCGCGATGCCTTTCTGGGATGGATATGTTGGATGGACATGATCGTTGCCCACCGGGTAGGGAACATCTCAAAGAGGCTTTATCTAACCCTTGTCCGGAGTGTAGTATCATGCCGGTCGAGCTGCGTCAACAACGCCTGGCGAGCGTGTGTTCACTCACGTCGGGGCTCTACCCGCTAGCGTGCGTTCGAGCGGGTCTAAACGTAAACATGTTCACGGCGATGACGGCGAGCATCCTAAGCCTAAACGGAAGACCTCTTCCGCACTGGCTAAACGCATGGACGAGCTATCAGCTACGGTACAGCAACTACAGACCTTGTTAGCCAATGCTACCGCTCCAGCGACTGCGGAGGCTCGTGCAGAGCCAACGACGGGTGACGTTTCACTTCCCGCCTTTGATCGGCACCCGCTTACGTGAGTGACGTCGTATCGGTAGCAGCCACGGACTCCCTGTTCAGCGAGGCTTCTGGCCAGCCTTTGGATGATGGGACGCTTGCCCCAGCCGGGTCTTCCCCGCTACCCACGGTATGCAGCAGCGAGCCTCGGATGGGGAGCGAGGCATCCTCTACGGCACTGTCATTACGTGACACCCTGAAGAGGGCTCTCGCGAAACTGGAGCTGGATTTACCGTCAGCGTCCACAGGACCGGCTAATCTGCTTTGTCGGTCAGTGCCCGGGGCTAAAGAGGTACATCTCCCTCACTGTAAAGATTTCACGGACGTGGTTTCGGCGGCTTTTCAGTCGGCCCTGTCTTTTCGACCAGACCGGTTTTCATGCATGTTAGCCGACATGTCTGCCCCAGACGCCGTGGGACTCGGCGCTATGCCAACATTGGAACCCTGCGTGGCGTCTCTTATAGTCTCACCCGACGAGGCCTTACGGCAGGATGTGCGCTGCCCTAATAAGGAGTGTAGGCGTACTGATGATGCCCTGGTTAAGGTGTATAACACAGTGGCTCGGCTGGGCCGTGTGTGCAACTCCATGGGTCACCTATTACTGGCGTTACACTCTTTGTCAGATTTTTCCGGCCATGAGGAATCGACGGCTGGAATGCTGGACGCCTCACTGCAAGCCCTCTGTGCCATCGTGAGCGACTGTGGGAGGGCCCTGGGTCTCCTCGTACACGCGAGGCGGCAGGTTTGGCTAGCGCAATCACCCCTGCCGGAAGTTTGCCGCAACAACCTGCGTCAGCTACCTCTGATACCAGGACATCTGTTTGGGCTGGCTGCGCAGGAGGCTTTGGAAAGGCGGGTTCGTGTGACTGAGTCCCGCTCACATTATGTGGAGCGCCGCACGTCGTTTAGGGAACAGCCGGCAACCTTACGCCCATCTCGACAGACCCCTACACCGCAACGCACGCCCCCAGGGACGTTTAACCGTTTCTCCCGCAGCCGGCAGGCCAGGTTTGCCCCCCGCTTCATCGAAATGCTGTGGGAGCACGCCCGCGTTCATTGCAGGCGGGGCAACTGCCCTACCAGCGCCCCTCCCAAGGGCACAGGACCAGCGGACAGACGGCGCTGATTGGCGGGGGTCGACGGCGATGGGATTCACTGCAGCCCAGCTGCAATGTTGGACGGACATTACATCCAACGGCTGGCTCCTCGGGACGCTCAAGGATGGCTACAGGCTGCAGTTTCGTCGTCGACCTCCAACTCACAACCGCCTTTGCCATACTGTGATAAAAGACAAACGGCAGAGTCTCGCCCTCACAGCAGAAGTTCAAAAATTGCTGCTAAAGGACGCTATAGAGGAGGTGGACCCTCAAGTGTGTTCGGGGGGTTTCTACTCCCATTATTTTCTGGTTCCAAAAAAGGATGGGGGGTTCCGACCCATCCTGGATCTGAGGCGCTTAAACCGGTTCCTGAAGCGCTTACCGTTCCGAATGTTATGCACGGCAGACGTTATTCGTGCTGTGATGCCAGGTGTGTTGTTCGTCACCATAGACTTAAAAGACGCTTATTTTCATGTGCCCATTGCGGTGGAGCACAGGCAGTTCCTGAGATTCAGTGTTCAGGGAAGGGCATACCAGTTCAAGGTCCTGCCATTCGGACTCTCTCTGGCCCCCCGGTTGTTTTTCAAGATGTGTCCAGGTGGCCCTGGAGCCCCTTCTACAGGACAGTGTTTTCGTTCTACCATACCTGGACGACTGGCTCTTGTGCGCGGCCACGTCGGAACAGGCTGCTTCAGACGCCAACCGCTTGCTTCAGCACATAGCCGCACTTGGCCTCAAGGTCAATTGGGAGAAAAGCCACCTCATTCCCACCCAGTCGGTGTACTTCCTGGGCATGTGCCTGGACTCTCGGTCGATGCGCGCTACTCTTACCGAGCCCAGGAGGGAGGTAATTAGCCGGGCTTTATCGGAAGTCCGGCCAGGACGAAGACTTCCTTATATTCGCTTGCTGAAACTGGCGGGGTTACTTACGGCTGCTACTTCGGTGGTTCGACTCAGCCTCCTCCATCTGCGACCTTTTCAACAGTGGTTGATCGCGCTACGTCTGTCAGCGGTTCGCAACAGACGGACCCTCGTACGGATATCGGAAGAATGCAGCTCTTCCCTCGCCCAATGGCATCAGGACGACTTTCTGCTTTCGGGGGTGCCAATGGGTCCACCCCCGTCGCGCAGGGAGGTGGTCACCACGGATGCCTCCCTGTCGGGTTGGGTAGGCGTCTGGCAGCATCGAGGAGTGAGCGGTCTGTGGGACCCTCACTGGAAAGTATGCCATATCAATGTTCTGGAGCTACAAGCGGTTGTCCAGACACTCAGACATTTCGAGTCGTTGTTGGTGGGGAAACATGTCCTGAACCGGACGGACAACACCTCGGTTGTGTTCCACATAAACTGCTTCTATATGCCTTTCCACGGACGGCCTTACTATGGGCAGTGCTCAACCGGGTTCGAGAGCGGAGTCACCGGCGGTTGTTGATAGCCCCCTGATGGCCGAGCATGCCGTGGTTCCACCTCCTTCTGTCACTTACAGCAGGGCCAGCCTGCCCGCTGCCTCCCCGGAGGGACCTACTGTCCCAGATGGGGGGATCCCTATGGCACCCTTGCCCGGAGCGACTGAAACTTTGGGTATGGCCGCTAGGGGGTACCGGGACGTCCTGGACTGTTTGGAGAGAGTTAAAATCACTGTTCTGAACGCCTGGGCTCAGTCCACTTGGACGATGTACAGCAACCGCTGGGCACTTTTTGTTGCCTGGTGTGCTGAGCGTGCGCTTGACCCCTTTGATTGTCCCATCACAGCCATACTCGATTTCTTGCAACAACTCTTGGACAACGGTCGATCACCTGCTACACTGAAAGTTTATGTTGCTGCATTTTCGGCCTACAGGGCCCCGCTGGATGGTGTTTCTGTGGGCTCCCTTAAGTTGGTGGTGGCCTTTCTCAAGGGCGCACAGCGGTTGTGCCCACGTGTGCGTGCGGACTATGCTCCTTGGGATTTGAATGTGGTCTTGACGGGTCTGTGTGCCCCGCCGTTTGAACCTCTGGAACAGGCGGACATTAAATGGCTCTTCATGAAGACGGCGTTTCTACTGGCCATTGTTTCTGCAAAGAGGGTCAGTGAGCTCCATGCCCTCTCGGAGAGTGATCATTGTCTGAGATGGGGTCCTGAACTTGACCTGGTTACCCTGTGGCCCAACCCTGCTTTCTTGCCCAAGGTTTTGACACCTCAGTTTGTTAACCAACCCTTGGTTTTGGCTGCTTATCAGCCTACGGACGAGTCCCGTCGGGTTTTGTGTCCGGTGCGTGTCGTACATCGTTATGTTTCAGTGGCGGCTCAGTGACGGCAATAGTGGAAGACCGCCAGAGTTCTCGGTCACTCTGAATTGCGAGAATGACCATTGAGACAGATCATGACGCGTTGATAGAATATATATTTGGGCGTCATGAGGTCACGGGATGACAGCCAATCAATAAGTTCTCATAGCCAATGCGCGAGCGCATGATATTCCACTTTGTTCCGCCTCTGGCGGTCTTCCACTATTCATAGAACCATGGTTACATTCGTAACCAGCGTTACATGGTCCTTGGAGAATGATCAGTTTTCTCGCCGGCAGTGACGTCACCACCTATACACTGTAAAAAATTACTCTTGAGGGTGTTAAATTTAACCCATGAAAATTAGTTATAATTTAATTACATATATAAGCTAGCAAGTAAAATAAAAAATAATGGGTATATTCTACCTTCACTATCCATTTTTTAACAGTAATAACTGCAATACTAAAAAAATAAGTATCATATAACCCAAAATATTGGCCTTAGGACCGCAAAGTGCGCATGAATCAACATCCAGGAAGGACTCAAGTCACCATTTTTAATATCATATCGGCGGGAGAACTGCGGTTTGTTGACAGGTAAGTTTTTATTTAACTTGTTGATATGATCATGAATGGAAATGTTAAGTTGTTTAACGGTAAAATCTACCAGAAGTTTAGTCATTTGCGTGCTTCTCTGTCTCTGTTGTCGACAGATTGAAAGGTTAGAATGTCAGTCAGGTTAGCTTTGAATAAAACATTGCCCAGTTCTTGCACCTGCGAATATGATACGAATAAAAATCCATATTTGTGATTAAAATATTAACTTCCATTATTATTATTTACATGTCTGAATCTTGTGAACAGCGGAGCTGCTCAATATGAGTGGTTGAACTTGAGCAAGCCACGTGATGAGAGAGAGCAGCGGACGGTTGATGTACAGACATTTACTAATACATTTTTTAAATCAAAAGTTGTAACTTTTAACAGTAGTTAATGCACAATGAACTAACATTAACAAATATTAATAAATATTGACAAAACTGCAGTATATGCTCATTGTTATATCATGTAGTTAATGCATTTGCTAATGTTAACAAATACAACCTTATAGTAAAGTGTTACTGGTACAACAAGCTAAAATCACACAGCCACAGGTAATGCTAAGATTTTAAAGCAGTCTGGTCTGAGAGGAAGTTGGGGTTGTGACCGCTTCTCTGTCTGAATTTTCAGAATACATTCATTGAGTGATATACGCTTACCCACACAATTCTGTTATGACAGGATATTGATTGTAATCATTCAATGAAACATATGGAGCCAAGCCAACCCAACCCTCACCTTTAACTTGTTTTGCGAGCACTCCTAATTTGAGATTTATTTAAATCCTTTTCTAATGTTACTTGAGTAAGACGAACTACGGCCAGCTGTAAAACACGATGATATTGACATCACAATCTAAATTTAGGGAGATTTTTGGGTTCATGAGCTATAATTGGACTCCAGACCAGCCATGATGTCAGGTTTTTGCAGTTTTGACTGAGCAGAGAGTAAAAATATGCCATCCAATACTAACAAAGACTGCTGTGGTGTTTCACTCTCCGCATGAAATGTAATGGCAAAAATGATCAAGAATATTTGCTTCCACACGTATTAAACCGAAAACATTCCAGTTAACACAGCTCACGCTGAGATGATCTTCTATCATTCATCAAATTTCTCTCTCAGTTTCTTTGCTGGCTATTTGCAGGAGGTTCTTTCTATACCAGTTGAATTGTTGGATCAGTAACCGGGTTTTGAAAGATCATCCTAGTCGTCAATAGCAAGTTTAATGATATCTTAACTTGGGTCTATAACATTTTCTATTAATTCACTACCAGAGCATCAATAGTCCAGATGGTGGCGAAGCAAAAATGTAAAATGAAGCACCGTGTGGAAAGCAATATTTCTGGTCAAATTTTATCTTCCATAAATACGCTGAATGAATTTGTGTAAATCTATCAATTCAACATTTTCTGTGTGACTGAACGGCAGGCGGTAATAAAATGTGACTTTCTTGACTGACTGAAATGCAAGGATGAATTATAAAGCAATGATACAATTTTTCAAGTCATGAAACATTGCCTTCAGCAATAAGCGAACAAATGAAAATATAAGAGCTGTTACTGATTACACGTAATGATTTGATTATAAAATGATGCTGCAGCAATGATGCTTCAAAACATTCTCGAGGTAAATATCAGAAAACTATTTAAAAATGTCAAAATAAAAACGCATTGCAGATATTACACTGCCATAATGTCACATTTCATTTCACATAAAGATAAAGACAAAACTGGCTTTAATACAAATCTGTCATTGACGTAAACAATCAAAGAACTGAAAGATCTCTCAGTGTGTGCAAGATAAATAGCAGAAAGACCGTGATGAGATATTGGGTTGAATTATGTGTACTTGCATGCGTTGTCTGTTTTCAATGTGTGTCCCCAACAAAGCTCAACTTCTCTGAACCCTCAAGGGGAGACCAATAAGATCCAAATGCTCAATGGACCGAGCTGCAAATAACAAGTATATTACATTTTCCCCCATAAGCCACCTTGCCCAGTAACAGTGTGCTGAAATGGTAGTGAAGGCCGTGATTATGTCAGTGATCATTTTAATGCGTTCAATGGAATTATAATAGCAAATACATTTTGTGCAAAACGGGGAACAGTTTGGACAAAGACTAAGACTGTTGATTCAATAAATCAAGGAATGTCTTGAGGTCTTGGATGGCGTGCAATATTAAATTATGGAATTTCTGATTACTGTCAGATGAATTTCTCAATATACTGTTTGATATTCCAATGAGTTTGGTATTCCTGGGGCAAAAGCTTTCTTTGATTATAGAGTTTTGTTTACCGAAATGTTTGCTACAGTTTACCGCATACTAGTTATGTGCTGTGACAAGTATATGAGGATGCAAAACCCACTAATGCTGCCTATACACCAAAAGTAAAGCATTGCGTTCCTCGCACTAGATTACTCATGGGATTTATAGCGCATGTTCACGGGAATTTCTCCGCCCAATTTGCATCATTCGCATATCCCAGCGCGAATTCGCCTCTGTTCATGTCTTTGCATTGACTATGTATGTAATCCACTCGTGCAAATAGCTAAATTCACTTCTGGTGTGTACGCAGCATACTGTATGTGCATCTGACATTTTGGGCCGGATTTACTAAACGGGGCAAATTAGCATGAGAGCGCAATTCCAAAAGAATTTGCTGATGGGAGTGGTAATATCTGCGGGTTATTAACTAAAAAGGCACAAAATAAATAACACAACATCTGATTTTCATAATGACCAACGCAATCTACTAAGAGAAGTGAAAATTAGTTCAGGGTCACAAATAAGCAGAGCTGATGCTCCTGCAGGTGCGGGTGATCTTCTAACACCTGATGCGCTTGAGATCAGCACCACAAACATCTCAGCTGAAAATTTGTTGTGTGTAATCCCAGCTAACGAAGCCATGGTATACTGAAAAGAACTGGAGGACAAAAAAAATAAGGTTTTAGAAGTTTTGAAACGTCTGGTATTGTGTGATTTCTCCCAGTGACGTCTTCTCTTTTATTTCTTCCAGCAAACAAATAAATAACAAGGCTTGGCAAACAGTTTTTTTGAATATAATATTCCTCTGGCATTCCAAATAAACTGTTACATGTTAAAACAATCCCTTGCCTTGTACCACAGGCTCTCTGATCTCTGTGATGCCTCTTCTATTAGCAACAACTGCAGCCATTTCAAGTGCAAAATTATTCAAGACATGCTTTTTTCGTAGTTAAATAATGGCACAAACATTATTAAATTACATTGGGTGAATTATTTAAATATTCTCCTCCCATAAATTTTGCGTCTGAAAGAGAAACTCCTAAAGAAATGTATATGCATTGAGGTCAGTCCCAAAAATAACACCTTTTCAAGGCTAATTATCCACTGTGCGTCTTCAATAAATCCTGACAGTCATTATTTAACCCCAAAATGATGGTTTGCGCTGGTGCAAGCTGTAACGGCGCATTCACACGGGGCGTAAGCGTTGACGCTTCCCATTCACTTTTAATGGGTGACGTCAAGCGTTGGCGAACTGAATTGTGGATCAGTCGGCGCCGCGTCAGTGCCGTTGCTCACGGTAGAAGTTGAAAATTTCTCAACTTTTCAAGCGGCAACGCGTGCGTCAGCCAATCATATCGCCTTATGCAAATAACCTAGGCAGAGCCAGCCAATTACGTTTATGGAAAACCGCGCTTGTGTTGCGGCCACAGTGATTGGCTGTTGGCCACGCTTCAGACAAGCCTTCCGTTCAGCATTAATGCTTACGCCCCGTGTGAATGTACTGTTAGGAAATCTGTCCCATTGTCTTGTAAATTAGTCTTTTTTTATTTGGTTTAGTTTGGTTTAATTTTACTTTAATGGCAATAAAAAGGTTATTATCAGTCAGCAATTAAACTGTTTTATTTTAAAAAATGTCACTTCAGTCATTACATATTCAGTCATTTCACATTTAACAAATTTGACTGTCTTTCACTGCAAAACCCACTCCTAAAAAAATCCACTTCTTTGGACATGAGTTACGGTTGCAAAATCACCAAAAATGCAACTAGAAACATTGCAAATGATAAAAGTCAGAATGTAAAAATGAAGAAAACGAACCACACATTACGGGCGCTGTTATGTATGTGATTGTCACATTCGGGTTCAATTCAGGTCCAAGTATTCACAAGGGACCCAAGTTTGAATGTGATCCACTGTCGTTTTGTGCTGCCGTTCATCAAATTAGTCTTCTGTGCACTTAAAGGACATGACGTGGCGTTTAGAGAAATTCCAAATCCGCTATTTCTAAAAGGCCTGAGACTGGGATTTAGCAGATTTGAAGACGTAACATCGCCTGAGAGCATTCGGTTAATATCAACCAATTTTTGACAGAGGTGACGTTTAGCGGCTTTTGTATCTGAGCCCTTCATGTTTATTTTTTTAAACATTTGTGTGTCAACATGAAAGAAATGTTTTTATTGCAGAGGACAGATGTAATAAAAAACAGTTAATAAATATAAAGCTTTCAACCTAAATTCAGTCTGAAAACTTAACCAATTGGTTTACATTTCATTTTAAAATCTTCAAACCAGATGCAGATAGTCTCCTGCCAACAAGATGACCTTCAAACACTGGGCTTAAACAACGCTGGCATTACACCCGTGATTACCAGATGCCTTCTTTTTATTTACTTTTATTTGTTTGCTTTAAATAATACTCATCATTGCAAAAAAGAGGCAATAAAAGTTGAGCGAGAAATGAATATGTCTCATACACAACATGGTTTATATAATGATACTTTTCAGTATATTTGTACAATCACTGGTTAAACAAGCTCGATTTAATCAAAGTAATAAATGAGGCTCCTGCCTGCTGCAAATTTTAAACACATGCGATGTGATACGTTTCATTTGTCTAAAAATCGTCTGTTAGGATATGAAGTTTAGCAAAAAAAAAAAAGGTTTCCAAACACGCAGCTTTTCATAACATTGTAACAGAATGCCGTAATTTAACAAGCCTCGCGTGATTGAATTTACGGTCAAAGCCATGCACTGTGTGTACACGAACCTAAAGGCGCATGACAAACTGTGTCTCATAAAATAGACATTTTTTCTTTCGGCTTTCTCTGGAGTGTCTAAACATCATGTAGCTGTGACTTTAATCTGTCAACAGATTATGAAGTATATTCCCAACATGCCAACATAAGCACAGTGCTGTTGTTTTAAATCTAGAAGGACATCTTTACACTGTCTGGAGTTGCGCTGCTTACAGAAAAACAGACTTGTAATGTGTCCAGAAACAAATCTGTGGCCTTAACTATTCAGTTTTTATAGTCAATGCAGACGATACAGAACAATAATAAATAGCATTCCGCAAACATTCCCGCTGATGGCTTAAGATCTGGCCAAGAGTCTCGTTTTTCAACATTTTCTGGATCGGAGAAAAAGCGTTTACATTCCTGAGACTGTCCTTTCGTTCAGCGTTTGGAGAAATGTAATAATTCTGGCAGGACTACAGTCAAACAAACAACTCGGCGTGTATACAGGCGGATTACCTGTACGCGTCCGTTCTTTCGAGAACTAGATCATAACTGGCAAAAGAGAGGAGAGCGATGATGTCATTATTAAAACAACTTTTTCAGCGTCATTGATAATGATCAAAGAATGTTATAGTCAACCAGGATGTCTAAGTCTTGACAACTCTCTGAATAGGTTTTAGCATGTTAATGGTTGACATGTTAATGTATTTGGTCTTGTTGAATATCTCCTCTTGCGGATAAAAACTTTTTAAAACGCACGCATCCATGTGAATCATGCTGTTGCACAAACAGACACATTATCACCTATCAAACTAGGTCATCTAGCTCCCCAACATTGTAGATCCACCACAATGACCACATACTGCTACAGTAAACCTATTTTCGGTCTCAGTGGACTACAGCAGATCTGCTTATATAAAGACTTACTGAAAACAGGAAAACTTTTTGAAAACAATGCACGAATAAAATTGTAGGTAACACTTTCGATAGTTTACTTTAAACATTTATAAGAAATTGCAAATTCTTGTCAACTGCCATCATTAGAGTACTAGTACTGCCTGCTTAGTATTTGCAAACACTTTATTACAATATATTGATCCCCCAGCAGATAGTCTACAGAAACCTCCTTCACACAGCTCTTTGGTCCCAGAAAATTTCCATAAAATTGGCAGAGAGGTTTCTGTGCGAAGACAAACATGTCCCGTAAATGTTCTGCAATGTTAAAAATCTTCATTTTAAAATTTAAATTAAGGCATCCCAAGGATGCATTTTAGTCTGGGACTAGCATAAGCCCTCTCAGGGAGCCCTCGCCCCTTTGTGTTACCTTTGCTCCAAAGACTACAGAGCAAAGACACCGTCAGTCCAAATCCAATTTTTGTGCATATCTGTTTATATTTGGCAAATGTGAAAGCCAGAAAAAAAACCCACATCCAATTTAATCCAATGTTTACAAGCTGTGGTTTCAAGTCCTATTCAAAGAGTTTCTGGAAATTCATTTTTGGAAATCCATTTTAGTCCGATCACAGTTGGGATTGTTTTTTGTTTATGTCACATTCGAACATCAGATGTCGTTTCACAAAGAAAGTTGTTGTGTTGTCGTCAATGTGCAGGTAGAGATGGCAGCATGGAATAAAGCTGCAGCATTTCTTTAGTCCAACACTGTGTGTAAGACAACATTACGTGTGTTTGACTTCAAGCAATACTGCACAGGCGATTCAATGGGATGACTTCTAAATACTGCGAGAACAATCCAAAAGCATACAGTACAAATCAGTCTGCTCTTGAACTGCTCTCGCGATATTCTGATGTCACGCATTAATCAATCTGCACAGCCCCTGTCGCATGAAGTCAAACACACCTATTACAATCTCCTTAATGTTGTGGTCGGTGTTTTGGACATACCAAAGCAATGGTATTGCCATTGTAGATATATAAGGCAGTGCAGATATTCTGAAAGTCAAAAGAGCAATACAGGGCCGAACAAATCAGACCTCAAGAGTTACGATACACAACACAAAATGTGGCCATTCCATTGCTTAGACTATATTTCAGTTGGATATATAATAAACAAGTGCTGTGCATGGCTAACTGGCCAAAAAGTACCATACTTCATAGACAAATCTAGTGTTCATTAC
Organism: Paramisgurnus dabryanus; assembly: GCF_030506205.2. Lineage (NCBI taxonomy): Eukaryota > Metazoa > Chordata > Actinopteri > Cypriniformes > Cobitidae > Paramisgurnus > Paramisgurnus dabryanus. Next base: position 65,440,931 of record NC_133337.1, on the reverse strand, counting down.
TGAATACCTGAACCAGGAAAGCCTAAGTTTATGTAAGGAATAATTGTCGATGTACCGCTGAAATATTCGGAAGTAATGCACACCCAAGGTGGTAATTCGCCACGGCGAAAATAATTCAAAGGATCGGAGTCAATATTATATCATGGTTATCACAGACATTGCTCTGGAGATTATTTAAAGACAATCAATTGACCTGTTAGGTGTGCGTTTATCAAAAAAAAGCATGGTTGAAACATTTCTCAACCAATCAGAATAAAGCATTTACTGTAACAGCCATGGTATAATTAACTACTGTATATTGACTTAACCCAGCTATGTATAAGTGGTAAGACATAACCTTGTGGTACATTTACACAAAATGACTTAAATGATAGTTTACATAGAAATTAAAACTTAATCATTACTCAAACACAGATTTTATTGTACGTTTTGTTTGGCGTTGCTCTGGTTACTATAGGAGTGGATGGTGACCACTTGGGGTTTCAAACAACATAAGGGTGAGTAAATAATGACAACGTTTTCATTTTAGGGTGATTTACCCCTATAATGCAGAAATATGTGTCTGAGCCAAATGACAATGGTAAGTTAGCAAGTGGGAAACACAATGTATTTACAAAGAACACAATTAGTTAGATAAATATGATTAAATAACCTCATGACCACCTGGACACATGCTTATTTATTTGTGTCTTGAATATGGTCAAGCATGAAACACTTTAAATTTGGGTAGATAAATGCAAAAAATATAATAATCATAAAATGCATAAATGGCTTAATGTAACTTATAAATATGTTTACGTGTCTTGACTCTTATGTTGCATGTGTCATCATGAAATGACTTTTGATCATCACTGTTAATCAAACTGCTGGTTCATCTATGTAAATGTTTTACCTGGTCCTTAACTCACCAGCAATTAATTTGCTTTCTATGCATTTGGCAGATACTTTGATAAGTGACTTGCGGTGCATTTAAAGTCTATTTTACAGTATGTGTGTTCCCTGAAGCCAAATGACAATATTGCAGAATGTTGTGAAAATACCATCAATGCAAGTGTATAATTGAAATTAATTGAAAGAAACAATATGCCACCCTAAACAAGAGGTGAGCACGTCAAATCTTCGATTCACTTTTGTTTTTGTGTTTAAAACTTAAGGTTTTTCAAAAAGCAATGATGTCTGTCACTGTGGTAGTCTGTGTCTTCACCCAAACTCATAAACTGATTCATAACCTCATTTTACATTAAATAAAGTCCACACTGAAGTCAAAGACATCTACGCCCCCAAGGTGAAAGGCTTGCCCTCACTAGGACAAATGCAGATGGAAATTATTAATCATCATGAATAAACAGCAAACAGTCAAATGACATGTGGTGAAATAAATTGGAAATTTCAAATAAACAATCACAGGCCGGTTTAGAGGCACCATCTCTACAATTGACTAACAACAGGGCATTGAAGTAACAGTTAAGAGTCATAACTCACAGCCAAGCGAGCTTAAATAAACAGTGTTATTCAACAGGCATATACACATATCCTAAATTTACTTTACTTAAGTTGCAGTGAAGCCGTAGGGTAAAGGACACAAGCCGAGTAGTAATGTTGGTACCAGAGAATTAAGCAGAGATGTTTTATATCAAAACTAAAACACTAAAAGTGTGGGTTGCTTAACAAGACTGTATTAGTTTTATAATAAAATCTATATTTTTGTCATGGCAACATCATGACACACGGTCATGTTTTAAGAGTCCTTTACAAGCCTTTACTTGAAATGTTTTGTATGGTTTGTTTTATAGAGAAATAAATTAGCTAAATGCAGTCTAGAACAATAACTGGAAATCAGACACTATAAGAAAACAATTGTATGCTATCTTGTATGAACCCGGCGGTCTTTGAACCTCTCTCACTGTTAGACAAAAAGGACCACCGATATAGAGCCACAATCACATAAATTGCGACAATTGTTTCACAATGGCAATCCTTCGTCTGGACAGCCAAAAATCCTGGGCTTTAAGGATTAGTCAATTTTCTTAAAAAAAATCCAGATAATTTACTCACCACCATGCCATCCAAAATGTTGATGTCTTTCTTGTTCAGTCAAGAAGAAATTATTTTTTAAGGAAAACATTCACATTTTACATTTATCTCATTTTGATGGACTTTAATAGACGAGAAGTTGTGGTTTAAAAGGTGCATATTTTTTATTTTTATTTTCAAAAATGACAATCGTTTCGCTAGATACAGAAAGAACCTTATGCCTCATTTGGGATCATTTAGAGTCCTTTGAAACTCTGTTGAAAAAAACTGTTAAGTGTTGAGTTAAGTGTTAAGTGTTGGGGTCCATTGAAGTCCATTAAAATGAAAAAAATCCTGGAATGTTTTCCTCAAAAAAACATACATACTTTTCAACTAAACAAAGAAAGACATCAACATTTTGGATGACATGGTGGTGAGTAAATTATCTGTTTGTTTTTTTTTTTTTCAAGAAAATGGACTAATCCTTTAAGACGATTTAAGATTATATTTCAAGACTTGTCAAGACCACAGCTGTGGAAAAAACACCGGTGCACTGACTTATTTGTTAAGATCAAATAATGTGATAAGATGTAAAACCTAACATGCAGTGATACAATAACAAAAATCTTTATTTGATTTGAACCCGATTTGATTTTTGTTACTGTTGTGCTCTGTCAGAAATAAACAGCGATGTCAAACATGTCAACAAAATGAATTCAAATGGCCACAAACTTTAAGATACGATTGCAAAAAAAAGGAGATAAGAACTTGTTTTTTGTATAACATATGATATAATCAAGTCATGAGCAAGACAACTAGAGTATATTCACGGATATGAGCTCAAATTGCAAGCCTAAAATTGATTTTACATAAATGTAAACCTTTTGTTTATTAAGCATTTAAGTGATTAACCTTTTTAAAGAAAAAAGGTTTTTGCTAGGCGATGAAAAACGTTTACTTGAAACCCTATGGGTCTTATTTTATGAGTGCTCCTCTATACACGCTATATTGCATTTGCCTTGCAATTTGTCTTGTGTCACCGCATCCCTGTGGATACTGTAAGTCTGAAAACCAGACTCTGCAGAAGCTCTCATCGTGCACACCTCTGTTTCAACTCAAACTGGCCTTCATTTTACATCGCAAGATGTTTAGAGATGAGGCTTCTGAACTTTGCGTCCTTTCCAAGCCAAAGTCTGTGTTACAAATCCAGAACTGATTTATAAAACTGGGTTTGGTCCAAGAACGTTCTCCAAGGTGACCTCATAAAGAAATTCCTTGCTTTAATTGAGCTTTAATTGGTCCTGATTGCATGATTATGAAGGGACTTCAATGAGAAGAAACACAAACCCCGCATTGGTTTTGTCCTACTATAAGTTCGCTGCTAATGTTAAAGACTCTCCTCTGTAATGAGCAAAGTGTTCACCTGAAGTCCGACGGCTCGTGTGTCATAACTCAAGCAGAGATGAGTTGAAGGTTTGTGTACGAGTAATCCAAATATCACTCCACTACACTGCTGCACCCATCATCTATATTCTTCATTTGATATTGGCCAGGACAATGTTCTTATTGTTTTTATATGGCATTATTTTCCACATATCCAATTTTCTTTCAAGATCCACACACAGTCATTTATCAAGTGCAGTAAGTGTATTTACTCTGTGTCTTTTCCATTTACGCTTGTGAATGTAATCAGGGGAAAAATACATTTGTATTCAGTATGACTGAAAAAGTAACCTTTAGATCTTTTACATTAGCTTTCCCTATATGGCTCGAATTTGAACCTAGAGATGATTGTACTTTGTCTAACTGTGAATAGGTCTGGGAGTTTGGGCCATAAATGTCTTAAATTTTAATTAAGATAACATTCATTTTAAATTCAGTCATTACAAAGCAGACTTAGAGATTCAGGGACCCTCTGGTCTATTATTACCTTATTTGAAAGGGTCATGAATAATAATGTTGAGTTCTGCTCTGATTGGCTGTTTCACAAAGCAGCTCTTTTGAATAGCTATGTGTGTGTAAACAGACCCTATGTTTGAGCCTGTATCACACAATTTGAAAAATAAACAATTGTTTGGAGATGGACGCTTCTGAGTGGGGGTTTTTCAGTATGGACTAGAGGTTAGATCTGAAAACCCGAGGTCCGACCCGAGACCCAATTGGGTTTGGGTCTAAAAGTGTCACTAGTGCCTCGGACACGGGTCGGGAATAATAATAGCGGCATCAGGTCTCGGGTAATTTAAAATGAATGTGTTTTTGCCGAAAGGACCCGAAGACCCAAACTCTCTTGCGTGTGTGCATCAATGTCTTTTTCAAACCTCTCCTCTGTTTGCCAAGAGCGCTTCCGACATTTTGTTGCTGGTGGTAGGTTAATTTTCGTGGAGACAAACATGACAGTCAATTTTAAATGTAGCCAACATTTTAACGTTTACCTTGGTGTCGTCGTCAGATAACAAAGTAAAACAAATGGAGCAGCTCGCCAAATTGGTTGAGAGACCAGCAGGGTTTCTTTTTTGTCTGACTTCTGCGTGCGGACCGCAGTTTTTACACAAGTCGGTGCCGTTTACATTCGGGTCCAGTCGGGTAAAAAAAATTGACACTGGTTCGGGTCGGACTCTGGTCTATTTTTTTCGGGTTTGTCTCGGGTCGGGTCTTTCTTAAAAAAAAACTATTTATGCACGCCGGGTTCAGGTATAAAGTGATTTGGGACATTTCGGGTAGGGTACATTTCTTTGGACCTGAGAAGACCTCTAGTATGGACCTGCAAAACACAGCTGTAACGTCAATAGTAAAACTTCAGCCTAAACGCTAGCATATATTAGATAAATATTTATGCATTTGGCAGACGCTTTATCCAAAGTGACTTAAGGGCGATTTATAGTCGTGCATAGGCTATCCGTAGCCTGTGTGTAGGTCTGCTTAGCCTTATGCGCACCTCACAAAAAATGTAACAGCGCGTCAGATCTACGCAGACCGCAAGCGCTGTGATTGGTCCACCAGAACCCCTACTGTCAGGTAAAAAAAAACTGCGTCATAGGTATTTCCGTTTGTGACGGTGAAAACAAAGATGAGCCAAGTTGAGGAGTGATTTAACTCAAACTGCAACAAAAGTCGCTGTTTATTTACTTCTATCATTGCTGGTCTTCTCAAATTATACAAAACAAGTTGCTATTTCTTCTTCGTTTGTGGGTTAACTTGCCAAGCTTCTTCTTCTCTGACGGTCGCGCTGCTACTGTGGTTACACGCGTGGATACTGCCTACCAGCGGTTTGCGGGTGTGTTTGCACGTCGACGCAGAGTACGACACAAAAGTATAAATGAAAACCGACGCGGAACCTACGCCGTAGGACCTACGCACGACTATAACGAGCCCTTTACAGGGCATTACACACAATAAATTTGTATCAGTATTAGTGACCTTGACCTTTTGGGATGCATATGTAATTCTCTACCTACCACTGAGCTATACATGAGAATATAACATTAACTAGCATATAATCACGTAACATTACAGTTGGTGTTATGTTGAGATTGGCCTGTTTTCCAGCAGTCTTTTGCATGCATGAGATTTACATAAGAAGGAGGAAACAATCGTGTTTGAAGCTCACAATGTCATTACCATAGAGCTCATATTATTTATCTACAAATACAGTGGTAAATACAGAATTACATTATACGGCACCTTGAAATGCTTTTAAATGCTACCCCACATATTTATTGTATATGATGACTTTGTATCTCTGAATATGGTGCAACCATTTTTAAGTTGTTGTTTTTTAAACACATACAGCTCTGTCGCAGTGCTGAACTCTCCACATGTTTGTAAATTCTTTATATTTGTAACAAACAGGAGATAAAATATTTTACTTATGCAAACCTCTTTTTTTCGGCATATTTGTAAATTATTCTCATAAAACCTTTTTGAGATTACAGTGTTATGCATCATAATTTACCAGCTTATTTTACTTAACACTCTATGGGCCCTGTCTTGCACCCAGCGCAATTGACTTTGTCAGTGACGCATGTATCATTCGTATTTTGCACCGGCGCACAGCGGGTTTTTGCCTCCACAGACGCACGTCGGCAAACTAGGGAATGAACTTGTGCTCCCTGGGCCGTTCAGCGCAAAAAAGGAGGCGTGTTCCGGCGCAAACCATCCCTGATGCTTTTTTGCTATTTTGTCAAAAAACAATTGTGCCACTGACCAGAAAAAAATAGTCTAAAGTCAGTGGCGCGTTGCGCGTTGTTCATTATGCTATTTTAAGGGCGCATGCTTGACCATAATGTACAGCGTGCACAACGCGCACACACTTTGCTTATCTAATCTACACAGATGCAACAGTTATTTTTGCAAATCATAAATTGTTACAAAAAAAAAATTAACACATGAGTTTTTATTTATTTTGTGTGGCTGCGTTAAAAAATTATCATGCAAATAACGATTAAAATATTTTCATAAGTTTGTTGTGTGGCTGTATTACGTTTATTTTATGCAAATAATAATTAAAATGTTTTCATAAGAAACCTTAATGTATGTTAACTTGATATGACTGAAATAACAACTTTTAAAGACAAACAAAGCTTTATTTACAAAAACTAAAAATTTTAATGAATAAAATAAAAAATTTTAAACTGGTGGTTTTCTTCCTCTGCTTACAGTTTTTCTGCTCATAAACTCTGCAATCTAAATAGGGAATCGCACGTTATGCCCAAAACACACCAATTATTCATAACGAAAATAGAAACAACCCTTTTAGATCGTGTGCCAGGTACACAAACCATTTTTCTTATTGTTAAACTAGAAAAAGTGGACCAGGCGCATTAGACCATGTGCTTAGATCGTTACCCTCAATGTTAAATGAAATCAAATGCAACAGACGCTACAAACAGATCATCAACTACAGATGAGTTCTAATGTCTTCTAAAACCCTTCTAGGCTTAACTTATGTGATTGATTTTCAAAACGTGTTAAACCTCCAAGAGACTGGCTGTTACCATGACTAAAATGTATCAAGATGTACTTAAGCTTATTTATTTAAAGCAGAGATACAGATGTTCCTGTAGCTCACTGCTAGACCACATTGCTGTTAATAACGTGATAGATTTGAATTAAGGGGAACACAAGTTTACATTAAATGCATTGTAGAATGCTTTTGAGAACTGGCTTGTACATGAAATGCATAACTGTTAAAAAAATATTAGCAGTAATATAATCTTTGTTCAAAACATAGCTCGGGACTAAAAAGATTCGGCAATGAGAGTTACATCATGACGTTTTAAGCGACCAATCAAGTAGGCCTTTTTAAGTTCGTGTTTAGACAACCATGATTACATTGTACGCACATCTGAGTGTATAAATATGACAAATATGAAAAAAGGGTCCCAAGCTGTCACTGGGGCGGTCCCCTTTCAAATCCTTTGCACCAAAAGAGTTCATAGTAGTATCTCAAAGTTACAGATTAGTATACATCATATTGGTACACATAATATAAGGGTACTGCCCCAATGACAGCTTAGGACCCTTTTTTTCATATTTGTCATATTTATACACTCAATGTAATTATGGTTGTCTAGACACGAAATTAAAAAGGTCAACTTGATTGGACGCTTAAAACGTCATGATGTATCGAGAAGACATTTATTAAAATAGTAGAGATTATTGTGAACTTTAAAAGGTTTTTATTTGTTGGCTAACAAAAACCGTGATTGTAAGTTCCAACATCTTGTAAAACATTTCCTAACTGAAGTTGGATCATGCTGGGCATCTGTTCACACAAGGCAGGCCCTGTTTTAAAATCAAATAAAGCATTTGTTCTGCACTTTCACTGACATAATGCTCGGGGAATTTGAAACAGAACCTGATTCTTGTGATTCCAGAACCCGCTAGGTAAACTTTTGGTGTTATCATCGAAAGTGACATCATGCCTTGAGACCAAACTAAGCTATCGGTAAATGACGTGGTTACCTCACACACGGTTGTTTACGTGTGATTTGTTTATTGTCAGTCATGATAGGTTAACCCATTAGAGGTCACATTTATGTGATTTTAAAGAATGAGTACACAAAGCTCTTGATGTAATAATAATAAACAGCAGATGGTAGCAACGGTTTAATAAAATAGCTATTCATACCAGCACATCAGTTTGAGGTGTGTGGAAGAGGACTGTCAGATCCCATTAAAAACCCTTAAAGTTTCAATTAGTGAATAAAATGATGTGTGTGAAATTTGGATGTGACTCCATGAGATCAGTGAATACGCAGAGCAAATCCGTTATTTATTTCACACTGATAGGTCCCTAGACAGCCATTACTAACCTAATATCCTGTTTCAGAGTGAGCCTCGCTTTAGCCTGTTGGTCTTGGCTATTCACCAAAGCGTGAAAGTATGAAAATTGTCCAGTCATGGCCTGAAGCACTTGAAACCACCGATGTTCCAGGGCTCTGAACATGTGTTTAAGAGAAGTGCGCCACAAAACTGGAACTATATTTGCAGCTACTTGCCGTACTACATATTTCATTGACCACAATGGTCTGAAAGTGCAGTTATGCCGGGGCATAGATAAACACGCCACACTTCCTCCAGGCATTTTATCAGCATTTCTCATTCTGGCGGGCTTGAACTCTTCCCCTCCAGCGCTAAACGCGTCAAGACCCTTTGGAGTACAGAGAGGCCAGAAATAGCTTTGACGTGTTGTGTAGCGGACATGGAAACAAAAGACATTATAGCAGGCCTCAGTCCACAAGACCTTCTGAGAGGAACCCAAATAGTCCCCAAACTTACTGTACAATCACAATGACTTCATAATATTTAACTTTGAATGGTGTAAAGTGAGCATTTCCTAATATGTCAAGCAAAACCTAAACAATAACAAAAGTTGAAAAGAAAATCTTAGTGCCTGCAAAAAAAGAGATTGCTAGTTTTTGCACACAATCAATATCCAACTTTATCTGTTAGATTTGGCTGTGGACAGCTATTGCTGTTCAGTTACTAATATAAAAAGGGTTACATTCATTAGCATTGTCTAACATATACAGTACTGTAAATCCCAAAGGTGTTATAATACATGTCAGAACTCGTTCTAAATAATTTGTAATGGAAATTCATTATCCATAATCTAACTGTAAGATCAGTGTTTTATAAAACCAAGTGAGGCAGTTTAAAAGAAAAAAGTTTCCCCGAAAATCATAACTTACTCACCCTCATGTTTTGTAAAACCTATATGAGTTTCTTCATCTTTTGAACACAAAATAAGATATTTTAATAAATGATGGTAAGCACACAGTTGACGGCACCCATTGACTTCCATAGTATTTTGGTTTTCCTATTATGGAGGTCAATGGGTCAGCTATGTGCTTCACATCATTTATCAAAATATCTTTTTTGAGTAACAGAATAAAGAAACTCATACCAGTTTAAAACTACACGAGGGAGAGTAAATGATGACAACATTTTAGTTTTTGGGTGAACTATACCTTTAATGCATTACTTCATTGCTTAAGCCCCCTCCATTGGTTATAGACTATAAATAGAAACACTTTTTATTGTAAATTTATGTGCTTCCTTACATCTTTGCTTTTCAAGAGGTAATGAAACTTATTGCTTGTAATTCTGCTGTTTCATATCAACTCTCACTTAATGGGTGAATCCACATTACTCTGATACCACAATATTTTAAAAACAAACAGGCTATCCCAACCAATTACAGTACATGCTGTAAGAAATGTGGTTTAAATTACTATTGATTCACAAATTGGTGCTAAATAGCACTAAAAGTGGTTCACTGGCTCGTAATCATAGGGGAACTACTTTAAGTGCAAAAGATCACCTGTGTAGAAGCATATTGTGCTATTTGAACCATAAGTGATGTTATGGTCATGCTTTAGCAACAAAAAGGTGCAACGCGTCATTACCTGAAAAAACCACACCCACCGGGGGGGGAGAGAGGCTGCCTCCTTGTCATTTCTGGCTTATAACAAAAAAAACTGAATAATGCCTAAAAGCTGCCGTGTGAAAGGGTGTACAGCTGACAAGCCAAAAAAAAATAAATTACGTTTTTATAAGCTGTCGATCCCCAAAAATTGAGCATTTAAAAGACACAAAAGTGGATACAGGCAACTTTTCATAGTACTGTACTACTATTATTAGAAGTACACCCACTGGAGGGAAACGTAGTCGGCGATCCACTTTTGTGTCTTTAAACGCTAGTTTTTTGGGGTCAACAGCTTATAAAAATGTATTTCTGTTTTTTTTAACTTGTTAGCTGTACACCTTGTCACACAGCAACTTTTAGGCATTATTCTGTTTTTGTTATAAGCTAGAAATGACAAGGAGGCAGCCTCACGTAATACAAAGTCAATGAAGACGGTTGGATTGTTTCCCCCCGGTGGGCATGGTTTTCAAATTAGCATAACTGCGCTCTGTCTCTATACTGAAGGTGTTGTATACACTCACCTAAAGGATTATTAGGAACACCTGTTCAATTTCTCATTAATGCCATGGTGTAATGGTGTGGGGGATGTTTTCTTGGCACACTTTAGGCCGCTTAGTGAAGTTCTGAAGGGGCATCGTTTAAATGCCACGGCCTACCTGACTTCCAGCAGGATAAAGCACCATGTCACAAAGCTCGAATCATTTAAAATTGGTTTGTTTAAATGCCACGGCCTACCTGAGCATTGTTTCTGACCATGTCATCCCTTTATGAGCACTATGAACCCATCCTCTGATGGCTACTTCTAGCAGGATAATGCACCATGTCACAAAACTCGAATCATTTCAAATTGGTTTCTTGAGTTCACTGTACTAACATGGCCCCCACAGTCACCAGATCTCAACCTAAAAAAGCATCTTTGGGATGTGGTGGAACGGGAGCTTCGTGCCCTGGATGTGCATCCCACAAATCTCCATCAACTGCAAGATGCTATCTTATCAATATGGGCCAACATTTCTAAAGAATGCTTTCAGCACCTTGTTGAATTAATGCCAAGTAGAATTAAGGCAGTTCTAAAGGCGAAAGGGGGTCAAACTCAGTATTAGTATGGTGTTCCTAATAATGCTTTAGGTGAGTGTATATAGCAATAAAAATGGTTCCCCCCAGCTTTTAGTACTATTTAGCACCTTTTTTAGAGTGTAGATGTCAAATATAGAAATCTTAATATACGGTATAACATTTTGCATAATTATTGTATGCCATTGGATGCTGGACTAAAGCTGTCTGGTATGGGAGAATGATCCTTTATGTACAGTAATACATAGGATATGTACATTTATCAATTATATATAATTGCAAATGTTTTTATTGACAATGAGATAAACCTAGATTATTGACTACAGTGAATTAGAGTAAACAATGTAGTTGCTAAAGTAAATTGTATTTACATAGACTATTACATGTTCTATCATTTGATAGACTGTATTTATAATGGAAGAAGAAAAGGGTATCCAAGACATGTTACTTGGTTACACAATGCTTACACAATAGTACCTGTAGTAGTTTAATAGTAGCACAACAGTTTGTTGGTTTTTAACTTTGTTCAGATGCCCTCTTAAAGAAAACGTCCGAATGTGTTGTGGTTTACTACCATCTAGTGGAATTAGATTCTTCCTACAGCCATTAATAGTTTTTATACAGCCCCAACCAATTATCTCAATGCTTTCTCTGTCTGTTTTCTTACACACACACACACACACACACACACACACACACACACACACACACACACACACACACACACACACACGGCTTGAAATGAAAGATAATCATTGATTTTAAAGTATACAGAAGGAATTTGTAAGAGGGCTTCAAATGTAGTAAAAGGGGGGTTGATTCCACTTACTGCATTTAAGTCACAAGCGAAATGCAAAAATTAAGTAACACCAAATGCAAGACATAATTACCTGAATTTCATCTGTACTCATTCAGATATTTAAATGAATACATACATCACCCAGTTGGTTTACGGTAAACACTTGTCTGAGGAAGATAAAAGGAAATGTGAGTGAGTTTATTGTTTAAAGAGATGTTGTGTTTGACTGAGCTTCAGCGCTGTTGTTTAGAGAAGTTGTTAGAAATATCTAATGACATTACTGCTGCCTGGCTTTTGTAAATATTTCCTCATTTTATTTGTATATATTGAAAAAAAAAACACCCATTAATATTGAACAGCTGTCAGGAGGAGGCGTCATTTTGGTTTATTATTTTGTTATAAAAGGGAAAGATAAGAAACAGATTTGGTCATGTTTGCTTTTTCTTGAATTGAAGCCTTGTTTTTGGTTAGTTTTGCAGGCCTGACCTCCTCCTGAGACTAAAAGCTTTTTATTTTTTGTTTAGTTTATGCTCTATATATGTAAATAATTAATATTTACTGAAGTATTATGGCAGGGCTTTACGGTTTTGAACCCAGTTACTACAATTTTTTTTTCCTGGGAAAGTGCATTCTTTTTATTTTTTATTTTTTTTAGATTTCCCAAGAGCACTGAGGATTGAGGTTTTGCACTTAAACTTCTAATGCAGACCATAGGCCTTGATCGGCATTATGAAACAAACAGTTAAACCTTTTGTTACTACTGTACAGTGTATAACTGAACCCAAAATATCCTAAATATAATTATGTATACAAACATAAAGAAGATTGTTTTAGAGTTACTTACTAAATCTTTCAACAGTAAGTGCAGCACAAGCTGTGTGTAACTTCACAATATCACAAAGTTTAATATATACTACACACTGCCTCAAAAACTTTACTCTATCATAAATTGGGATCGGGTTCAATTTTCTCCATGTTTTGCACCTGTAGCAAGTATTTTGAGAGGTGTTTTGACAATTCAGTGCCACCGTACAACAGCACAAGTCCAATTTTAAAAGTGAATTCACTTTTTATGCACTCGGTGTAACATGAAAAGATTATAAATAAAAGGATAACAAAAGAAACTGCGATCAGAGCTAGTAGTTGCAAGTAGGGCTGCAACAATTAATTGTGCAAATGCCCATTTTCTCAATGAATGAATTTTAATGAATTACGGTGAAATCCAGCACATCATAAAGCCAGGGGGCGCTCTCGTGCAGAAACTCCCTTTGTGCCACAGAACAAGTAGCATTACAAACACTATTCCAGGAAATGTCTACAGGAATATTTATATTGCTGTTCTTCAAACTGTTTCAGGTATTTTCATGATAATAAAGAATATTTTTAATGATTTTTAATGATTTTGTTTTGTTTTGGAGTGTTGCTTTTTTAAATGCACGTTATAAATGACTCCGACTCATAATGATTTAAGATTGATAAGGACTTCCTACTGACCAAATGCCCTAGTATATGCACAAGCTGTGCATGAAACACAGAATTGCAGCCTTGCAATTTCAGGCATTTATAATGGGACACACGATTAATCGTTACAGCCCTAGTTGCAGGTGGGTGGGTCAGTCTCAAATGGGTTGGATTTCATATTCTTGTAATGAGTAATGGGTGTGTTTTGGGCATAATGTGAAATAAACCAATGAGTCTCATCCCCTTTAAAAGCCAGTTGCACTGGCACTATGCCGATTCTGTATTTAGATGACGGACTTTGTACACTGTAAAACTAAGCGGTGGAAGAAGACCCCCAATTTAAGATTAATGACAAATAATTGTGTTGCTTTCACTTGTATAGAAATTTTTATTTTAAAACCTTTAAAAGCAGTTTTCTTTTAGTCATGGAAGTAAAAATAGCAGGCTTTTAATTGCTGTAAATGTATAGGTATCCATACACTCTAAAAATACTTTATTTGTAACAAACAGGCGATAAAGAATTTACAAAGTGCGGAGAACCATTTCAGCACTCGGACAGAACCGTGTGTTTTTTAAAGCATTACTTAAAATTGTTTCTCATCTCACCATATCCACAGGTACAGAGTCATCAAATACAATAAATCCATGGGGTAGCATTTTTTAAAAATCTCGTTTTCAGACCAGAACCGCCGCAAATGAATTTGCTACGTGGCGCTAAACGTGAAAATTATCATTACGCCGGGTTGAAACTAGAAAAAGACACTTGCGTCGCGCATTGCGCTGCATTGCGCCAGGTGTATGATAGGGACCACAGACTTAACATTACAATGGGCTCCATTGTTAAGAGACCGCTTTACTTCCTGCTTTCTTCAAAACAACCGCATCCTAATGACGAAAGCGCACCCGGGCTCGGATCGATAAAAGTACAAAGCGAGTGCATGCTTCTGGGGGAGTAGGGAGGGGGGAAAATCGTGCTGGGGCACGGTTTGGTTTGGATAGTGTGAGTGCACCCTTCGCCGCATACAAATCTCCAAAAAATTTTGATTGGTTTATTTAATGTGATGTGCGTTGTCGTATTGGTTTGTGCTCCACAGTTTATTTTTATTTGGTTTATTTAACTTAGTTGTGCCTTAACTGTTTAAAGATTAAATCAACATTTGTTCAGCTGCAATCTAGAAGTGACAATGGAAACAGTGTAAACCAGGGGCAGTTGTGCTGTTCTAACAATGCATCTTCTAACAGAAAAGATAAACAATGCAACTAATAGGGATGCGTACAAAAGCTCTACAATACTGCCTTCCAAGGCAGGAAAGGCAAGTCCGAATCCAATGTTTGGTTTACTACCTGTCTCCTGAGATACCTTCATAGTCATAGGAATGTGATTGGTCGAGCCTAGTCGAGTGGCCAAGAAAGGGGCTGATGCACAAATTTACTGTAAATAAAGTTACATTTTCACTTTTTACACCTTTTGATTGCATTTCTAGTGAGAAAATAGTATTTTAGTTTTTAAATAAGCGATTAATTATCAAAAAGGCGCTCTCTGTTTATATTTCAAACTGAATTTTATTACGCTGCCTAAGGTTGTCAGAAAGCATTTCTCAGAGCTGCCTTCATGCCGCCAAAGTCATTGCCTCGTGAGGCAGAGAGGCAACAAGTCAGCTACCTAAGCTTTCGGACGCAGCAAAGGTCGTATTGTTTTGCATTGCACACTTCACCGAAGATACTGAAGATACTGTTACTTAATCCAAATGTATTTCAAATATCACCCTTAACATCACAGATCTCAAATATAAATAAGAAAGCCACGACTAAAAAGCCCAATATTCAAGTATTCAAATAACACAAATGGCATAACATGTAACAGGCAACAAGGTGTAGAAATGGAAACAAAAAGAAGTACTTACAGGTAGACTCAGATATGGGATCAGAGATGAGTTGGATTCCAAATCTATTGCACAGACGTCCTTTCCCTAATAAGATAAAAAATAAGTAATTACAAAAACAATGCTTAAATAGCACCAAATGGTCCAATTCATGATTTTACATTTTCTTTGGTGTGTAAGTGTGTATTAGTACATGTTAACGATATGCAAAAGGTACAAACCCCAAAAGTAAACAATGAATCGAGTTATCGTCTCCAATGTAACTCTTTTTTCTTGGACTACAACAAACACACGGATTGGAAGCAACAGTTTACTTCCTGGGATTGATGACTTAGACAAAACCGACATTATAATAATTCCTCCCGCTTCTGACTCACAGCCTGTAAATTAACTCCTGTCAACATTGCATTGTGAGCGAATCTTTCAAACATAGTCAAGAGCGTCACATTTCCGGCTGAAGTCAGAGGTATTCTGAGGTATTCTAAAATAGGTCATTGAAATTTGGCTCCCCTTGTGATGTCAGAAGGGGATAATACCGCCCCTTAATCTGCACTATACAACCACGACACTGCCTTCTAGTGCAGTGATCAACTCATTTGCATTAAAAAAATTAAAACATTTTGCTCACACCTACAAAGTGGATTTTTTTACATTTTATAATAAATTATCTATATGGTATTTTAAGCTAGAACTTCACATATGTACTCTGGGGACACCAAATATTTATTTGACATTTTAAAAAATCTTATAAAATGTCCCCTTTAATATACAAAATCAACTTCACCAGGGTATTTATTTTGTAGATAGATACAATGAAGTGCTCCTGGGCTACTACTTGTGAAGCTACAAGCTGTGAAGTGAAGCTGCATTGGGTCATTCATGCATTACCTTGATGTCTGAGGCAGATTAAGGAGAAAAACTGTACTGTTTTATTTTAAGATCTTCAGGTTTGTGCTGTCTGCAATCATGGGTTTGCGAGCTACTGTGACCTAGGCATTATTCTTGGTGGACAAGACTTTATGAGAAACCATTTCTGTTAAGAGATAAACATTATCTTTATTGTCCGGAAATACAGTAGCAGTTTTAACATAAAGTGGCATGGCATCTTACGCACAGAAGCCACTGGCACGTGCCACTATGTTTAGTGGCACTTCCGGTTTCCATTGGCTCGTACCACTCCGTTTGGTTGCTCGTACACTGACACATGTCAGTAAAACTTAGGTTTGATTGAGGCATGTGGCACTGATAGTCACCGATCGATCATTACAGATTCGAGCGTAACTTATGCGTGCTGCTGCTATGTTCATTTAATTGTGACACAATGATTTTGTGTGTCCTTTCTGACTCTGATGTTTCAGGTAACCGAATGCGTAAATTGAGTCGAGAGCTAAATATATCATATTGACGCTCATTCATAAAGGAATTGTATGATCACAATATTTAAAATGGAAATGCATAATATGCAAAGTGTTTTCATTTAATAAAGCACAGCATTTGTCTGAGCCATGGTCGTGTGAACATTGTGCCTTTTCTTAATATTTAATCAGTTTTTGTAAATCTTTTTTTAAAGTAGTATGCCTAATTTAATTGAGTCTACTAGATAAATGAAAGACGAGATCGAAGAAAAAAACTGACTCCTCC
This sequence comes from Paramisgurnus dabryanus, assembly GCF_030506205.2. Classification (NCBI taxonomy): domain Eukaryota; kingdom Metazoa; phylum Chordata; class Actinopteri; order Cypriniformes; family Cobitidae; genus Paramisgurnus; species Paramisgurnus dabryanus. Next base: position 65,424,130 of record NC_133337.1, on the reverse strand, counting down.
TTAAAGCATACTGTCGGCAACATTTAGATCCAATGAAATGCATAAAATAAAGGAAAAAACAGTGTTTGATTTAATCGTTTGTAAAGTGTATTGCTAAGTGCTTTGTAAATCTGTTTTGCTTTGAAATAATCCAACAATTTATTTAAAATAATGACCATCTCATAAATGTTGTGAAATAATAATTTGTTCAAACCCTTATTTCTTATAGACAACAATCTATATAGACTATATAAAATGTAATTTTGAAGGGCACGTGACGTATCTGCACTGTCAACATCGTGTAAATATCAAGTTGTAAAAAAATAAAATAAATATCAAGTTGTAAAATATGTAATAGGACATTGTTTTTAAACATAAACATGGTTAGACTGACACCTACTGTTTTGGCGTGCATGTGTGTAAATGCGGTGCTTTGCAGAAAAAAAATATTATAATATTCTGCGAGATTCTTATAAATGACACTTTTTATTAAATACAACACATTGGCACTGTTTACAAATAAAAACATGGCACTCACAGACTACATTTTCACAAATAATACAATTAGAAAATGTATATTTAAAACTATTATACAATATACAATATAGCTCAGACAAATGTTGTGCTTTATTAAATATATAAAATATTTGCCTTCCCATTTTAAATATTTACATTTTTAATACTTAATTTTTGAATTATGATCATACGATCATCAAAATGTCCTTTTTAGCTCTCGATGCATTTCAAACATTCGGTTACCGGAAACACCAGACAGTCAAAAAGGACACACAAAATCATTGTGTCACAAATGAATGAACATAGCAGCAGCACGCGTAAGTTACTCTCGGTTCTGTAATGATCGATCGGTGCATTTCAGTGCCACATGCCTCAATCCAACAGACCTAAGTTTTACTGACATGTGTCAGTAGACAAGCCACAAACGGAATGGTATGAGCCACTGGACATCGGAAGTGCCACTCGACGAGCCACCACTAAACAGTGAGCCACTGGACACCGGAAGTGCCACTCGACGAGCCACTAAACGGAGTGTCATGAGCCACTGGACACCGGACGTGCCACTCGACGAGCCACTGGTACGAGCCAATTGAAACCGGAAGTGCCACTAGAGTTGTGACGTTCGCGAACGAACCGGTTCTTTTGAACGGCTCACAAACATGAACGATGGGAGCCGAGTCGCGGCTGGAGGGGAGCCGTTCTTTCTGTCGTTCTTTTTTCCTATGCGTGTTTCACACAGATGCACACAAATTAGCTCCTCCGCGAGACAGAACAGTTACAGGGGGAGGGGCGCACCCAGCGGAGGGGTTGTTCATTTAAGACTTGAAGGGGCTGATGTCCTATTTGCAAAGTTTACATTAGTAATAGTAGTAATATTGGACTGTATGTAGACATTTCCATTTTATTTATTCTAAATTGTGGAAGTGTTTGTAGTAAAAGCTATTTTGCACAGAAATTCATTGCAGCAGGCTTTGTTTTGATATTTATTTGTGAGCAGGTATTGTATGAATAACATAAGACAACGTAGCTTTACACTTTGTACTAAAGATAAATCCAAAATAGTGATGTCACTGTCTAATGTTGTGAAACCCTATGGAATATAGTCTACACACGACAAATGAGTTAATGATCAATATTTCAGAATCATTCAAACTCAGATATTGGTGTGTGATATCTGAGTTTTAATGATTTGACTACAAATCTAACCTCATCATTCCTCCCAGTGATTATTTACAGTTTTACAGGATAAACTGAGATGCCCCCAAGCTGGCTTCTTAAAACTGACTAAATATTTAAAAAGAGCCAAATGAGCCGTTCTTTTGAACGGCTCTTTGAAAGGAACGGATCGCCAAGATCCGGATCCCCTGAAAGAGCCATAAATCCCATCACTAAGTGCCACAAAACATAGTGGCACGTGCCACTGGCTTCTGTGCGTAAGATGCCATGCCACTTAATGTTAAAACCCCTTCTCCGTTCTTTTTTCCTATGCGTGTTTCACACAGATGCACACAAATTAGCTCCTCCGCGAGACAGAACAGTTACAGGGGGAGGGGCGCACCCAGCGGAGGGGTTGTTCATTTAAGACTTGAAGGGGCTGATGTCCTATTTGCAAAGTTTACATTAGTAATAGTAGTAATATTGGACTGTATGTAGACATTTCCATTTTATTTATTCTAAATTGTGGAAGTGTTTGTAGTAAAAGCTATTTTGCACAGAAATTCATTGCAGCAGGCTTTGTTTTGATATTTATTTGTGAGCAGGTATTGTATGAATAACATAAGACAACGTAGCTTTACACTTTGTACTAAAGATAAATCCAAAATAGTGATGTCACTGTCTAATGTTGTGAAACCCTATGGAATATAGTCTACACACGACAAATGAGTTAATGATCAATATTTCAGAATCATTCAAACTCAGATATTGGTGTGTGATATCTGAGTTTTAATGATTTGACTACAAATCTAACCTCATCATTCCTCCCAGTGATTATTTACAGTTTTACAGGATAAACTGAGATGCCCCCAAGCTGGCTTCTTAAAACTGACTAAATATTTAAAAAGAGCCAAATGAGCCGTTCTTTTGAACGGCTCTTTGAAAGGAACGGATCGCCAAGATCCGGATCCCCTGAAAGAGCCATAAATCCCATCACTAAGTGCCACAAAACATAGTGGCACGTGCCACTGGCTTCTGTGCGTAAGATGCCATGCCACTTAATGTTAAAACCCCTTCTCCGGAAATAGGTATTTTTTATATCACCAATGCTATAAACATAAGAAAGCTGCAATATAGACCCTTTGCACGTGACGTCACGGTCTACTCGCGCGAATTATGGACGCCATGACGGACGGCGGAAGTGCTATATTGTAGACGGACGGCAAGCCGAACAAGTACGTGTTTGTGTTCGTTAGGGTCATAAAATGGTTATTTCGTGTTGCTATGATGCACCTACCATTACAGAAAAGTGGCTAAATACATTATTTTTACATGAATGTTATTGTTTAATGGTGCAGTGACACCATAAATCATAGCTGCTAACTCCCACGCATCGCAATTGACCCCATTCTCACGCCACACATCCATTTTCACGATGTAAGTAGCTAAACCAGTGCTCGCAGTACTGACACTTTTATATTTTAGCATACCTTCACTGTCTTTTGCGTGCCACCACTTCTCATGTTGCTGGTACTTTGCTGCAAAGAGTCAAAGAGCATTTCACTTTATGTGGCGCTGCGCAGGAAGTTCGGCAGCGAGGACATCAGAGTACCGCGAGAGCAAGTCGAAATGTTACAAAAGGGTCCGCCTTTACCTTTGCTCTCGCGTTACTCTGATGTCATACGCCGATCAGTCAGCTCCGCACCAGTCGAACACACAAAGCGTCAAGGTCTGGATGAAAAGTAGAGACCTGCCCGGATTCCACGCACGCAGATACCCTCAGAAAACAGCAATTTTAAGCAACCATCACTCGCGTGTGCATGTTTGCAAGCAGTACAAGCCTGCGTGATGTTTGCGGTGACAGGTTTTAATAAAAAAAGTCAATTGATATTTGACATCTATAAACAATAATATATACGAAATATAATTATATGGTCTTGACATACACATTATCTGTTGCTTTAGTTTAATATAAACTACTCATTTGGTTTATTTGATTTTGACAGTCCCTCTATCACAAATCATCACTTTACGCTTCTCTTTCTCAGTGGATAAACTGAATCAAAGCTGCTGTTATCTGCAGTTATACATTTTACAGAGACCAGTAGCCCATTCATTAGATTTTATCAGAAGAAAAGCATAATAGAAGTGTATAAAATAATAGTAAAGACTCTAATCTCAGGCATTTAAACTCAGTAAAAGCTTTTATTTCAATTTAATTTCTAAAATATGATTCGATTTGTACTGTGAACCATTTTACCGCAGTCTTTTCCAACTATTTAACACAGAAATAGCTAAAATCCACACTATTATCAATTGGCAAATGGTTAGGACTCAGAAGTTGGCAGCTCTGCAGACTTTTAAAAGCCTTAAGATCAGCACCAGTGTATGGGGATATCCCGTTTACCACATAGTGGTACAAATCATGACTGCGGTCAAGCCAGCCGCCACTCCGAAAAAGACGGTCAAACTAGCCCCCCGTTTTTTTTCTGTGTGCACATAAATGAGACATTACGGTAAACGCACGAGAGGAATGATTTCAAAATAAAAGTTTCTCACTTAATCTGCTGATATTTCTGTTGAATTATGTGTCTCTTTTAAGTCATTGCTAGGGTATTATGGGTGGTTGCTAGCAGGGGCGTCATGCACCAATTTTTTTTAAGGGGGCACAGTGTGCACAGCTTACAAAAATGTGTGCATACATAGTGATGGTCGTTTTCGAAGCACTGCTTCATGAGGCTTCGAAAAATTTATGAATCTTTTGTTTTGAATCAGTGGTTCGGAGCGTGTTTCAAACTGGCCCAAGTCACGTGATTTTAGCAAACGAGGCTTCATAAAAAGTCACAAGTTCATAAAACATTTATCCGAACTGACTAATAACACTACCATTTTGTCTACTTTTTGTTTATAAACAGATTTAATGACAAAAATGTGCATAATTAAAAGGGTAGTTAGTTTTAATGATTTGTTTGCCCCAAATAAAACTAAAAACACATAATACACTTTTAACTATGTCTTAATTAAGTTAAATATTTTTGAAACATATTTTAATAAAAATCTTGCTATTATTTTGTAAAAAAAAAAGGTGTAAAATGTCTGGACATATCTGCTTTTACACTCTTTTGACCAGCAGGGGCCGCCAGCGTGTTGGTTGTTTGGAACTACTTTGAAAAACTGAATCAATTTTCAAAGCAATTCGTTCAATCAATATTATAGAGCTTTCAGTCTTTTCCGTGGCACTATTTTGAGCCTTCCTGCCTTCATGACAAAAACCTCCAAAATAAAAGTGTTGACTAACTTTCATATCAAATACTATTCAATCGGAATAATGACATATTGGCATCATATTTACATCTGGAACGGCATGATTTTTTATTAACGTTTTGTTTAATGACTTGTTTAATTGTGTCAATGCATTTTGCACAACAACTGCACAATCCTATACAATTAATGTAATTTTAAATCCATAAAGTTACAACGAAAATTACATAAGCTATAGCCACGTGATTGAGTTTAATGTTCAATAATGATAAAAAAAAATGTTTGGATAAAAATTATTAGAGGAACGGATTTTTGCATTCAACTTTACCTCATATGTGAGCATGTGTGATTCCGCGCCCCCTGATGACGTCAGCGACTACGCTGTATGCAGCGCCTGCCGCCAGAAGTAATGTAACACGATCAAAACACTATAAAAACGGCGAAAATCTCCGAAAAGTGACAAGGATGCTGCACAGAATTAATAATATTGTGCATAGTAAACAGATTAAAAGACAAATAACAGATTAATAAGCGCTTCTTTGATTTTGAGCCTCAAAAAACCAAGGGGGCAACTGCCCCCTCAGTTTGAATGGGCATGACGCCTCTGGTTGCTAGGCTGTTTCTCTTGCATTCTGTGTGGTTGCTAGGGTTCTATAAATGGTTGCTAGGCTGTTTTTGTTGCATTATGTGTCTGTTTTAAGTAATTGCTAGGGTATTATGGGTGGTTGCTAGGCTGTTTCTCTTGCATTCTGTGTGGTTGCTAGGGTTCTATAAGTGGTTGCTAGGGTGTTTCTGTTGCATTCTGTTTGGTTGCTAGGCTGTTTCTGTTGCATTCTGTGTCTGTTTTAAGTCATTGCTAGGGTGTTATGGGTGGTTGCTAGGCGGTCTCTCTTGCATTCTGTGTGGTTGTTAGGCTGTTGCTAAGGTTCTTTAAGTTGTTGCTAGGGTATTATGGGTGGTTGCTAGGTTGCTTCTCTTGCATTCTGTGTGGTTGCTAGGCTGTTACTAGGGTTTTATGCGTGGTTGCTAGGTTGTTATTGTTGCATTCTGGTTGATGCTGTGCTATTGTTAGGGCTTTTTAAGTGGTTGCTAGGGTATAGCTTTGGTTTTCTATGCGATTGCTAGACTGTTGCTAGGGTATTATGGGTGGTTGCTAGGCTGTTTCTATTGCATTTTGTGTGGTTGCTAGGGTTCTATAAGTGGTTGCTAGGCTGTTTCTGTTGCATTATGTGTCTGTTTTAAGTCATTGCTAGGGTATTATGGGTGGTTGCTAGGCGGTTTCTCTTGCATTGTGTGTGGTTGCTAGGGTTCTATAAGTGGTTGCTAGGCTGTTTCTGTAGCATTCTGTTTGGTTGCTAGGCTTTTTCTGTTGCATTCTGTGTCTGTTTTAAGTCATTGCTAGGGTATTATTGGTGGTTGCTAGGCGGTCTCTCTTGCATTCTGTGTGGTTGCTAGGCTGTTGCTAGGGTTCTTTAAATTGTTGCTAGGGTATTATGGGTGGTTGCTAGGTTGTTTCTCTTGCATTCTGTGTGGTTGCTAGGCTGTTACTAGGGTTTTATGCGTGGTTGCTAGGTTGTTTTTGTTGCATTCTGGTTGATGCTGTGCTATTGTTAGGGCTTTTTAAGTGGTTGCTAGGGTATAGCTTTGGTTTTCTATATGATTGCTAGACTGTTGCTAGGGTATATGGGTGGTTGCTAGTCTGTTTCTGTTGCATTCTGTGTCTGTTTAAGTCATTGCTAGGGTATTATTGGTGGCTGCTAGGCTGTTTCTATTGCATTCTGTGTCTGTTAAAAGTCATTGCTAGGGTATTATGGGTGGTTGCAGGGCTTTATCTGTTGCATTTTGCATGGTTGCTAGGCTGTTTCTATTGCATTCTGGGTCTGTTTTAATTCATTGCTAGGGTATTATGGGTGGTTGCTAGGCTATTCTGTTGCATTATGTGTCTGTTTAAGCCGTTGCTAGGGTATTATGGGGGGTTGCTATGATGTTTCTGTTACATTCTGTGTCTGTTTTAAATCATGGCTAGGCTATTTCTATTGCATTCTAAGTCGTTGCTAGGGTATTATAGGTGGTTGCTAGGCTGTTTCTATTGCATTCTGTGTCTGTTTTAAATCGTAGCTAGGGATTTATGGGTGGTTGCTAGGCTGTTTCTGTTGCATTCTGTGTCTCTTTTAAATCATTGCTAGGGTATTGTGGTTGTTTGCTAGGCTATTTCTATTGCATTATGTGTGGTTGCTAGGCTGTTACTAAGGTTTTTTTAAATGGTTTTCTCTGTGATTGCTAGACTGTTGTTAGGCTATATGGGTGGTTGCTAGGCTGCTGTTCTGGCATTCTTTCTGGTTTCTAGGTTGTTGTTGTGGAATTCTGGTTGGTTGCTATGCTATTGCTCTTGTTTTCTGGGTGATTGCTAGACTGTTGATAGGGTTTTATTGGTTATTGCTAGGCTGTTGTTGAGATATTATGGTGGATTACTATAAAGTTGCTAGCATATTAAGGGTGGTTGTTAGGCTGTTGCTGTGACATTCTATGTGATTGCTGGGCTGTTGCTAGGCTACGGTATTTAAATTGGTTGCTAGGATATTATGTTTTCTTGGTGATTGCGACGTTGAGGCTGTGTCTTTCTAAATGATTGATAGGCCTTTGCTAGGGTATTTTAGGTGGTTTATTAAATTGCTAGGCTGTTCAGGGTAGTTAACACAGAACTGTTATGCATATAATAGAGAGTCAGTGAGTGAATGATTGGTAGTTGATACAGCATTATGGGTGGCTGTTAGTGTTACTAGATGCTGGGTTGTTCAGGGGATTGACAGAGCATTGCTATATAGTTGATAGGGTATTTAAATGAGAAGGCTCTAAAATATCCAACACATGCTGTATTTTTATATATTTAGTTAGATGTTAAAGGAACTACCTGTTTCCAAAGAATCATTCCATCTCTGAAAGATGGTACACCATCTCAGGTTGTCACTCATGCAGTATCATCACAGTCTGATATGCTGTTTTTAAAATAGACACCTCTAAGATGTCCTATACACTCTGTATTTTCTATACATTCTGTTAGATATTAAAAGAAAACTACCTGTTTCCACAGAATCATTCTACTTCTGAATGATAGTACACCAACTCAGGTTGTCACCCCTGCAGTATCATCACAGTCTGATATGCTGTTTTTAAAATAGAGAGTTCGAAAATGTCCTATACATTCAGTTAGACGTTAAAGGGAAACCACCTGTTTGCGCAGAATAATTTTACCTCAGAGTGACAGTATCCCACCTCAATGTGTCACTCACACAATATCAAGTCAATAATTTGCACAGAATAATTTCACTTCAGAGTGACAGTATCCTACCTCAAGGTGTCACAGACAACATATCAGACCAATCTGATATGGAGTTTGTAAAATACAGCTCTCCAACTTAACCTAAATACATATTTATTTCTATAAGATCAAATACATGTTTATTTCTATAAGATCAAATACATGTGCAAAGGAAACTACCTGTTTGCACAGAATGATTTTACTTCAGAGTGACAGTGTACCACCCCAAGGTGTCACTCACAACATATCAGGCCAATCTGATATGGAGTTTGTAAAATACAGCTCTCTGAAATAACATAAATACATGTTTATTTCTATTAAATCAAATAGATGTTTAAAGGAAACTATCTGTTTGCACAAAATAATTTCACTTCAGAGTGACAGTATACCACCTCAATATGTCACTCACACCGTATCAGGCCAATCTGATATGGAGTTTGTAAAATATAGCTCTCCAAAATAACCCAAATACACATTTATTTTTATAAGATCAAATAGATGTTTAAAGGAAACTACCTGTTTGCACAGAATAATTTCACTTCAGAGTGACAGTATACCACCTCATTGTGTCACTCACACTGTATCAGGCCAATCTGATATAGAGTTTGTAAAATACAGCTCTCCAAAATAGCATAAATACTTGATTGTTTCTATAAGATAAAAGAGGTGCTTAAAGGAAACTACCTGTTTGCACAGAATTATTTTACCTCAGAGTGACAGTATACCACCTCAATGTGTCACTTACATTGTATCAGGCCAATCTGATATAGAGTTTGTAAAATATAGCTCTCCAAAAAACCCAAATACACGTTTATTTTTATAAGATCAAATAGATGTTTAAAGGAACCTATCTGTTTGCACAAAATAATTTCACTTCAGAGTGACAGTATACCACCTCAATATGTCACTCACACCGTATCAGGCCAATCTGATATGGAGTTTGTAAAATATAGCTCTCCAAAATAACCCAAATACACATTTATTTTTATAAGATCAAATAGATGTTTAAAGGAAACTACCTGTTTGCACAGAATAATTTCACTTCAGAGTGACAGTATACCACCTCATTGTGTCACTCACACTGTATCAGGCCAATCTGATATAGAGTTTGTAAAATACAGCTCTCCAAATTAACATAAATACTTGATTGTTTCTATAAGATAAAAGAGGTGCTTAAAGGAAACTACCTGTTTGCACAGAATTATTTTACCTCAGAGTGACAGTATACCACCTCAATGTGTCACTTACATTGTATCAGGCCAATCTGATATAGAGTTTGTAAAATATAGCTCTCCAAAAAACCCAAATACACGTTTATTTTTATAAGATCAAATAGATGTTTAAAGGAAACTACCTGTTTGCACAAAATAATTTCACTTCAGAGTGACAGTATACCACCTCAATATGTCACTCACACCGTATCAGGCCAATCTGATATGGAGTTTGTAAAATATAGCTCTCCAAAATAACCCAAATACACGTTTATTTTTATAAGATCAAATAGATGTTTAAAGGAAACTACCTGTTTGCACAGAATAATTTCACTTCAGAGTGACAGTATACCACCTCATTGTGTCAATCACACTGTATCAGGCCAATCTGATATAGAGTTTGTAAAATACAGCTCTCCAAAATAACCTAAATACATGTTTATTTCTATAAGAACAAATACCTGTTTAAAGGAAACTACCTGTTTGCACAGAATAATTTTACCTCAGAGTGACAGTATACCATCTGAGGGTGTCACTTACATTGTATCAGGCCAATCTGATATAGAGTTTGTAAAATATAGCTCTCCAAAAAACCCAAATACACGTTTATTTTTATAAGATCAAATAGATGTTTAAAGGAAACTACCTGTTTGCACAAAATAATTTCACTTCAGAGTGACAGTACACCACCTCAATGTGTCACTCACACTGTATCAGGCCAATCTGATATAGAGTTTGTAAAATACAGCTCTCCAAAATAGCATAAATACATGTTTATTTCTATAAAGTAAAATAGATGGTTAAAGGAAACTACCTGTTTGCACAAAATAATTTCACTTCAGAGTGACAGTATACCACCTCAATGTATCACAAACACCGTATCAGGCCAATCTGATATAGAGTTTGTAAAATACAGCTCTCCAAAATAGCATAAATACACGTTTATTTTTATAAGATCAAATAGATGTTTAAATGAAACTACCTGTTGGCACAGAATAATTTCACTTCAGAGGGACAGTATCCCATCTCAGGGTATCAGTCACAACATATCAGGACAATCTGATATAGAGTTTGTAAAATACAGCTCTCCAAAATATCATAAATACTTGATTATTTCTATAAGATCAAATAGGTGCTTAAAGGAAACTACCTGTTTGCACAGAATGATTTTACCTCAGAGTGACAGTATACCATCTGAGGGTGTCACTTACACTGTATCAGGCCAATCTGATATAGAGTTTGTAAAATACAGCTCTCCAAAATAACCTAAATACATGTTTATTTCTATGAGATCAAATAGGTGCTTAAAGGAAATTACCTGTTTGCACAGAATAATTTCACTTCAGAGGGACAGTATCCCATCTCAGGGTATCAGTCACAACATATCAGGACAATCTGATATAGAGTTTGTAATATACAGCTCTCCAAAATATCATAAATACTTGATTATTTCTATAAGATCAAATAGGTGCTTAAAGGAAACTACCTGTTTGCACAGAAAGATTTTACCTCAGAGTGCAGTATACCATCTGAGGGTGTCACTTACACTGTATCAGGCCAATCTGATATGGAGTTTGTAAAATATAGCTCTCCAAAATAGCATAATATTCAATTATTTCTATAAGATCAAATAGATGCTTAAAGGAAACTACCTGTTTGCACATAATAATTTCACTTTAGACAGTATATCACCTCAAGGTGTCACACAATATCAAGACAATCTGATATGGAGTTAGTAAAATACAGCTCTCCAAAATAACCTAAATACATGTTTATTTCTATAAGAACAAATGCCTGTTTAAAGGAAACTACCTGTTTGCAGAGAATAATTTCACTTCAGAATGACAGTATACCACCTCAAAGTGTCACTCACACAATATCAAGTCAATCTGATGCAGAGTTTTTAAAATACAATGTGTATTTAAATTCTTTTGAAGAGCTGTATTTTACAAACTCCATATCAGATTGTCCTGATATGTTGTGAGTGATACCCTGAGATGGGATACTGTCCCTCTGAAGTGAAATTATTCCGTGCAAACAGGTAGTTTTCTTTAAGCATCTATTTGATCTTATAGAAATAATTGAGTATTATGCTATTTTGGAGAGCTGTATTTTACAAACTCCATATCAGATTGGCCTGATATGTTGTGAGTAACACCTTGAGGTGGTATACTGTCACTCTGAAGTGAAATCATTCTGTGCAAACAGGTAGTTTCCTTTAAGCACCTATTTTATCTATAGAAACAATCAAGTATTTATGATATTTTGGAGAGCTGTAATTTATAAACTCCATATCAGATTGGCCTGATATTTTGTGAGTGACACCTTGAGGTGGTATACTGTCACTCTGAAGTGAAATTATTCTGTGCAAACAGGTAGTTTCCTTTAAACAGGTATTTGTTCTTATAGAAATAAACATGTATTTAGGTTATTTTGGAGAGCTGTATTTTACAAACTCCATATCAGATTGGCCTGATATTTTGTGAGTGACACCTTGAGGTGGTATACTGTCACTCTGAAGTGAAATTATTCTGTGCAAACAGGTAGTTTCTTTTAAACAGGCATTTGTTCTTATAGAAATAAAAATGTATTTAGGTTATTTTGGAGAGCTATATTTTACAAACTCCATATCAGATTGGCCTGATATGGTGTAAGTGACACCCTCAGATGGTATACTGTCACTCTGGGGTAAAATCATTCTGTGCAAACAGGTAGTTTCCTTTAAGCACCTATTTGATCTTATAGAAATAATTGAGTATTATGCTATTTTGGAGAGCTGTATTTTACAAACTCCATATCAGATTGGCCTGATATGTTGTGAGTAACACCTTGAGGTGGTATACTGTCACTCTGAGGTAAAATCATTCTGTGCAAACAGGTAGTTTCCTTTAAGCACCTATTTTATCTTATAGAAACAATCAAGTATTTATGATATTTTGGAGAGCTGTAATTTATAAACTCCATATCAGATTGGCCTGATATTTTGTGAATGACACCTTGAGGTGGTATACTGTCACTCTGAAGTGAAATTATTCTGTGCAAACAGGTAGTTTCCTTTAAACAGGTATTTGTTCTTATAAAAATAAACATGTATTTAGGTTATTTTGGAGAGCTGTATTTTACAAACTCCATATCAGATTGGCCTGATACGGTGTGAGTGACACATTGTGTTGGTATACTGTCACTCTGAAGTGAAATTATTTTGTGCAAACAGGTAGTTTACTTTAAACATCTATTTGATTTTATAGAAATAAACATGTATTTAGGTTATTTTGGAGAGCTATATTTTACAAACTCCATATCAGATTGGCCTAATACGGTGTAAGTGACACCCTCAGATGGTATACTGTCACTCTGGGGTAAAATCATTCTGTGCAAACAGGTAGTTTCCTTTAAGCACCTATTTGATCTTACAAAAATAAACATGTATTTGGGTTATTTTGGAGAACTGTATTTTACAAACTCCATATCAGATTGGCCTGATATGTTGTGAGTCACACCTTGAGGTGGTATACTGTCACTCTGAAGTGAAATCATTCTGTGCAAACAGGTAGTTTCCTTTAAGCACCTATTTTATCTATAGAAACAATCAAGTATTTATGATATTTTGGAGAGCTGTAATTTATAAACTCCATATCAGATTGGCCTGATATTTTGTGAGTGACACCTTGAGGTGGTATACTGTCACTCTGAAGTGAAATTATTCTGTGCAAACAGGTAGTTTCTTTTAAACAGGCATTTGTTCTTATAGAAATAAAAATGTATTTAGGTTATTTTGGAGAGCTATATTTTACAAACTCCATATCAGATTGGCCTGATATGGTGTAAGTGACACCCTCAGATGGTATACTGTCACTCTGGGGTAAAATCATTCTGTGCAAACAGGTAGTTTCCTTTAAGCACCTATTTGATCTTATAAAAATAAACGTGTATTTGGGTTATTTTGGAGAACTGTATTTTACAAACTCCATATCAGATTGGCCTGATACAATGTGAGTGACACATTGAGGTGGTATACTGTCACTCTGAGGTAAAATCATTCTGTGCAAACAGGTAGTTTCCTTTAAGCACCTATTTTATCTTATAGAAACAATCAAGTATTTATGATATTTTGGAGAGCTGTAATTTATAAACTCCATATCAGATTGGCCTGATATTTTGTGAATGACACCTTGAGGTGGTATACTGTCACTCTGAAGTGAAATTATTCTGTGCAAACAGGTAGTTTCCTTTAAACAGGTATTTGTTCTTATAGAAATAAACATGTATTTAGGTTATTTTGGAGAGCTGTATTTTACAAACTCCATATCAGATTGGCCTGATACGGTGTGAGTGACACATTGTGTTGGTATACTGTCACTCTGAAGTGAAATTATTTTGTGCAAACAGGTAGTTTACTTTAAACATCTATTTGATTTTATAGAAATAAACATGTATTTAGGTTATTTTGGAGAGCTATATTTTACAAACTCCATATCAGATTGGCCTAATACGGTGTAAGTGACACCCTCAGATGGTATACTGTCACTCTGGGGTAAAATCATTCTGTGCAAACAGGTAGTTTCCTTTAAGCACCTATTTGATCTTACAAAAATAAACATGTATTTGGGTTATTTTGGAGAACTGTATTTTACAAACTCCATATCAGATTGGCCTGATATGTTGTGAGTCACACCTTGAGGTGGTATACTGTCACTCTGAAGTGAAATCATTCTGTGCAAACAGGTAGTTTCCTTTAAGCACCTATTTTATCTATAGAAACAATCAAGTATTTATGATATTTTGGAGAGCTGTAATTTATAAACTCCATATCAGATTGGCCTGATATTTTGTGAGTGACACCTTGAGGTGGTATACTGTCACTCTGAAGTGAAATTATTCTGTGCAAACAGGTAGTTTCCTTTAAACAGGTATTTGTTCTTATAGAAATAAACATGTATTTAGGTTATTTTGGAGAGCTGTATTTTACAAACTCCATATCAGATTGGCCTGATATTTTGTGAGTGACACCTTGAGGTGGTATACTGTCACTCTGAAGTGAAATTATTCTGTGCAAACAGGTAGTTTCCTTTAAACATCTATTTGATTTTATAGAAATAAACATGTATTTAGGTTATTTTGGAGAGCTATATTTTACAAACTCCATATCAGATTGGCCTAATACGGTGTAAGTGACACCCTCAGATGGTATACTGTCACTGTGGGGTAAAATCATTCTGTGCAAACAGGTAGTTTCCTTTAAGCACCTATTTGATCTTATAAAAATAAACATGTATTTGGGTTATTTTGGAGAACTGTATTTTACAAACTCCATATCAGATTGGCCTGATATGTTGTGAGTGACACATTCAGGTGGTATACTGTCACTCTGAAGTGAAATTATTCTGTGCAAACAGGTAGTTTCCTATAAACAGGCATTTGTTCTTATAGAAATAAACATGTATTTAGGTTATTTTGGAGAGCTATATTTTACAAACTCCATATCAGATTGGCCTGATATGGTGTAAGTGACACCCTCAGATGGTATACTGTCACTCTGGGGTAAAATCATTCTGTGCAAACAGGTAGTTTCCTTTAAGCACCTATTTGATCTTATAAAAATAAACGTGTATTTGGGTTATTTTGGAGAACTGTATTTTACAAACTCCATATCAGATTGGCCTGATACAATGTGAGTGACACATTGAGGTGGTATACTGTCACTCTGAGGTAAAATCATTCTGTGCAAACAGGTAGTTTCCTTTAAGCACCTATTTTATCTTATAGAAACAATCAAGTATTTATGATATTTTGGAGAGCTGTAATTTATAAACTCCATATCAGATTGGCCTGATATTTTGTGAGTGACACCTTGAGGTGGTATACTGTCACTCTGAAGTGAAATTATTCTGTGCAAACAGGTAGTTTCCTTTAAACAGGTATTTGTTCTTATAGAAATAAACATGTATTTAGGTTATTTTGGAGAGCTGTATTTTACAAACTCTATATCAGATTGGCCTGATACGGTGTTTGTGATACATTGAGGTGGTATACTGTCCCTCTGAAGTGAAATTATTTTGTGCAAACAGGTAGTTTCCTTTAAACATCTATTTGATTTTATAGAAATAAACATGTATTTAGGTTATTTTGGAGAGCTATATTTTACAAACTCCATATCAGATTGGCCTGATACGGTGTAAGTGACACCCTCCGATGGTATACTGTCACTCTGGGGTAAAATCATTCTGTGCAAACAGGTAGTTTCCTTTAAGCACCTATTTGATCTTATAAAAATAAACGTGTATTTGGGTTATTTTGGAGAGCTATATTTTACAAACTCCATATCAGATTGGCCTGATACGGTGTAAGTGACACCCTCAGATGGTATACTGTCACTCTGGGGTAAAATCATTCTGTGCAAACAGGTAGTTTCCTTTAAGCACCTATTTGATCTTATAAAAATAAACGTGTATTTGGGTTATTTTGGAGAGCTATATTTTACAAACTCCATATCAGATTGGCCTGATATGGTGTAAGTGACACCCTCGGATGGTATACTGTCACTCTGAGGTAAAATCATTCTGTGCAGCAATCACATAGAATGTCACAGCAACAGCCTAACAACCACCCTTAATATGCTAGCAACTTCATAGTCATCCACCATAATATCTCAACAACAGCCTAGCAATAACCAATAAAACCCTATCAACAGTCTAGCAATTACCCAGAAAACAAGAGCAATAGCATAGCAACCAACCAGAATTCCACAACAACAACTTAGCAACCACACAGAACCCCAGAGCAACAGCCTAGCAACCGCCATAATTCCCTAGCAACCACAAAGAATGCCAGAACAACAACCTAGCAACCACCCATATAGCTTAGCAACAGTCTAGCAATCACAGAGAAAACCAAAGCTATACCATAGCTACCATTTAAAAAACCTTAGTAACAGCGTAGCAACCACACATAATGCAATAGAAATAGCCTAGCAACCACCCATAATACCCTAGCAATGAATTAAAACAGACCCAGAATGCAACAAAAACAGCCTAGCAACCACCCATAAATCCCTAGCTACGATTTAAAACAGACACAGAATACAATAGAAACAACCTAGCAACCACCCACAATACCCTAGCAACGACTTAGAATGCAATAGAAATAGCCTAGCAACCACCCACAATACCCTAGCAATGATTTAAAACAGACACAGAATGCAACAGAAACATCATAGCAACCACCCATAATACCCTAGCAATGAATTAAAACAGACCCAGAATGCAACAAAAACAGCCTAGCAACCACCCATAAATCCCTAGCTACGATTTAAAACAGACACAGAATACAATAGAAACAACCTAGCAACCACCCACAATACCCTAGCAACGACTTAGAATGCAATAGAAATAGCCTAGCAACCACCCACAATACCCTAGCAATGATTTAAAACAGACACAGAATGCAACAGAAACATCATAGCAACCACCCATAATACCCTAGCAACGACTTAAACAGACACATAATGCAACAGAAATAGCCTAGCAACCACCCATAATACCCTAGCAATGAATTAAAACAGACCCAGAATGCAATAGAAACAGCCTAGCAACCACACAGAATGCAAGAGAAACAGCCTAGCAACCACCCATAATACCCTAGCAATGACTTTTAACAGACACAGAATGCAATAGAAACAGCCTAGCAGCCACCAATAATACCCTAGCAATGACTTAAATAGACACAGAATGCAAAAGAAAAAGACTAGCAACCACCCATATACCCTAGCAACAGTCTAGCAATCACATAGAAAACCAGAGCTATACCCTAGTAACCACTTAAAAAGCCCTAGCAATAGCATAGCAAGCAACCAGAATGCAACAAAAACAACCTAGCAACCACGCATAAAACCCTAGCAACAGCCTAGCAACCACACAGAATGCAAGAGAAACAACCTAGAAACCACCCATAATACCCTAGCAATGACTTAAAACAGACACAGAATGCAACAGAAACAGCCTAGCATCCACCCATATACCCTAGCAACAGTCTGGCAATCACATAGAAAACCAAAGATATACCCTAGCAACCACTTTAAAAGCCCTAGCAATAGCATAGCAAGCAACCAGAATGCAACAAAAACAACCTAGCAACCACGCATAAAACCCTAGTAACAGCCTAGCAACCACACAGAATGCAAGATAAACAGCCTAGCAGCCACCAATAATACCCTAGCAACGATTTAAACAGACACAGAATGCAAGAGAAACAGACTAGCAACCACCCATATACCCTAGCAACAGTCTAGCAATCGCATACAAAACCAAAGCTATACCCTAGCAACCACTTAAAAAGCCCTAGCATTACCATAGCAAGTAACCAGAATGCAACATAAACAACCTAGCAACAACATATACAACCCTAGTAACAGCCTAGCAACCACACAGAATGCAAGAGAGACCGCCTCGCAACCACTCATAATACCCTAGCAATGACTTTAAACAGACACAGAATGCAACAGAATCAGCCTAGCAACCAAACAGAATGCAACAGAAACAGCCTAGCATCCAAACAGAATGCAACAGAAACAGCCTAGCAACCACTTATAGAACCCTAGCAACCACACAGAATGCAAGAGAAACAGCCTAGCAACCACCCATAATACCCTAGCAATTACTTAAAACAGACACATAATGCAACAGAAACAGCCTAGCAACCATTTATAGAACCCTAGCAACCACACAGAATGCAAGAGAAACAGCCTGGCAACCACCCATAATACCCTAGCAATTACTTAAAACAGACACATAATGCAACATAAACAGCCTAACAACCAAACAGAATGCAACAGAAACAGCCTAGCAACCACTTATAGAACCCTAGCAACCACACAGAATGCAAGAGAAACAGCCTAGCAACCACCCATAATACCCTAGCAATTACTTAAAACAGACACATAATGCAACATAAACAGCCTAACAACCAAACAGAATGCAACAGAAACAGCCTAGCAACCACTTATAGAACCCTAGCAACCACACAAAATGCAAGAGAAACAGCCTAGCAACCACCCATAATACCCTAGCAATTACTTAAAACAGTCACATAATGCAACAGAAACAGCCTAGCAACCACTTATAGAACCCTAGCAACCACACAGAATGCAAGAGAAACAGCCTAGCAACCACCCATAATACCCTAGCAATTACTTAAAACAGACACATAATGCAACATAAACAGCCTAACAACCAAACAGAATGCAACAGAAACAGCCTAGCAACCACTTATAGAACCCTAGCAACCACACAGAATGCAAGAGAAACAGCCTAGCAACCACCCATAATACCCTAGCAATTACTTAAAACAGACACATAATGCAACATAAACAGCCTAACAACCAAACAGAATGCAACAGAAACAGCCTAGCAACCACTTATAGAACCCTAGCAACCACACAAAATGCAAGAGAAACAGCCTAGCAACCACCCATAATACCCTAGCAATTACTTAAAACAGTCACATAATGCAACAGAAACAGCCTAGCAACCACTTATAGAACCCTAGCAACCACACAGAATGCAAGAGAAACAGCCTAGCAACCACCCATAATACCCTAGCAATTACTTAAAACAGACACATAATGCAACATAAACAGCCTAACAACCAAACAGAATGCAACAGAAACAGCCTAGCAACCACTTATAGAACCCTAGCAACCACACAGAATGCAAGAGAAACAGCCTAGCAACCACCCATAATACCCTAGCAATTACTTAAAACAGACACATAATGCAACATAAACAGCCTAACAAACAGAATGCAACAGAAACAGCCTAGCAACCACTTATAGAACCCTAGCAACCACACAGAATGCAAGAGAAACAGCCTAGCAACCAACCATAATACCCTAGCAATGCCTTATAACAGACACATAATGCAACAGAAATATCAGCAGATTTAGTGAGAAACTTTTATTTTGAAATCATTCCTCTCGTGCATTTACCGTAATGTCTCATTTATGTGCACACAGAAAAAAAACGGGGGGCTAGTTTGACCGTCTTTTTCGGAGTGGCGGCTGGCTTGACCGCAGTAAATCATGCGGGCTGAAGTCGGGCAGATTCGGCGATTTAATGAGGTCCGTGAAAATTGAAGGAGGAAGAAGGTAAGGGTCGGTATCCAGTCCCGCTATCTCTAACTTCTCTAAATAGCGCTTTTTGTGAGGACCTACCAAATGCCCTACCTCGACCGATAACGGCACATCAACTTCCTTAATATAAGAAGCGATGTATTTTAGTGTAATATATATTTAAACTGTTTAAAACTAATAAAAAATCCCGCTCGTCTATTACTAATCAACCTAGTGCGCCAGTGATTTTGCCGTCCAGCATGGCGTCGTCACGTGGTCTAGGTCACGTGTTTGCAAAGGGTCTATAGCTGGGACTTCATGTTTATTTTACATTCATCTGGTTTTGTTGATAAGAGAAAGAGACGAGCGAGTATATTAAAGGAAAATGAATACAATGCCCATAAATAATTGAAATAAATTTCTACCTAGATGATAACAGAAATATATTGGACAACATTCCCTGCAGCAACAGATTAGGACTCCAAGAGCGCATCATTCTGCTTCATAGAGGGATTGAGCTCCACATTAAAAGACTACAAAATGATCAAGATTCCTTTATGTTAAGAATAAACGTGTATGTGCCGCTTAAAATGTCATCAGTAGAGCCTAACATAATAAATCCTGATACGTACGTTGAACATGTTCTTCATGGCTTGTCAATTGGTATAGAATGGTGCCAGCAGTTTGGGCTCCTGTATCCCACTGTCAGGCTTTGGAATCTTTGAAACATGCCCGTGGGATCACTCCAGCAAACCCCTTTAAGATGGTAGAAGCGTCCAGAGCACCAATCATCCTCCTTGTAGCAATCATGAGAAGAAACTATTGTAAAACTGCAGACATATATGCATGGAGTCACCTTATAAATACACATTCGTTTTGTTATAAGTTGTGCAGTAGCTTGGCTTGACCGCTACAGACAGTATGACAATTTTGTTAGGATTTCTTAATGGGTCTTTTCATAAAAAAAGTCAGGTCACTTCTTTTTTAATGGTCAATGAAAGGACGCCTTCATAATCTTAAAAAAAAAATGCTGATAAAAAAAAATTCTATTCATTTCGCACCCGCCACCTAAATTTGAGATAATCACAGTTCAAAACGTTCATATGTAAATGTTTTAACAACAACAAAAATGATTTGGCTTTATTGATCATTGGAAGTCATTGGCCACCAAAGTGCACCAAATAATATTAATGTCTTAGATATGAATGTTATTTGTACCTATACTCAATAGCTGTTATACTCAATGAAGGACAGTGTTCCCCTTCATTTTTACAGCGCTGAGCAAATAGGCTCTAAGCACAAACTTTTAAACTGTGATATAAGTTGGTTTGATAACTGTTTAACCATTACAGTAACTAATAATAATATAAAAGTGCAGTATTTTTATCAGCACATTTCATTAAAATTAAATCATAACAACATCATTGTGCTTTATCAGTTCTAATCTTAAAACCTCTCTCTAAACACCACATTAAATGCATGTATTACTATTTTTATGTAATTTATTTGCTAATATTGTAGCCTACGTCGTCTGTCCTTGTCCCCTTTAACCTTTTTATTGACAGCTAACATTACCATAGGCTACAGTCATTTAATAGTTATGTTTTAAATAAATTTAAAATGACCATAAATTAACTTTGAGATCCTAAAACTTGAACGGAACGTTAGATATAAAATGAACACTTTCAGAAGGCAAGTTGTTTAACAATGTGAAGCACAAACATAAAAAAAACAGGACATCAATGATCTTACTGCATTTAGATACTCACCTCCAAACATAAAAAGGACTGAATTAAAACGTCGTTGTATGGTCACGTCACGTCTATGTGTACGTTGTTAACTCTCCGGGTTTCATTATGTTAGCCATCCACTCGTACGCTTCTCCAAATTTTTTTTTGTTTACAGTGTCGTGTGAGCTGAACACTTGTGCAGATTCAACTTCACACCCAGACCGCTAGATGATGTCAAGGCACCGCGAGAGCGATTCGAAAATAGACTCATCAGTATGATTTCTGAACTACTCTCGCGGTATTTTGATGTCATTCACGTGTCTGTACTTGTAGCACAGGACGAAGTCGAATATCGTAGGTGTCAAAAAAAAATCTGATTTGGCTGTGAGATTAATTAATCCATCTAAATCACCAATTTATATAAATCATTGTTATGGTTTCTAGCTAGGACCAAGTTGGCTTTTCACCAGGGGCGGACTGGCCATCTGGCAAACCGGGCAGTTTCCCGGTGGGCCGAGGTACTTTTTGGGCCGATACATCTCATACTATCTTTGTCTGAGCAGCCCAGTTAGCGTCTTTTTTTCTAGACAGACCGGCCCACTGACATTTAAGCAGCAGCCCTTTTTAAACGACATTAAGCTGGCCCAATGACTGACCAGCACAGTCATCATCTTTTCTTTTCCTAGATAGACCGGCCCACTCACATTTAAGCAGCAGCCCATTGGTTATTTTTTTTGAATGACATTAAGCTGGCCCAATCACCGCTTTGGTCTCTGTGCAAGCGAGCGTGCATCGTCGGTCAGTTCACGTGTCAAAACAGAGAGAGAGAGAGAAAAAACGCAAGGGAGGCGCAGAAAAACTGCGCGACAAAAAGAAGCAGGCGCTTCAGGCAGACGCTGCAAAATGTGTTAAAAAACACAAATATTTTCTGCGGCAGCAAGACCTTCATCTCGCGTCGCTGGTGATGAAGATGATGGTGGCGGCGGTGGCACTGTCAGCACCAGCACGCAAAGTGTCAGTGAGGAGAGGTAGAGAGACGGGGGAGAAGTGAGAGTGCCTGCGGTAAGCAGAACTGCTTTCAAAACACAAGTTTAGATGGATACCCCTTGATAAAGCCGAGTCAAAAACACAAAATATGGTGATAAAGCTGCAATAAAATAATTGCACTCTTTGCTCTGTCGCTACGAGTGTATCTGATTCGTAGATTTTTCGTTGATTGTCTGTTTCAAAACGTATGATTTCTCTTCAAGCAAAATCAAACAATCCAGGAGATCTGCTTACAGACAAATATATGTTTATTGTATATAACAACACACTTGACAGATAATGTTAAAAATCTCTATTACTGTAATCACACTACTTTAGTTCAGTGAATGTAGTGAATACTTTCCTGTAAGTACTGCAAGTAATAATCCGTTTTCAATATTACTGTAAGCAGCACTTGTATTTTGTATAAAGTCAGCAATCCAATGGCAAATTTTGCCAATTGCATGAAGCTTGTTTTAGGATTCATAAGTGTGGATTATACACTTTTATAATAAATAACACGTTCTAGCAGTGTTTGTTGTGTCAACTCTCACTCTTTTCTACCTGCTATTAATTGGGTTTAGTGCTTTTATGGAATTGGAGTTGCTATTGCTATACATATTTAAAGGCGTGCAAAGATGGGTGGTATTTGTAATTATACACTGCAAAATTATTTTCAAGAAAAAAAATTCTTAGTATTTTTGTCTTGTTTTCAGTAAAAATATCTAAACATTCTTAAAATAAGATGGTTTTTCTTGATTAGCAAAATGACCCAAGAAAATAAGTCTAGTTTTTAGACCAAACATTTTAAATTTAAGTGATTTCGTGCATAAGACAAGCAAAAAAATCTGCCAATGGGGTAAGCAAATTTTTCTTGCATTTAGTGTTTAAGAAGAATGTTCAAGAAATTTTTGCTCACCCCATTGGCAGATTGTTCTGCTTGTTTTATGCACAAAATGACTTAAATTTAAAATTTTTGGTCTAAAAACTAGACTTATTTTCTTGGGTCGTTTTGTTCATCAAGAAAAAGCATCTTAATTTTTGAATTTTTAGATATTTTTACTGAAAACAAGACAAAAATACTAAGAACATTATTTTCTTAAATCATTTTTTTGCAGTGTATGTAGTGTGGGCCGGTTTGGGCCAAAATGCCAGGGCCGAATTTTTGTTCCAGTCCAGCCCTGCTTTTCACCATAAAATCTAAATGGCGGCCGCGATACAGAAACGCTACCTAGTGACTGTTACCGGAAAAGAATGATCCCTGGATGAACTTATTATTTAAAATATTAAAATATTATTATTAAAAATTTATATTTTTTATTTTAAACAGTTGGATACAGTAAACGTGACGTCACATTAGGCGTAAGTGACTGCGGTTACGCCCACTGAGTGGTAAAAGACAGCGGAAGAATTTGTGTATCAGTGAAAACACGGTAAAAACGCGTCTAAATGGGAAAAAAGCACAACAGAATAACAAGAATTCTGCGCTATTGTTTTACAGACTGACAAAAAACACCGAAAGGAAAAATAAATTGATCGTTCATGCCAACGTCCACAGACCACAGGTGGGTTGACAAGCTAGGTTCACTATCAAGCAGAGATTTTACTTTTTACTTAAAAGTATTTTTTCAAGTATTTGTATTTTATTCGTGTTTTTCTTGGGAAAACATAACATTCCAAAGCATATTATCATAAATTTGACTCTATTACATTTCATAAATACAAGTTTTTGTTTAACATTTAATATTTAAGTACTCAAGTGAAAGTACACAATTTTAATGTAATTAGGCATTAAATACATTTTAATATGCAATATTAAAGAATACACTGTATGATTCTCCTTTGGCCATCAGGTTTTTTAATTCTTTTGACCCAATTACCATAGCTTCTCTAACAGACAAAGTCGCCAAGTTGAAGCCTGCCTCATCTCTTAATACTGTTCCTTCATGGTTCGTCAAACTGATTTTTGAGAGGGTGGGTCATTGGATTCTACCTATTATAAACAGATCGTTCCTGCTCCCTGGAAACATTCTTTGGTGAAACCCATTTTAAAAAAGCCAAATGCGGACATTACTGAATTGACAAATTTAAGACCCATCTCAATCTTCTTGATGAGAATAGTACAATGGAGAAATTTCAATCGGGTTTTAGGGCTAACCGTATTACTGAATCTGCTTTATTGAGAGTTCTAAATGATATGTTGGTATCTCTTGACTCCGGGGTCTCTGTCATTTGAATCCTTTTGGACTTGAGTGCGGCATTCGACACGGTCAATCATAGAATCTTACTGTCACGCCTTGAAAACTCTGTGGGCATTCGTGGAAATGCTCTAAGCTCGTTAGGTGATTGGAAAATGACTTTTAATTTGGCAGACCTATTTTGTAATATTAAACCTGCGGTCAGGAATCTGGCAGGAAATCTGTCAGGAAAGTGGTTTTGGATTACACCTTAAAGCTACATAAACATATAAGCACAGTAGTGAAATCAAGTTTCTTCCATTTAAAGGCAGGATAGGCAGGAATTATCTAAAAAACTTTTTTACAAATTTGTTTAAACTGTCTTTATAAACCAATACATAAGTAAAATGTAAGTAAACAGAGTATAAAACTCGAGTGTCTGTAGACCTTTCATGACTGTTTTAAACACAGCTAATTATTTCCATTCGTGACGAAACAAATGATTGGCTTGCACGACTATCACTCTCTCTCGCGACCATGGCTACCACCCCTGTTGCTACAGGATCTGCTCACACATGCGCACACTAGAGGTCTTCTCGGGTCCAAAGAAATGTACCCGACCCGAAATGACCCGAATCACTTCATACCCGAACCCGACGTGCATAAATAAAAATTGTTTAAAGAAAGACGCAACCCGAGACAAACCCGAGAAAATTAGACCCGAGTCCGACCCGAACTAGTGAAAAAATTTTTTTAACCCGACTGGAACCGAATGTAAACGGCACTGATGTGTGTGCATTCTGCAGACCCACGCGCAGCAGTCAGACAGAAAGAAACTCCGGGGGCCTTGCAACCAATTTGGCAAGCTGCTCCATTCTTTTAACTTTGTTATCTGACGACGACACCAACGTAACCGCTAAAATGTACATTTATAATTGACTGACATGTTTGTCTCAACGAAAATGAACCTTCCGACAACCACACAATGTCGCAAGCGCTCTTGGCAAACAGATGAGAGGTTTGAAAAGGACATTGACGCACACAGGCGAGAGAGTTCGGGTCTTCTCGGGTCCGTTCAGAAAAAACACATTCATTTTTAAATTACCTGAGACCCGATGCCGCTATTATTGTACCCGACCCGTGTCCGAGGCACATGTGAAATTTTAGACCCGAACCCGATCGGGTCTTGGGTCGGACCTTGGGTTTTCGGATCTAAGTGGACCCGTGAAGACCTCTAGCGCACACCCGATTGGTTTGAGTGCACGAGGCACGAAATCTAGGAAGAGCAAAAGTACGGCAGAGAAAGAGCATTCAAAATTCACAGTACCTCTATACAGTATGCATATTTAAATATATATTTATATATATTACATTACACATTATTACATCATTAATACGCTCACTTGTAAAGTTTATTCATAGCTGCTGTATTTTGCTACATATGTTGTCTGTCACATTTTCTGTGTTTTCTCCTGCTTCTATTAATTTAAAGCTGCTTTGAAACAATAACCAATTGTGGAAAACGCTATATAAATAAAATTGAATTGAATATCTTAGTCTACAAGCTAATGAAATTTCATGTGGCATGTCATGTGGTAATTCACTTCTTTTCAGTATCTATTTTTGTGTGAAAAATTAAAATGCAAAAAGTGTCTCAACTGTACCCAGTTTACCATATTTGTCTGTGGTAAGGTAGTATACAAGTTTTTTAGGGTCCACCTACAGTATAGACTGCATCTTGACAACTTAGTATTAAGGTAGATCACTTGTTGGTCAGTATTTTTTTCTATATTTTAAATCTGTATCAATCTGTTTCCAGTCAGATGAACACAGGGGCTGAGTTTATAACTGGTCTGGTAGTCTACCTATTATATCAAATAATAATATTAACCCTTAAGATAAGCAAGTCCGGTTGATTACATGAACATGGTGATGGCAGCAGTGAAGGTGGCATGAGACGTAGTCAAATTCCCGGCCTTAATTATTGTTCCAGTTCTCCCCTGCCTGCATGCCGCCAGTTATGGACTAAAGGCTAATCATGAACAAGCCTTACCTTATGCCAAGCTTAAAACTGGCTGCAATCCGGCTGTTCCTGATGTGAAGGCCAAGGATGATTCAGTCGATGCCAAAATGAAGGCTCGCACCAATCCTGTCAATCCCAAGCCAAAGTATACCTCATCTACTAGGGGTGAGTCTACTGTTATTGTTTGGAGTTTTGGCGGTTGTAGTTCATTAAAATCAATCACAGATTCTAACGGTCAAAGTTTTTGTGTTTTTCATGATCTGTGCTTTCTGATTATAATATTGACACAGCTGAGGTGCTTGGGGTGATTGGCTTTACCAGCAGGGTGTATCAAGAAAGAGAAGAATCCGATGGCAACAACAGGTAACAAACTCAAATTTCTTTCAGCAAACATTGTGCTCTTTACATAAAGATTTATGTTTCCTCAAAACATATGTTAAAAGAGTTAACCGAATGTAGATTATCAAAGCTTTAAAGTTATGTGAAGAGTGTCAGGTGAGAAATAAACCTGCAAGCATATTTTTTATGTTTCTTTATGTATTTGCAGGTCACCATCAAGCAAGTGTTGAAATTGACCAGTAACTATGGAGCGAATTTTGTGCCAAAATTTTACAAACAAATACAGCATTTTGCAAACAAACTCAATCTGCTTTGCAAAGGGAAAACTTGACTCGCAAACAAACAGAAAACGCTTTGCAAATAATAAAGGCAATTTGAGAGAAAATGCAGATGTGTTACAAATATGTACTGTGTTTTGTAAATGTGACCATGATTTTTTCACAAATGTGACCATGATTTTTTCACAAATGTGACCATGATTTTCTCACAAATGGGACCATGATTTTCTCACAAATGTGACCATGATTTTCTCACAAATGGGACCATGATTTTCTCACAAATGGGACCATGA
Organism: Paramisgurnus dabryanus; assembly: GCF_030506205.2. Classification (NCBI taxonomy): domain Eukaryota; kingdom Metazoa; phylum Chordata; class Actinopteri; order Cypriniformes; family Cobitidae; genus Paramisgurnus; species Paramisgurnus dabryanus. Next base: position 65,396,718 of record NC_133337.1, on the reverse strand, counting down.
TTTTCTCACAAATGGGACCATGCAATCCAGAACAGCAGATGGCGCTGTTTCAACTTTTTCAGGCATTGGAAAAAAGCCCAGGGGAAAAGCCCTGAATTTTAACATACATATCACCCCTGACAGTGGCAGCAACTGAATAAAGACATTTCATTTGTCGGGCTTCATTCTGTTAATCTCACTGATTTTATTGTAAGTGTTAATAATAATAAATGTTTGTTAATAGTAAACAAATTCTGTGTGTCAAGACAATGAATTCAACTTACAATGCTTATCAAAAGATGCAGGATAATAAATGAAACTCTTTGGAGAAAGAGTGTGGTAGGGACATAATAAACCCAACATCGGCTGTCTGGACAGAGTGGCCAGTTCAAGCAACAGTAACCAACCAACCAGGATCATAGTCATTTGAGCACTCTGAACAAGATAAACTTCTACAAAATGTTAATCCTTTTAAAGTTGGTCTTATCTTGTCAGGTTAGGAGGACCAGTTTAAACCAGCTTCTTTCACAATAGCCAAGCTGGCAAAGCTTCCAGCCTAGTCAAGCTGGTTTGGGCTGGTGTGATCAGCCTGACCAGCTACAGCATAAAAGCAAAAATCCTTCTAATACTAGCTTAAGCTAAAACCAGGCTGGAACACCATCTTAACAATCTGGGGTCGGCTGCGGCGCGGGCGCCGCAAACTCTTTATTTTTCAATCACTCCCCAAAGAGACTTAGATAACTCTGCTGATTTTGGACATACAGATATGATTTATACATCATTTAAAATGTTAAAGTGTCTAGTTTTTTTCTGTCCACTCCCAATAAAAACAGAATGTTGTGCTTTTCGCAAAATTAAGAAAATAAACATGATGCGCGTTTTGTTCTCTCTCCCTAAGTGAAGTCCTTTCAGAAACACGTCAGAAAAATGAACTGTAACTTAACGAATACTTGTCATACAAACAAAAGATAAATGTCTACATAATGCTTCGAATGTCTGCTTTTAAATGATGTAAGTGAAATCGAAAACAAATATTGTAATTTGTTGTTAACTGTATTAGAAGAAAGAGATGTACCGTCTTTCTTCTGTTGCTTCATTATCTATAATGAGCCACGCCCCGCTCCATTGAAGAGAAGAGCAGAGATCATCCATATTCATTAGTCAACCCCACAGTCAATGGACATTCCGTCTCTGCAGCCATTCACTGCTGTGTTGAGTTTTAATCCGAGTGCTGGAAACATGACATCTACTTGTTTACTAGTGACTGTAACTAAAGTTATCTCCAGACGCGAGTGTGACTCGATCGACGTCCAAACGCACACACAAACACACAATGCCTCATATTTGAAGCGCTTTGTGGTATCATTATAAAAGATGCGATTGCACACACCACATAACTGTTTACTCGCGCCTAAATCTCCAGACAGACGCGAGTGTGTGTGCTTCGTCAGTGTGATGGGATCGATGTCTAAACTCACACACACACGATGCCTCATTTTTGACGCGCTTTGTGGTATTCTTAACTCTTTCCCCGCCATTGACGAGATATCTCGTCAATTAAAAGAAAACGCTTCCCCGCCAATGACGAGATTTTCCGTCTTTCCGCAATACCGCTATTATCCACCAGGTGGCGCCCTTCCGCAACTTTTTAAAACCGGAAGTATTGCCCTATGGCAAGCTGCTGCATGTCCGTGTCTGTTTTAAAGATCGCTCTGAATGGGATCTCTATGAAAAGTCTGTCATAAAAATGGAATTATCTCTGCTTTTTGCTCAAAATATGGTGTTTTTGCAAAAACCTACCCATATTCAAAAGCTGATTGCAATAGAACCACTAAAGGTAGTATGAAACGGTTTTTTTTGTTTGAAAGCAGAGGGTCTGTTCTTTCATTTGGTATATTGTATGTTTATATATTTAAAGAATAACATTTTCTGGAAGGCATTAAACTTTGGTGAAAATCATGAAAAACGCTGGCGCTGGCTGGCAACTTTTTTTAAAAATGCTGGCGGTGAAAGAGTTAAGATGCAAGTGTGTGTGCTTCGTCTGTGTGACGCGATGTCCAAATGCACACACAAACACACGATGCTTCATATTTGACGCACTTTGTGGTGTTCTTATAAAAGATGCAAGTGTGTGTGCTTCGTCTGTGTGACGCGATGTCCAAACTCACACACAAACATACGATGCCTCATATTTGACGCACTTTGTGGTGTTCTTATAAAAGATGCAAGTGTGTGTGCTTCGACGGTGTGACGCGATGTACAAATGCACACACAAAGACACGATGCCTCATTTGACGCGCTTTTTGGTATTCTTATAAAAGACGATTGCAAACATCACATCTACTTGGTTACTCTCGCCTAGTAAATAAAAGTTATCTCCATGCGCTTATGTTTTCTTTGTGCTTCCGTCAGACGTGATCAACGGCCAAACGCATACACAAACACACAATCATATTTGACGCACTTTGTATTAAGACGCATCTAAACACATCTAAAACCCAGTTTATTCGCGTATATCTCTGCACAGTAAGTTTATTTAATGCAGGATCATGCATGTGAAGGCATTTCTTTTGTCTTGCTTTCACAAACAAACACTTAACAATAATGGCATCTTCACATTCCTGCCTAAAGGCTCATTATGCAGCTCATTATGCAAGTTTATTGTTCTTCAGCAGTGTATTGTCAATCACAGATTATTCAAGAGCTTCCAGCCTCCTTGCATATTGCCTTCCTAACCAAAAAGTGACTTTGAAATTGTAAATCAATATATTGTGTTATGTGAAGGAGTAAGCAGAATGATTTTCACATCATTTTAAAGAAAAAACTCTAGACTACTAGATCCTGCTTTGAAAAGTTTTAGGAAAACATGTTTAGAATGAGTTTTGTGGACTTATATCAGTCACTTAAATTTTTTTCTTTTTCAAAAACCACGCATAAACATTTTTCTATCAAAAATACAAACATGTACATACATGTTAATCATATAATATAGTAGCCCAGTTTGTGCTGAATGCAGTGTTATAAGACTTTTGCCATTATTATGTTTTTAAGCAACTGAAAAAAGCACAAATGTCAGTGCAGGTCAAAACTTCTCCAGGGCCCTAAAAACCCCTTAGACCCCAGAGGGTTAAACCAGTCAACCAGCATAGGCTGGTATTAGCTGTTATTTTTCTGCAGGGGATATAATAAATTTTATTTAAACTCAAAGCACCATAATATATGAGATTCTCAGGAACATACACATACAAAAGTAAACAAGTTAGTAATAATCATTTTGCAATAGTAAGCTATTTTAAAAGGATAAGTCTTTAAGGATCACTTAAAACAGTCCAGTGATGGTGAGTTTCTTATCACCAAAAGAAGAGAATTTAGAGACTCAGACGGGGTATAGGGATTGACAATTGCAAATGTATAGAATTCAGATGGAATTCAATGTCTTTACACACAGAATGTGTTTACTATTAACAGACATTAATTATTATCAACACTTTCAATAAATCCAGAGAACAACATGAACCACGAAAAATTAATTTAGTCTTCATTCAGTTGCTGGCACTGTCCGGGGTGATATGTAAGTTAAAATTCAGGGCTTTTCAGGGAGACTAGTTGAAAATGCCTAATAAGGTTGAAACAGCGCCATCTGCTGTTTTGGATTGCATGGTCACATTTGTGAGAAAATCATGGTCCCGTTTGTGAGAAAATCATGGTCCCATTTGTGAGAAAATCATGGTCCCATTTGTGAGAAAATCATGGTCACATTTGTGAGAAAATCATGGTCACATTTGTGAGAAAATCATGGTCCCATTTGTGAGAAAATCATGGTCACATTTGTGAAAAAATCATGGTCATATTTACAAAACACAGTACATATTTGTAACACCTCTGCATTTTCTCTCAAATTGCCTTTATTATTTGCAAAGTTTTTTCTGTTAGTTTGCGAGTCAAGTTTTCCCTTTGCAAAGCAGATTGAGTTTGTTTGCAAAATGCTGTATTTGTTTGTAAAATTATGGCACAAAATTCGCTCCATAAGTAACCCTTGCATTGGTATTTGTAAGTTATCAAAACAAGTTTGTGTAAAACATATAGGGCTCTATTATACACCCGGCACAATGCAGAACAATGCGCGACGTAAGTGTCTTTTGCTAGTTTCTACCCTGCGCAATTATCATTTTCACGTTTAGCACCACGTTGTTTATATAGCAAATGCATTTGTGCCCACTTTTGCGCCCATGGGCGTTCTGGTCTGAAACGAGGTGTGTTCAGGCGCATTGTTGGCGCGTTGCTATTTTGAGGCAACTAAAATAGACTACGCCATTGGCGCAATGTTTTTTGTTATTTAAAGAGCGCAGTAAATTATGTGCCTATAAACGGGACGACAATGCGGGTTTGCTTATCACATTTAAAAATGCGCAGCAGCACAAAAACACTTTTAAATATGAAAGATTAAATTGTATTTTTAGAGTACAAACCTTTTCTTGCTTATTTGCAAATTATTTTATAAGATTACAATGATTATGTAGGATATCAATACATTTACAGCAATTAAAAGCCTGCTATTTGTACTTCTATGACTGAAAGAAAAAGGCTTTTAAAGGTTTTTCAGTTTACAAAGTCCGTCATCTAAATAGGGATTAGACAAAGCGCCAGCACAACTGGCTTTTAAAGGGGATGTTTAAAAAAAACATTATTTTCCACATTCTGTAAATTTTTGTAGCTTCAGATTTCACTCTCTCCCTGAAACGCACTGATTTGAAAAGCTCTGTGTCCCTGATTGGCCAACTAATCTGTTCGTTGTGATTGGCCTGAATACCTCTGACATCAGCCGGAAATGTGACACTCCTTACCATGTTTGAAAGATTCACTCACAATGCAATGCTAACAGGAGTTAACTTACAGGCTGTAATTCTGAAGCGGGAGGAATTATGATAATGTCGTTCTTGTCTACATCACCAATCCCAAGAAGTAAACTGTTGCCTACAATGCCTTTGTTGTAGTCCAAGGAAAGAGATTTACGTTGGAGACGATAACTCCCGTCATTGATTACTTTGGGGTTTGTACCTTTTGCATATCGTTAACATGTACGAATACACACTTACACACCAAAGGAAATGTAAAAACATAAATCGGACAATATGTGCTCTTTAAGCATAGCTAAACAGAGAGTAAATGCTATAAGCACCAAAGAATATTGAGCTAGAAATGCTCTATTGACCAAACTTATAAACATAGAGCAACGTAAATGATATCTATATTCTAAACATTTAGATATAATAGGCACCATTATTTTTAATTGTAAGATTAAATAAAAAAATATTGTGCCAATGACTTGAGACCGGGCTTTAGTTCAGGGGTGGGCATTCGCTTTAATTGTTCAATGGCATAGTCTATTTCAGTTGCTTCAAAATCAACCTATTCTCATGGCTATCTTTAGAAAGGTTGTGAACTATATACGCCAAATTTTAATTTTGTGTGCATTTGATACACCAGTCCTCCCTTTCATTTAATACCACGCATCTTTTCGTGTCATTTTATCTATTGGTTTCTCAATTGTTGTTTTGTTATTTTTAAAGAGGCAGTAAGATGACAATTTTAAGCATCCTATCACTATTTATAAGTCCTGGACAACAGGTTTAAATGCATGCAAGGTCAAAAAACACTGTAATTTTCTCAAAATAGAATTTAAAATTACCCCATTTCTCAGAGATCCCCAAACGATTCGTGTGAAGCCGTTCAACGACTCAGTCTGCCTAAACCCCACCTTTCAGTAGCCTACTCTGCTCTGATTGGTCAACTGACACAGTGTCTTTGCACAGATCACAGATCAGTCTCACAGACCACAGATCGGTGGCACAGACCAACAACAGTGCAACATGTATTGACCTCGTGCTAACATGATTTACTGAGAAGACATTGTCAACATCAATACACATCATTCATCATTAATCCAGGCAATAACAACGACGATTGAAACTAACATTTTACACTCATTTAAGCATTTATGTAAACTAACCGGGTCATAACAAAACCGTAAATGAGCATGCGTTAGCCGTTTGCTAACGTGACTCTCTGACAGTAAATTAACAGTTTAAACACACAACATCATTCATCATTAATCCAAACAATACAAACGACGATTGAAACTAACAATTTTACACTCATTTAAGCATTTATGTAAACTAACCTGGTCATAGCAAAACCGCTTGCTATCGTGACTCTGACAGTATATAAGTTAGAGTTTAAACAACGATATCATTCATCATTAATCCAAGCAATAAAAACGAATATAGACATTTAACACTCTTTTAAGCAAGTATGTAGCTATTATCATACTTACAGGTTGTGGTTAGGAGACGCATGTTGTTCCAAATAAAGTGGGTACTGAACCATCTTTCATTGCCAAACGTCTAAATCCCTCCGTTAAAAATTAATTTTAACCACTGATTCTTCACAGCCAGACACGTTTAGTATATCCCTCCTTGAAAAAGTCTTCTTTGGTAGTGAAAACAACACAAGCTGAAAACACAGCGTGAGCTGATGTTTACACTCACACACTAACTAGCTGTGGGCGGGTCATAGTTTTCGTTTCTCCCGGGCAAGGCTGTAGGCGGAGATAGTATCTCATGTGACGTGGATGCGTTCATGTGACGTGGATAAAGACAGGCAGGAGATTCAATCCATATAACGACTTGTTTCAGCGATTCAGAGTCGACTCCCTGCTTTAGAAGCCAATAACTTTATTAATCGTGCACTTTTTGGTTCAACTACTTTACACGTTGTTTACATTGATGGACAGCTACACGACACACTGCAATAAAGGTTAGTTTCGATTTTGGATCTGTGTGGCTCTTAGGGTGACCACCCGTCCCGCGTAGCGCGTGAACGCACAGCGTTTGAAGCCCTATTCATGCGTCCCGCAAATTGAGACCGTGTCACGCATAATCAATGCTTGCTTAAAAAAAAGTTGGTCGCTCTATATCCTTGAGCCCCAGGCAGCCAAACGAACATTAAGACAGTTCAGGCTCGCTCGCCACTCGCTACTCGCACGCTACTGTTGCCCCTCAGCTGAACTGATGACTAGGTTGTTGTCAACTTTTCGTTGTTGTCATGACAGCGCAGTCCGCACGCAGCCACGCACGTGTATCCCTTTTAGATGCACGCTTTCCAATTCGAAAAATGGAGAAAGAGACTGAGTCTGACTCTGCACCGCCATCATCAATTAAAAAGAGAAGGTGTGGGTACAAGAAAGACTGGGAAAATAAATATTTGTGGCTGAAAGTCCTAAAGATGTTTCCAGAACACTGAACAGTTTTTTTCCTGCGCCTGCCTTTACTAACATGCAAGTTCACCATCCTTCCTCCCTCTTCTCGTTCCGTGAACCCCTGGAGTTATGAGTTAAGACTTTTTTTAACTGTTTCTGTGTTGTTGAGCAACTTCAATTCCTGTTAATTCTATAATTTTATATTATAATGTATTTAAAGTGAATAAATTATAATGAAAAATAAATTAAATAGCTAAAGTAAATCGTAAGTGAAAGTGCATCTGTCAATCATTGAATGTTCAAAATATTATGAATCTTTATTTAAAAAAAATACACATTGGTTGCCCTATTCATGAGCATACATAATGTTTAGGGGAATAGGGCATTATTAATATGCCATGTACACTGCAAAAAATGATTTTCAAGAAAAAAATGTCTTGGTATTTTTGCCTTGTTTTCAGTAAAAATATCTAAAAATTCTTAAATTAAGATGCTTTTTCCTAAGGAGCAAAACGACCTAAGAAAATAAGTCTAGTTTTTAGACCAAAAACATCAAATTTAAGTGATTTTGTGCATAAAACAAGGAAAAAATCCTGAATTTAGTTTTTTAGAAAAAAAAATTTGCTTACCCCATTGGCAGATTTTTTTGTTTTGTGCACAAAATCACTTAAATTTGATTTTTGTTTTGTCTACAAACTAGACTTATTTTCTTGGGTCGTTTTGCTCATCAAGAAAAAGCATCTTCATTTAAGAATTTTTTGATATTTTTACTGAAAACAAAACAAGAAAATAAGTTTTTTGCAGTGTAAGGTGGTATGTGCTAGAAATGGGTAAACCACTATCAATAAGTCGGCCCGTGGGTCGGGTGCACCGCCGGGCCAGGGAGTGTCCCACATTGTCCCTCAGAAACACACCCCTTGTCCCCCCTTGGGCTTATTAGCAGGTGGTCACCCTAGTGGCTCTTTAAACCATTGTCGCTTGGGTTGGGGTTAGAATTGGGATTTGGGTTAGGATGTCATTGCATCTAACAGAAAGTTGTTTTAACCCCAAACCCAAGTGACAATGGTAAAAAATAGAAGAAAAAATGGGGAAAACAATACATAAAATCACACGAAAAGATATGTGGTATTTAAAGAGCCACACAGATCCAAAATCGAAACTAACCTTTATTGCAGTGTGTCGTGTAGCTGTCCATCAATGTAAACAACGTGTAAAGTAGTTGAACCAAAAAGTGCACGATTAATAAAGTTATTGGCTTCTAAAGCAGGGAGTCGACTCTGAATCGCTGAAACGAGTCGTTATATGGATTGAATCTTCTGCCTGTCTTTATCCACGTCACACGAACGCATCCACGTCACATGAGATACTATCTCCGCCTACAGCCTTGCCCGGGAGAAACGAAAACTATGACCCGCCCACAGCTAGTTAGTGTGTGAGTGTAAACATCAGCTCACGCTGTGTTTTCAGCTTGTGTTGTTTTCACTACCAAAGGAGACTTTTTCAAGGAGGGATATACTAAACGTGTCTGGCTGTGAAGAATCAGTGGTTAAAATTAATTTTTAACGGAGGGATTTAGACGTTTGGCAATGAAAGATGGTTCAGTACCCACTTTATTTGGAACAACATGCGTCTCCTAACCACAACCTGTAAGTATGATTATGATGATATGATATGATGATATGATATGATACGTGGTTTCAGACTCGATCGGAATCGGACGTTACCCCGATCAGGACTCGGATACATATGCAGGGTTTAAAATCCATCATGGTCTCGCTCTGCTCCGCGCCAGTGTACGCGCTGCGCTGGTGCTTGTGAACTGACGAGAAGAGAATAGGCTTGTTCGACACAAGAACCTGCAGCCGAATTACATCAAAGTTCCGCGAGAGCGATTTAAAAGCAAACTCCTCCGTATGATTTGCGGATCACTCTCGCGGTAGTTTGACGTCACCCGGATGTCGATTGTTGCGGTGCCGCATGAAGTCGAACAAGCCTGTTGACATGTTTTCATCTATAGGCTTCACACTGGTGCGTGCAGGGAACCCACGACAAAACCGGGTTTTTACTGCTTATTTAAACGACGCGTTGATCGTTTTTGTCACCATGTGCTCAGACGCAGCTCCGCATCTCACTAAGAACCTCAAGAATGCGCATTCGCGCAGGATCATTTGACATTACTGTAGAGATGAGAGATAGAGAGAGAGGTAAGAATGGTGCACAAAAAAAACTTAATAGAAGTCTAGAAACAAAGTATTAAAGTATGTATAGCCATGTCACTCATCTCATTACAAAATGTTAACTAGATAACTGGATACAACTTATTGTATAGTTTAATAAAATAAAGTATTTTGATTATGCAAATTAACTACGACCTTACCATAGGTATTTTTTAACCAACTGCTGACCAGCTTAGGGAATCTCTATGGCTATTTTATAAGACATATTGCTGAATCAGTATGTTGTTTTTCTTGTTAATTGGGTCTTTTTGGGTAGCCTATCTTATGCCTAGAATTAGTCAAGGAGGTTGATTCTTATAATTTCCTTCAAAGTTTGATCAATTGTGCATATTGACATGTGCAACAAATGCATATAGGGTGTCAGACTCATAGATTTGCATAATTTAAAATTCAGGTTTTAAAGTTTGGGTCAACCTGTGGCAAAGCTTTAAAACTGAAACTTATAAAATCCTATCAGAGGAACAAAAAATGTCATTGAAACACACCAGTGGCTTTGCTGTCATCAGGATTAAACATGTTACCCCTCGAACCCTCCCTCCCAACAGAGCCTCCCCACAAAACAAACCCCAATTTAACCCCTGAACATATATAGTATATATACTCTCATTATTTTTTAACACATCTATAGTTATGCGCTGGCACAGAGTTAGACTCTTTTGACTCCACACAGAAACAGCAACGCGTGCGGCATGACATAAGGAACATCCTGGTTCTGTTTTTTCGCTCTTCTTTATTCTTTTTTTATGTATTATAGAAGTATCGGATCGGGACTCGGTATCGGCAGATACTCAAAATCAAATGACTCGGACTCGAGGGCAAAAAACCCTGATCGGGACATCCCTAATTATAGCTACATACTTGCTTAAAGGAGCGGTGAATCAAATACTCAATTTTAACTTGATAATTTGTTATATAAGAGGTCATCATACATAAATGAACATCCTGCAAGTTTCAGAACTGAAAACGTCCGTGCTACTGAAATATAACCGTTTTTGGCACCAAGCCAGTAAACAAGCCAGTGTGGAATTCGGAAATCTATGACGTCAAAGTAGAATTGAAGTACCGCCCCATAGCCAAATACAAGGACCACTTTTGAAGTCCCGCCCACAGCTTCGCGTGACACACGTGTGTCTCAACAAGTAAATATGTCTTTAAAGATTGACAAATGTAACCAAAATGACTTTTAAATACATTTTTTCTGAGAGACTTTTATTTTGACGCGGTGATCTGTTATGAAAGACTGGAAACGCATTTTCGGTTGTGGAAGAACAACACAGAAGCTAAATACTTTAATTCAGAGGCTTGGAACATAACATTAAATGCCTGGAAAAAGTTTGCTTTTTAAGAAGTTCCAGCTCGTGTGGGGAGTGTTTGTTAACTTTGTGTACACGGATTTATTTGGAAAGAAGTCGATGCTGGATTTGCAGAGAGACTGTGATTAAAAGCACCACTTATATTGGATCTGACAACAATGACACAGCATTATACACAGTAAGACATTTTACTTTATTTAAGTTACTGCGTTTCACTATTGCTTTGTTAGAAGAGATCGCTTGATATGTCTGTTGTAACATCCGTGTCTAAACACGTATGTTTGACTGTTTTAATGTACTAAAAACATTAAACGATTAATAAAGATACACCACTTAACAACACGACTGTAATTTAACGGTAGAAATATACAGTGTTATTTATAAAGAAGGATTTATCAGCCGCAGTTTAGATTCTGATGCCCGTTTACTGTGTTGTATACGGTAATTTAGGCGAGTTACGTTTGAAAGGTCAAACACTCAACAAAGCTTATTTTTTATCATATAACTGTGGTATTTAACATTACGTGAATGTAAAAGCAACCTCACAAGCACAATCGAATTATACAAAGTTATTGATAAGGATTTATTAGCCGCAGTTTAGATTCTGATGCGCGCTTACTGTGTTGTATACGGTAATTTAGTCACGTCGAGTTTTGTTTCTACTTTAATATACGTATTGTCATTTATGTGTATCATATTTAGCACCCAGAATCTTTTGTGGCTCAAACATATTTGTGTTCGGCTGCTATTTTTATCACATTAATGTTTTTAAAACATTTCCCCACATGTAATGACGGGGAACGAAGACGTCCAATCATAGCAGTGGGTGTTTACGTCCAGGTCTTCAATGCGGCCCACCCCTTCAAACGAACCATTTCTCCAGACAGCCACTAATCTATGTTACAAAATAGCCTATTACTTATTGTTTTTGATGTTTTTGAATGTAAAAACCACGCGGACATCAGAAGTAGACATCAGGCAACAGTATAAAACAATAAAATCGACAAATTCACCGCCCCTTTAAAAGAGTGTAAAATCGCTATATTCGTTTTTATTGCTTGGATTAATGATGAATGATATCGTTGTTTAAACTCTAACTTATATACTGTCAGAGTCACAATAGCAAGCGGTTTTGCTATGACCAGGTTAGTTTACATAAATGCTTAAATGAGTGTAAATTTGTTAGTTTCAATCGTTGTTTGTATTATTTGGATTAATGATGAATGATGTTGTGTGTTTAAACTGTTAATTTACTGTCAGAGAGTCACGTTAGCAAGCGGCTAAAGCATGCTCATTTACGGTTTTGTTATGACCCGGTTAGTTTACATAAATGCTTAAATGAGTGTAAAATGTTAGTTTCAATCGTCGTTGTTATTGCTTGGATTAATGATGAATGATGTGTATTGATGTTGATAATGTCTTCTCAGTAAATCATGTTAACACGAGGTCAATACATGTTGCACTGTTGTTGGTCTGTGCCACCAATCTGTGGTCTGTGAGACTGATCTGTGATCTGTGCAAAGACACTGTGTCAGTTGACCAATCAGAGCAGAGTAGGCTACTGAAAGGTGGGGTTTAGGCAGACTGAGTCGTTGAACGGCTTCACACGAATCGTTTGGGGATCTCTGAGAAATGGGGTAATTTTAAATTTATATTTTGAGAAAATTACAGTGTTTTTTGACCTTGCATGCATTTAAACCTGTTGTCCAGGACTTATAAATAGTGATAGGATGCTTAAAATTGTCATCTTACGGCCTCTTTAGTGAATGGGAAGGACTGGCGTATCATATGCATGCAAAATTGGATTTTGGTGTATTGTATGTATTACATGACTTTTTAAAAGGTGCGCAATTTATATGCAAACCATGAGAATGCGCTTAATATCCAAAGCGACTTACAAAGATAAGGAAACAATCAAGTAATTCATCATAAGGAGGCAATAATACAACCCAGTTTGGCTAAAACAACGCTAAAGCCACTGAAAGTCTAATAGACATCTAACCATAGCCCAAGAATAGACGATGCATATACTTTTAGAACATGAAGCAATGAAAGCAAACAACTTGAACACCTGTTGACTTTGCCTACATGATGGAATATCATACATCTTCAAGTTATTTTGGCAAAAATGGCATGTAACCAAATTCAAGGTTATTTAGGGTAGAAGTGGGCTACTCATAGCCGGACTATATTGAGTCTAAAGTTAGCCGTCATTTCAACATCTCGGTTTTTGCTTGCTGGGAAGAGGTGCCGTATATATTTTAAACTATGCTAGATGAAGTTAAAACATGGTGTTATATCAGATCTTCACACCAGACAAAAAAAAAGAATAAAAAATGTATATATTATCCAGCCCCAGGTGCCAGATCACATCAGAAAATATAAGTTTACTTGTTTAACAGGCTTCTGTCAGTTAAGAGGTTGATTGATCGTTGCTAGAGAAGATCACAAGCAGGACATGAAACGAAGGTTTAGCTGATAAAATAAAACAGAGTTTTATTGATGGACAGTTAGTTTCAGTTGCATATGTCTCAATGATCAAACCTCGTACAACCCGCATGAATTCAACATGCACTGTTATATCAAAATTGCTTTACTGCAACATCTCATAGACCTTGGGCTTCCATAAACATTCTATTTATCTATCTCTGTATACACACAGACAGGACAGCTCGTGAGACTTCACAAATGTGATACTGAACCACCATGAAATTAATAAGACACATATATAATATAGAAACATAATGAATAAATGAATGGATAAATGAATAAACAATAATGTAATGATAAAAATAATGATAATGAAATTGATAATGATAAAATAATATGAAATAATCAAAAATAATAATTATATGGATAACTAATGATTATAAAATGATTATGATGATTATGTAAATAAATGATTGGGGATAAAAAAAACACAATAATAAAAACATTCTGCACGTGAGGATCTAAGGTAGAATCCATGAGTGGAGACACAAATATTAAGCAAAAAAAAAGTACTACCAAGTCAAATTGCGTTTGTTACCTTTTACTACCTTCCAAGGGCCTTAATTTTGGTAGATTCTTTTTACTACTGCACGGACGCCCTGTCATAAAACTTACATTTACCCATTGTGGCCAGTCATTCAGTTCACACTACAATGCACAGTTGGGGGCTCTCATGTTTATTGCTGTCTAACTGCAGAACATCCAATCACAGCAAACAGTCCTGCAGCAAAATTGATCAAGCACTGGCAGTGCGCAAAACATGAGCATCATAAAATAAATGTATAATAAGAAATTCTTGATATATCTTATATTTTATGAAACTGAATAGGCCAATAGTCTGGAAATTTATATTTTTGTCCATACACAATTTTCTAACCCTGACGGGTGATGGGGGTAGGATCATCACAGACAGGAGTGGTTCTGAAAAGAGAAGAAGAGTTACATGAGAGAATGTCATTTACTTTGAAGGTCATCCACATTATAATGATTTAATGGACTAAGCAGTTTTCTACTGAACTCTGTCAATAATTCTCATTTTAATGCCTTATTTATGAATTAATTGTGCTTCAACATTACTTTGTACAGGTCCCGCTCTCTAATTTGTTCCAGGTGTTTGTCCGGCGAAAGTCTTTGATACAATTGGCCACTTCTTGAAAGTTCTTCAGGATGTTCTGGAACATATTCTGCAATTCATTTCTGACCTGATTGTACGGTTGCTGATTGTTTCTGTTCTGGTTCAGCCAGTGATCGCGGGCCATCGGGTCTACATACACATCATGTTCCGCCATCTTAGTGGCGATCCACTTCACTCGCTGACAAATATTCTCAGCTTCGTTTTTGACATATGTGATAGCTGTAAAAGTCTTTAGCAATTCCACAATTTTTCCTCGGAGCTGCTTCACATACTCTCCATACACAAAAGCATTAAAATCCACATAGAACTCCTCACTACAGAGACAAACACACCAAAAACAAGTTATAACAAACAACTGAAACCAAAAGTGAAACGTCTAATTATGTCAAATAATCTCAAAATGAAAATCAACTGAAGCTTTTTATTCACTGGCTCAGAGCTAACAGTACATAACTTAATACCATTAGTCAAGAATACAACATTTAGGACCTTTTTAGGAACTTGTGGCTGTTGAACTGTTGAGCAGCAAAACTGCAACACTTATTCCCTCAATTCTCAAAGATTTAAAAAGTGTAATTTAATGAAAAGCACCTTTTTTGTTGGTCCTGAATCAACGTTTTAATCAAAGAAACCCCAAATTACCCTTAACTTAAACTCTAACCATTGTTTACCCCTCAGATTTGTGTGAAATAATAGCTTGAGAAGAATTTTAAAAAGCCCCAAACCCAATCCTAAATCTAACAATCTGTCAATTCCTTCAGAAAACAGAGTGAGGCACACTTGAGAGTTTACATTTATTTTTTAGACAGAAATATTTTGGATTAGTTTATTGCGAAATTGGGACAAATAATGGATAGTATTGCTTTGTGGCAGCGCAGCACAAGAATTGTAAAATCATGTAGTATTTCCTAACCTTTTTCACTTCAAGGCCCCCACAACAATATTTGAAGGCCCCCCACTCTATTTTTTTTATAAAAGTAAATAGAACTTGGAATGACTAGACGGATGTATATTTGCTAATAAAATGACCAAAAACAGAAACATCTTGATTTTTGCTTGTTTTAGCTTATTTTAAAGCAACACTATGTAGTTTCCATGTAAAAATGACTTACAGCTCCCCCATGTGGTTGAAAAGTGCAACAGTGTCTGGTATCAGACACTCTTCTGCAGGCAGGGGGAGGGGCGGGGCTGTGTTTCCTACCCTCCACCGCCACTTTCAGAGTGTGCTTGTAGCAGCTAGGAGGTTGCTCAGGTTGCAGCAACAGTACAATTTGTCCAGTTAAAAGTTGTTCTATCACTGAAATAATTTTAGAGACATTATTTAAAGGTAAAAAACTACATAGTGTTGCTTTAATGCTTGTTTTGTCCAATTTTTAATAGTTAGTAATAAAATAACTTTTAATAAAAATCATCAAGTGCCATCTAAAACAGTGCAACACACTTATTTTAACACACACACACACACACACACACACACACACACACACACACACAATAAAATGTATAAAAATAAATAAAAGCAGCTAAAATATAAAAATATAATATAACTAAAATAAACAGGCATCCACACACCTTTAGTCATGGTTATCCCAATCGCTTATTGCACATAATAATTGCACCTGGTTGGGAAACACTGCCCTAATTTATATTTTTGTGCTTTATAGGGGTCCCTCAATGCTTATTGGAGGTCCCATACCACCCCCCCCCCCCCCCAATCGAACACTGAACATTGGGTCTCTCAGAGTCGGTTCAATTCAATAACGCCACCACGAGTTAAAAAAGTAAAGTCCTAAAGGCAGAGCCGGATTATCCATAGACTGGATTGGGCGAGTGTCAACACATCTCCCTCAGAACCATGAGAAGACTGTTTAATTAGACATTGCAAAGATGAGAGATAGAGAGAATGGGAGAACTTGTAGCCTACATCTGTGTTCATAAGAAGACAAGAAATGTGTAAATGATACAATTATGTATATTGCCATGTCACTCATCTCATTACAATATGCTATCTGGATTTAACTTATTGTATATGTATGTATCTTATGTCTAGAATTAGTCTAGGGGGTTTTATGATTCTTTGGGTCATAAATTCCAATTATGAAAGATTCATCATTTATGCATAATGACATGTGCAGCAACTACATTAAGTTAAGTGAGTTAAGTCTATTTAGTATTTTCCAGTAATGCAGTTATTTGGGGGAAAATGTGAATAATTGCATTTAAGGTATGCCCTAAAGTTTCTGCTTGCCCCCTAATATTTTCAGTCAGGGCCTAAAATGCTCCTAATAACAAAGTTAGTCTGGAGCCCTGTATGACTAGACTTTAATTTTTGGGGGGAGGGGGGCACTTCAAGTGTAGTCACCCTGGGACAGGGCTATTCAAATCTACGCTGTGTTAATCCAGGCCTGCAATAAGGTACCTGAGAGGAGAGGATAATGCGATCATACACCACTGTTATCTGGTATGGATGCCTATTTTGTTTTTTGCTGAGCTCACCAGTGTGTTCTTCTTTAGTCCGAATGTACCAAATTGTTGATCTGACCACTCGTAATGTTTCTGCTATCTCTCTGAAGGATTTGTGGTGTTTTTGATATATGGTCTTTATCACTTTATCACACAGATCTTCCTGAACCACATTATGTGGGTTCACAGCCAAAGCTTCCAAATGCAAGTGCCACACTTTAATCAACTCCAAACCTTTAACATGCTTTATTTATGAGGAAATCATTTAAAAAAAGAGACAATAAATGTCCATGAAACAGCTTTTAAGTCAACTGTCCCATTACTTTTGGTCCCTTTAAAAAGGGGTAGCTACATATTTAACAGCTGTAATTCCTAAATCTTTCAGCCAATTTGGATGTGAATATTTAAGCCAAGAGTGTTCACTTTAAGCCAATATTCATTATATGACTGTAACTGGAATACATTTTGGTGAACAGCTAAAATAACACAAAATGTGCCTCTGTCCCAATATTTATGGACCTTACTTGTCAGGAAATGAAGTTCGGAGTCAAGTGCAAGTTAAATATTTATTTAGAAAAAGGTGATAGAGAGTAGAGAGCAAAGTCACTGGTAGATCCACACACGGCACACAATAATCCAGTACAGATCCGAAGGAAGAGAGAGAGCCACCCACGCACTCCGTCGAGACACCAGCACAGTCACCACACGCAACAGAGGGATGAAACGTGCCGCCCTGAAGGTGGATGACAGGCGGAGATGGAAGACGGTAATCCAACTACTCAGACGGGTAATCCACTGTGAAATCCTGATGTAGAAGAGCCACTCGGAAGCCACTCACGGGTGATGATGCAAACCGGGGAGAAACAGAGACAGCTGGTATACCGCCTAAAAACAAAGCGAACCAGCGGTCCCGAAAAACAAGAGTAGTTAGAGTTAATGTAATCCACAATGGTAAGAGGTGTACTCCACTCACGGGTGATGATGCAAACCGGAGAGAAACAGAGACAGCTGGTATACCACCTAAAAACAAAGCGAACCAGCGGTCCCGAAAAACAAGAGTAGTTAGAGTTAATGTAATCCACAATGGTAAGAGGTGTACTCCACTCACGGGTGATGATGCAAACCGGAGAGAAACAGAGACAGCTGGTATACCGCCTAAAAACAAAGCGAACCAGATGTACCGAGAGACAAAAAAAACAATGAGCGCGCAACGAAGGACAGGACTACGTGCAATATAAAGGGAAAGGTAAACGAGACACCACCGGTGAACAATTACCGAAACAAGGGGGCGGAGTTAGTGAACACACGAGGAACCGGCACCACAGGTAAACAACACACACAGATCACACAGCCATCGATCACCCAGCAGTCATGACAGTAGCCCCCCCTCCACGACCGGCACCAGACGGACCGGGAGACTCACCCTGTCGCCGACGGAGGTCCTCGATCAGCCCAGGATCCAGCAAATCCCGACCCGGAACCCAGCCCCTCTCATCAGGACCGTATCCTTCCCAATCCACTAAATACTGAAATCCTCTGCCCCTGCGGCGGGAGTCTAGTAACCTCTTAACAGTGTAGACAGGGGCACCATCCACTAGATGAGGGGCGGGGGGATTAGGGGCAGAGACAGGAGGGTTATAGCGAGCAAACATCACAGGTTTAACCTTGGATACATGAAAAACAGGGTGAACCCGACCAAGAGAAAGGGGTAACTTAAGCTTTATCGTCACCGGATTAATGACCTTAGAAATACTGTATGGCCCAATGAATCTCGGAGCCAGCTTACGAGAAGGCTCACGGAGAGACAGATCCTTGGTAGAAAGCCATACCTTTTGACCACAAACGTAACGGGGTGGAGGTCGCCGATGACGATCAGCTGCAGCTTTGGTTCGTCTGGAATTAGATAATAATAGGGTCTTAGCTCTCCTCCAGGTGCGTCTGCACCTGCGTACGAAAGCTAACGCAGACGGAACCGCTGCCTCGGGCTCCTGTGATGGAAACAGGGGAGGTTGATAACCGATGGAAAGTTCAAACGGGGATAAATTGGTAGACGTAACGGGAAGAGAATTATGAGAATACTCAACCCACGGGAGCTGATCGCACCAGGAATTCGGATATTGTGACGACAGACAGCGGAGCGTTCTACCGAGATCCTGATTAGCCCGTTCGCATTGCCCATTGGTCTGCGGGTGATAACCAGAAGACAAGCTGGCCGTGGCGCCAATTTGTCTACAAAACTCCTGCCAAAAACGAGAGATGAACTGAGGACCCCTATCTGACACGACGTCAGTCGGAATACCATGTAACCGAAAGACGTGATTAATCAAAACCTGAGCCATCTCTTTTGCAGAAGGTAGCTTGGGCAGGGGAATGAAATGAACCGCCTTCGAAAAACGATCCACCACAGTTAGAACAACAGTGTTACCATTAGATGCCGGTAAGCCAGTGACAAAATCAAGGGCTATATGAGACCAGGGGCGGGAGGGCACAGGCAAAGATTTAAGCAGACCAGCGGGTGGTAAATTAGATGCTTTATTACGAGCACAAACCGAACAGGCTAGTACAAACTGTCTGACGTCAGTGGACATAGAAGGCCACCAAAAACGCTGATGGACGGCAGCCAATGTTCTCCGAATTCCTGGATGGCCGACAAACTTGGACTCGTGACCCCACCGGATGACATCGGAACGTAACCGCTCAGGAACCCATAGGCGACCCGCTGGACACCCCTCCGGAACTTCCCCCTCCCGGCCGGCCTCTCTCACCCGCTGTTCGATTCCCCATACGAGGGCGCCGACCACCCTCCCCTCCGGGAGAATGGTCTCCGCCCTCTCCGAATCGGACTTCTCGAACAGACGGGAGAGAGCATCAGGTTTGGTATTTTTCGAGCCAGGCCGGTACGAGAGGGTGAAGTTAAAACGATCAAAGAAGAGTGCCCAACGAGCCTGCCTAGATGTTAGTCTTCTGGCCGAACGGATATATTCAAGATTCTTATGATCCGTCCAGACCAGAAAGGGCTCCGAGGTTCCCTCCAACCAGTGACGCCATTCACCCAAAGCGAGTCTAACCGCCAACAGCTCCCGATTCCCTATGTCGTAATTACGTTCTGCTGGGTTTAACCGGTGAGAGAAAAAAGCACACGGATGTACTTTCCCATCAATAGACGATCGCTGAGATAAAACGGCGCCTACCCCGACATCAGATGCATCCACTTCCACTATAAATTGTTTAGCCGGATCGGGAATAGAGAGGACAGGCGCAGAGATGAACCGGGACTTTAACACATCAAAGGCCTCCCGAGCCTCTCTATTCCAACGGAAACACACGTTAGGTGAAGTGAGAGCAGTAAGAGGCTTAGCGATCTGACCAAAATTTCTGATGAAACGCCGATAGAAATTGGCGAACCCCAGAAATCGCTGAAGCTCCTTCCGAGTGTCGGGTACTGGCCAACAGTGTTGGGGCTAGTTACTCAAAAAAGTAATATATTACGTATTACATATTACTCTCAAAAATAGTAATGCCTTACTTTACTTTATTACTCCCTGGAGAAAGTAACTAGTTATATTACTAGTTACATTTTTTTTCTGGACAAGAATGTTTATTTGGGCAAGCCACGGCCAAGAAAATGCTGGCTTCCTTACCCGCTACTGGACGTGGGGCACAGCGTTTGGAGAAACATTAAAGAGTGTGCACTTCACCGTCAAGTTATTTTCCTTCCGTTGAACATAATAAAATATGACTGAATCTCCACCCGTCGAAACTAGCTTTCTGTTGTTGGGAACCTTCCTCTGAAAAAGAGCTTGCCGTTGTTGACGCTTCCATTTACCCGATCTGTCTTTGAGTGTGCCGCTGCCGCTCTGTGCTGCTGGCTGCCGGGTGTCGACCAATCGGTGATGGTAAATGATACCTCGTGCCAAACTTAGACCAATCACTGTTCCATTCACGCCCTCCTCCCCTTCCCTTTTGTTCTCTGTGTTTTGTGCCTTGTGTGATGAAGGTGCTACTGGCGAATGTAACTTAAGTAACTAGCTCGGAAAAACTGTAATAATATTACCATTTTCAGACGGGTAATGCCTTACACTACTAGTTACTGAAAAAAGAAATATTATTACAGTAACTAGTTACTTTGTAACTAGTTACACCCAACACTGCTGGCCAATCGGCAACCGTCTTAACCTTAGCGGGATCGGGACGAATTTCTCCCTCGGCAATAACAAAACCCAGAAACGAAACCGACTTCTTGTGGAACTCGCACTTCTCCGCCTTAACGAATAGCTGATTCTCTAATAGCCGTTGTAAAACCATGCGAACGTGCTGAGTGTGTATCTGCATGGAGGGAGAGAAGATGAGAATGTCATCGAGATACACAAAGACAAATCTGTTAATCATGTCACCCAGCACTTCATTGACCATGGTCTGGAAGACAGCTGGAGCGTTACAAAGACCGAACGGCAGAACGGAATATTCCCAGTGTCCTGAGGGTGTGTTTAAGGCTGTCTTCCACTCATCGCCCTCTCTAATACGTACCAAGTGATAAGCGTTGCGCAAATCTAGCTTGGTAAATACGCGCGCTCCCTGTAATAATTCGAATGCTGATGACATTAATGGCAAGGGGTACTTATTCTTAACAGTAATGTCATTCAGCCCTCGATAATCAATGCACGGACGAAGAGACCCGTCTTTCTTCTTTACAAAGAAAAATCCAGCACCAGCTGGAGACGAGGAGCGGCAAATGAGACCGGCTTTAAGAGCGTCATTGATGTATTTATCCATAGCCTCTCTTTCTGGTTTAGCTAGGGAAAATATACGACCCTTAGGCGGAGAAGTGTTGGGAAGTAGTTTGATCTCGCAATCATATGACCGATGAGGAGGCAGAGAAGTAGCCCGGGACTTACTGAAAACCTGATACAGATCCGAGTACTCCGCCGGGACTCCCGAGAGATCGATAGCTGGAACCTGCGAGACAGAACAAGAGACAAGAGAAGGAGCAGGACCAAGACAAGAAACATAACACGAAGACTTCCAAGATAACACAACATTGTTCTGCCAATCAACGTGAGGATTATGTTTGGATAGCCAGTCATGACCTAAAATGACTGGCGATTGTGAATCCTCTAAGATGTAAAATTCAATCTCCTCACGATGATTGCCAGAAACAAACAAACTCACAGGGGGTGTGCGGTGCGTGATCACAGCCATATGCTGGCCCTTCAATGTCCAGGCAGACAAAGGAGAAGAGAGAGGGATGAGTGGAATACCCCAGGACTTGGCCAACCCAGCATCCAAAAGACACGCCTCCGCACCGGAATCCAGCAACGCCTGTGACGGAAAAGAGTTAATAAGAACAGGTAGTGTGGTTCTGTTTACGGGAGATTTAAATGACGATGCGCCCACCGAGACTCCCAGGTTCATCGGCGGGCGTGAGCTTTTACCGGACAGGTGGCCGCCAGATGCCCCGGCTTGCCACAATACAAGCAGAGGCCATTAGACAGCCGACGATTTCTCTCCCCAGCAGATAAATGAAACTTGCCCAGCTGCATAGGCTCCTCGGAGGGCGTTTCTGAAGTGATCTCCCCTGGTTCCGACATCCGCTGGTGAAATGAGCGACGCAGATCTCTCTGCCGATGGCGAGACTCAACCCTCAGAGCCAGATCGATGGCAGCTTCCAGGGACGTGGGTGGCTCCCTCAGTGCAATCTCGCCCTGAATGCCCGGTGTAAGACCCTCGAGGAATTGTGCTCTTAATGCCGCGTCGTTCCAGTTGCAGCAAATGGCGAGCGTCTTAAAACGTATAGCAAAATCAGTAACAGAGTCATTACGTTGCCGTAATCTCACCAACTCAGCCGCTGCCATGTCTCCCCTGAGTGAGCGGTCAAACAATTTTAACATCTCTTCCTCCAGAGCCTCGAACGAAAATGTAAAAGGAGCTTTAGCCCCCCAGGCGGCCATACCCCAGTCTCTCGCCCTTCCAGTGAGTAACGTCAGGACATAGGCCACTTTGGAAGTGGATGAAGAAAATCGACGGGGTTGGAGCGCAAAGACGAGAGAGCACTGCTGTAAAAAGGATCTGCAGGTGTTGGGATCGCCATTATAGGTGGGGGGTGTTGCCGTGTGTGGCTCCCGTTCAAATGAAGCGGCTCCTCCGGATGAGGTTGGGGCTTCATGGTGAGGAGTCACTTTGTCCAAACGATTGCTGAGCTCTTTCAGTTGCTCAGACAGGATGCTGAAATCTCTGGCAGCAGCAGACAATAACGACGAATGTTGGTCGATGGCCGCCCCCTGCTGGTGAAGGGCGGTCTGCACCTCCAGAGTTTCTAAACTTGCTGACTCCATACGTGGCGCGCTCATCTGTCAGGAAATGAAGTTCGGAGTCAAGTGCAAGTTAAATATTTATTTAGAAAAAGGTGATAGAGAGTAGAGAGCAAAGTCACTGGTAGATCCACACACGACACACAATAATCCAGTACAGATCCGAAGGAAGAGAGAGAGCCACCCACGCACTCCGTCGAGACACCAGCACAGTCACCACACGCAACAGAGGGATGAAACGTGCCGCCCTGAAGGTGGATGACAGGCGGAGATGGAAGACGGTAATCCAACTACTCAGACGGGTAATCCACTGTGAAATCCTGATGTAGAAGAGCCACTCGGAAGCCACTCACGGGTGATGATGCAAACCGGGGAGAAACAGAGACAGCTGGTATACCGCCTAAAAACAAAGCGAACCAGCGGTCCCGAAAAACAAGAGTAGTTAGAGTTAATGTAATCCACAATGGTAAGAGGTGTACTCCACTCACGGGTGATGATGCAAACCGGAGAGAAACAGAGACAGCTGGTATACCGCCTAAAAACAAAGCGAACCAGCGGTCCCGAAAAACAAGAGTAGTTAGAGTTAATGTAATCCACAATGGTAAGAGGTGTACTCCACTCACGGGTGATGATGCAAACCGGAGAGAAACAGAGACAGCTGGTATACCGCCTAAAAACAAAGCGAACCAGCTGTACCGAGAGACAAACAAAGTCAATGAAATCCAGTAATCCTCAAGCGAGCGGTCCGGGCGAAAACGAGTCCTCGAACGCCGAAAACCAAACCTGGGGCAACAAGAGGAAGAGACAGAGAGCGACTGACAAGACAAGGCAGGGTAGCAGGACTGTGGTAAAACAATGAGCGCGCAACGAAGGACAGGACTACGTGCAATATAAAGGGAAAGGTAAACGAGACACCACCGGTGAACAATTACCGAAACAAGGGGGCGGAGTTAGTGAACACACGAGGAACCGGCACCACAGGTAAACAACACACACACACACACACACAGATCACACAGCCATCGATCACCCAGCAGTCATGACATTACTGTAGGGTGAATTTGTCAAGATTCTTTAGTTGAGAGTTAATTTTAACCCATTAATAAAAAATTACCTGCGATATATCTCGCGATACTTTGACATCACCAAGCGGTCTGCGTAGCACCAAATGAACTCCATCATGCACACAGTAGGTGTGTTCGACTTCATGCAGCGCTGCGCAGACCAATCGGTGGCTGACTTGCATGCCGGTTAGTAATTTTGTCCGACTTGAGCTAGGGCTGAAGGCATGCGACTGTGACATGACATATGGTTTTAAAGTACCGCAAGAGCGTTTTCGAGGCTCCGCCGGCACAGCCTCTCTATTGCGACTACACAGAGTTCTGATTGGTCGCTTCACTGATGACAACGATCACGTGCGTTTCGTGTTTGATCCAACCTTCAGTTCCACTAATAAACATTAAAAATTCATGTTGTTATAACAGGTAAAAGTCATTATTACACGGCTCTCTGGAATGCTTGATTCTGATTGGTCAGTTGAGACTTTTGCAGGTTCGTTATTTTCAAATAATAACCGCTCCAAAATAATAACGCATAGCCGGACTACTTGCACGAGTAAAATCGCTCCGCGCCAATAAAGATCAATAAAGATTACTGTCTGTTTGGCGCCATCTTGTGACAAACACTCGACAACCACGACAAGACACAGACAGCTTACTGAGACTGAACTTGACAAAATAGAGCATGACAGCTACGAAGCCAACACACAAAAAAATACAGAATGGGCATTAAAACTTCTCAAAGACTGGCTAAAAGAGAAAAAAATGGAGACAGACAATTATGAAGCAGAGGATCTTAATAAGGTATTACGATCATTTTATGCATCTGTGCAAGTTTCGCGGAAGGATAAAAATGTTAATTTAAAACAAATATGCCAATAAAATGTTTCAAATTCATATTCATGTCCAGTTTTTTTTCTTATGTGGCAAGTAGCCGTGTAATAAGCGGGATAATGTAGAGGCAGCCGGTAGTTATTGGGAAATAAGCCCCTTCAGTGTGATACAAGACCCTCCGCTTCGCGTCGGGTCCTGATCACACTGTCGGAGCTTATTTCCCAATAACTACCGGCTGCCTCTACATTATCCCTTACTTAATATACCTGAATATATTATATTGTGTCATGTAATAAAATAAAAATGAAAAAACACAAAAGACCAAACTCTATTGGTATTTTAATGATGTAGGCTTATGTTTCCAGTTATTTTCGGGCATACAGTATAAACAGAAATTAATTTATTTGATATTACGTGTTTCTGGTTGCAAATTTTTATTAAAAGGTTTGTTTTTAACAAATTCGCAATAAAAATGGAAACATGGCGCACACGTCACTACGCCAAGCATCAGATGTCCGACTACAACTCCTCCCTAGACTCCAAGCGGCAAACCTCTCTGATCGGTCTGCGCAGCACACCTAGGGCCAGATTTACTAAACTGGGCAAATTAGCATGCTAGCACAATTCCAGAATAGCGCCGATGAAAGTGGTAATAACTCTGGGTTATTTACTAAAAAAGCACAAATTAAATAACACAGGCGCAACAGCTGATTTCCATAATGACCACCGTAATCTACTAAGAGCAGCGCAAATTAGTTCAGGGTCGCAAATAAGCAGAGCTGACGAGTTAAAGTATGATGCGCTTAAGTTCAACAGCATGGACTGAAAAGTGAAGGTTTGCAATAAGTACACATCTGGTATTGTGTGCCTTCTTTTAGTGACTTCTTTTTTATTTACGTAAACAAATAAAAAATAACATGGCTTGGCAGGGCTCCAGGCTGCCCCCAAATGGTGGCGTTTTGCCACCAAAATTTGAGAGTGTGCCACTGAATTTTACATCCAGTCGCACATGTGCGACCAGTAAATTTGACCTTTTTTTGTGACGTGACACTGAATTTGAAACAGCACATTGTACTTTCTGCATCTATCATCAAAGTATTTATTAGTAATACAGTGGAAATTTGTAGAAATGTCATTATTTGATTAACATGTTGATTTACGAGGTGTGCCCCTAAATTTTTTGGTTGAGCCCCTTAAATTTTCAGTTGGGGGCCACTGTGCTCCTAGTGAAAAAAGTTAGTCTGGAGCCCTGCTTGGCAAACAATATTTTTGAATAATATGTTCCTCTGGCATTACAAAAAACGGTTATATGTTAAAACAATATTCTTTCTTGTTGTATCACATGCTCTCTGCTCTCTCTCTGTGATGCCTCTTTTTCTTGCAAAAAATTCAGTCATTTCAAGATTTAAATGATTAAGACATGCTTTTTTCAGCGTTAAATAATGGCACAAATACCAGTCATAACACACGCGCAAACATTTGTACATTGCGTTGCGTGAATTATTTAAATAATCTCCTCCCATAAAATGTTCCGTCTTAAAGCGAAACTCCTAGAAATGCATATGCAATAAGATCATCATTATTTAATGCTAAAATGATGGTCTGCGCTAGTGCAAGCTGTTAGGAAATTCTTGCCCTTAATGTGTAGCTCACAGTGGAGTTCTCAACGGGCACGGCACGGTTTCGGGCAGATAATTCATGTTGATGTGTCGGGGTACAACAGGGAGAGTTCTCAACGGGCCTGAAAATTACAACCCGACCAGGCCTGTGGCTTTAAAGGCCGGACCCAATGTAAGCCGACACATCAACATGAATTATCTGACCAAACCCGACCCTCGGCACGAGCCAGGTTGGGTTGTAATTTTCAGGCCCGTTGAGAACTCTAGTTCACAGGACAGTGTAAACAAAAGTCCCTGAGGAGAAGTGAACGAGTGGAGCAGTGCTATGGAACATAAGAAAATACAAAGAGTTAACGCTAGGCCCGGATGAACACCGTGTAGTGCCCAAGGGTGAACACATTTGAAGTGCCCCCATTCAAAAAAAAGTTTAAAAAAAATTTAAAAGTCTAGTCATTCAGGGCTCCAGACAAAAAATAAGGAGAGCAAGCAAAAACTTTAGGGCACACCTTAAATCAGCCTGCAATGCAATTATTAACATTTTTCCCAAAATAACTGCATTACTGAAAAATACTAAATAGACATAACACTATGCAGCTGCAGCACATGTCATTATTATTTACAATTGATAAAACTTTTTGAATAGGAAGTTATGAACCAAATAATCATACAACCCCCTTGACTAATTTTATCCATAAGATACATACATACAATAAACCTACCATGTAAAACTTTTTTTGATCAAACTGGTTATGCAAATCAATTTAACCTACTTTTTTTAAATTTTTCACTTGTATATAGTTGGCATAACTTAAAAACAGGTTGAAATTATTTAACATAATTTGGAGTAAAACAAAAACTTATGTTGATATAAAAAAATTGAAGTGTACAACACTTGCAAGCTAAGGTGTGTACACTGGACACTAACCTGAAGTGGACCACCATCGTACTAATTGCATTTTGTACAGCTGTGCTGAGTGGGATATCAAGACGCTTCTTCAGCTGTTGCAGTTTTTCATCAGGGATTATGATGTTATTTTTGAACAGGTCTTTATGCAGGTCTTCCAGAACTTTTTCGTGAAACTTAAGGAGTCCGTTGTTAAAGACATGCTGGCCCCTTCTCGCTTGATCTTCAGAAGCAGTCAACCTAGCGTTAGAACTAATAGCATCTAGTGCATTCTGGGCAGCATTTTGGAGTCGATTCCTTATAATATCCTTGTTATCTATCAGTTCTGTCAGGAAACAAAGTGGTGACATGCAAACTGTGTTTAATGGGTGCATAAAACAAAGCTGTATATTTAATCAATGGATAAAACATACTTTGTAGATTTTGAGATATGAGAAACAGTAGGTAGTAGCTTTAGTGTATCTCACCTATAGGTCTGATCATGCATATAGATAGTCCGAGCAGGATGCCCACCACCCTCACCACCAGCACAGTTATCAGGTCCATCTCTGGTCAGCAAGTTTATCTGTGTTAAAAAGCATACTACTTCACAAAATGGACCCAGAAATGTTTTAATGTGCAAACAATTATTTAAAAGTAACACAATGTAATAAGATTAAAATGGCTAAACTTAAATATTCATGTCAACTGAGTTAAAGAACTTAAAAAATTTATTTTATTTGACTAAATTTGTTTGAATTCTGTTAATTGTAAAATTTTGTGTAGAGAACAGTGAAAGGCCCCAAGCTTTATGGTAGAACCCCCCCAACTGCCATGATGAGAGAAAGGTTTGCCGGGCCTCGCATTGCCGGGCATTGCTGGACTTGTTCCTTCAAAGACTCGGTCTTGACTCGGTCTCGGACTACAGTGGGAGGAGAAGGACTAGTAATTTCAGTCCTCGAGACCAACGTGTTTTTTTATGTCACAGGTCGGAGCGGACCACAGATGTCGTGAGTCACGCCCCTTCCCAGTTTCCACCTCGAGGAGGTCCCAAGAACACCCCAATGACCAGACACACAGAGGGCTCTATCTTGCACCCAGCGCAATTGACTTTGTCAGTGACGCATGTAGCATTCGTATTTTGCCCCGGCGCACAGCGGGTTTTTCCCGTCACAGAAGCACGTCGGCAAACTAGGGAATGAACTTGCGCTCCCTGGGTGGTTCAGCGCAAAAAAAGAGGCGTGTTCCGGCGCAAACCATCCCTGATGCTATTTTGCAGTTTCAAAAAACAATTGCGCCACTGACCAGAAAAAAAAAGTTTAAAGTCAGTTGCGCGTTGTTCATTATGCTATTTTAAGGGCGCATGCTTGACCATAATGTATAGCGTGCACAACGCGCATACACTTTGCATATCTAATATACACAGATGCAACAGTTATTTTTGCAAATAATAAATTGTTACACTTAAAAATATTAATACACGAGATAAGGGGAATCATAGTGGTGAGCATTGTGGTGATAGTTTTTATTTATTCTCATGCAAATAACGATTAAAATATTTTCATAACTTTGTTGTGTGGCTGTATTACGTTTATTTTATGTAAATAATAATTAAAATGTTTTCATAAGAAACCTTAATGTATATGAACTTGATTTGTAAGAGTACTTTGGGGTTGGACCTTGCTTGCGTTTCTTGGGTCCGATTTCAAAGCCCCCAAACCCTTTCAGTGGTGAGGGTGGACGCAGCGATGTCCTCTGCTGGCGTCTGTGTAGAGGCAGATCCACCTCCCGTTACACGGCGTGCCCGATTTATGCTGGCGCAACGATGGGGATGCCAGCTGATGAGACAATTGTGGCTATTTCCTCTCACGCCTGTTTAACCTACGCTGATTTGGGCGGGTTTCTCCTATCCCCATAAAAAAAACTTCTCTGTCTTTGACGTGGGTCTCCTCGGCTGTGAACCGCTCCTGGCGTACGCCTGGTAAATCCGTCATAATAATAGCAACCCGCCATGGAACTTGCGCCCTTGCGTTTAAAGGGAATGTTGGATAGCGTTCTGATTGGTTTATTTGACGTTACGCCCAAACCACACCTATGAATAATGAACCGACTTCAGACCAACCTCTTATTGATTTGCGCCTGGCGCAAGAGTTATTTCTCACGCCGGGAAAATAGCAACAGCACCCAAGATCCGATCACAAACTCACTTGCGCGTTGCGCTTCGCACTTGCGTTTCAGATCGTTAAAATAGGGCCCAGAGAGCGTAAGTATAATTAAAAATTTTTTTTTTTTAATTACATAAAAATATGGAGAAGGGAAAAGGGGAGAGCTAAAATCCACTTGGCTGGCACAATTTCGAGTCTCCTGAACTCCGTCGCAAGCAAATCCTAGGTGGGTCCTTCTTTTGCTTTTCTCCTGGTGTTGTGATGACAAACAGTTTATCCACTGGTTTCCTTTGTTCTGCTTACAGCGGCCCGGGCCGGGGCACTCTTCTCTTCCTGGGTATAAGGAGAGACAGAGGGTGAGTATTTGGGGGCTGGTGTATTGGTACCTGCACTTGTACGTGTCCAACTCCAAGTCGGTCCCGTAGGGGTGTCCCTACTCGCTCTACGGCCGGATGAGCAGCGCCTCTGCTGCCGGGCTCGGCTCTGCCCGTCGGTTGGAAAAAGGAGAGGTGGTTGCTGTGATTGTTCCGCCGCTCCCTCGGATGGTGGCACATGTAAGTACTGCAAAAGGGAGGTCGCTCAATCTGCGATGGAAACACAGGTAAGTCAACACTTTGCAGATGGCTGGGGTCTTGGTTTTCTCTCAAGCGGCGTACGGCCCAATCTGCTAGTTCGCTGCTATAGACAACGGGTAAGTACTTTCCAGACGGCTGGGACTTTGCTTCTGCTTCAAATAGCGTACAACTCACACTGCGGGTTCTTAGCTTTAAGCCGAAGGCAAGTATTTTGCAGAGGACTGGGGCTTTACGGTTACTTCAGGTAACGTATGCTGTCTCTTAGCGTTAGGCAGAGAGGTAAGTAATTCACTGGTGACTGGGGCTTTACAGTTACTTCAGGTAAAGTACAACTCACTCCATTGGCTCTGAGTGTTAGGCAGAAGGTAAGTAATTTACAGATGACTGGGGCTTTACAGTTACTTCAAGTAACGTACAACTCGATCTGCTGGCTCTTAGCTTTAGGCAGAAAGGTAAGTAATTTGCAGGTGACTGGGGCTTTACAGTTACTTCAGGTATCGCACAACTCACTCCACTGACTCTTAGCGTTAGGCAGAAGGTAGGTAATTTACAGATGACTGGGGCTTTACAGTTACTTCAGGTATCGCACAACTCACTCCACTGACTCTTAGCTTTAGGCAGAAAGGCAAGTAATTTTCAGGTGACTGGGGCTTTACAGTTACTCTATGACTTCTCAACAACAGGCAGGAGATTCACATACATCACTCTTCTTGGGCGGTGGACTTTTGGTAAGTAGACTGCAAAACAGTAAGTAAATGGAGCTTACAGACCTTGAACGACGAGAGCGTCTTGCACTGGCCTACGTTGAGGCTCCAATGGACAACAGTTGAGCTGGGAACTGCTGTACCGAGCCGAACGCTTACCTCTTCTCTCCTCCAGCTGACGGGACAAAGATCTAGACAGGGGCGAACCTTTGAAGGGGCTCCACAACAGATAAGGTTATCCACACAGCTAACTTTCCTCTCACAGCAGCCAAGCTTTTTCCTTGCCAATAGATACTTCTCGCTTTACTCACACCAGTCTTTCGTGCTTGGTTAGCTCACCACTGCCTCTGCAGGGACAGGAAGATCCAGGATGTCAATGCAGGGCGTCAATGTAGGGTATCCATGCAGGAAGTCACAAATGGCTTGTGAATAAGATGTCACCTCACCAGCCTCGACGTCCACTTGTTTCCCCACGACTCGTCCAGCCTAGAGCTGGTTACTGATGGCACAAACACAGCATAGCACTGCAAGTTTTCAAGTGTACACACTCACGGCAATGACAAGGACTCACTCACTGCACTCCACACACTCTAAGTGAAATAGGGTCAGAACCACGGCTGACTAGGACTCGTCCTGGGATTCACTGGGCGCTGATTGCAACGGAGGGTCGAAATGTGACCGTCGCCATCGCGACCCCCTGCGTCTTCCTCTACTTGTGATCCCCGGCTCACCCATAACTCCTTTCTACAGTGGGGCCGCTAAGCTGTATGCTAGAAACTCACAACACTCGCTGGATGGTTTACCCTCCAATATGATGTAATATACAACTGTCCAGGATTACTCACAAGCGGTGATACCACTCTTCCTTTGTCTCCTTCTCCTTTTAGGGGTCGGATACTCTTCACACCATCGGTTACCAATCGCTGGCGATCCCCCTCGACGACACTTCCGGTGAGTATTCCTATGACTGTTACTCAAAGTATATTGTTAGGGGTCAAGCCCAGAATGGGCGAGACCCCTATTGGGATTGTTAGTTTTCTTATTATTATTATTATTATCTATTATTCTTCTTCTTCCGCCATTGCGTCTATGGCAGCTCATAGAACCGTACGTAGGAAAGTTATGAAATTTGGCACACTCAAAGAGGACATTCCAAATAGTCATCACACCAAATTTGGAGTGTCTATGTCAAACCCAATAGCGCCACTAACAGTCCAAATTTTCACTTACATTTTTGGTTATAACTGCTGACCCGTACGTCATAGAAACGCAATTCTTGTTTCTTCTGATTCCTTGGCTCATGCCCATTCGATTGCACCATATGACGTCAAACCTACTTTTTCGAACTCCTCCTAGAGCTTTTGTCCAATTTGCGTAAAGAATGGGTGTGTAGCATCTAGAGACACTCATGGCAAAAAGTTATGGAATTTGTGTCGATTCGCCAATCCGTTTCCGTATACCACGTCAACAAATTTTATGTAGAGTGAGAAAAAACGGATTTGAGGCTGTATCTTCGCCAAAGTTAAACGTATTCACACGACACTTGGTAGTTTTGATGGCAGTCATGACCTGAGGGTTCGTGCCCAGTTTCGTCACAGCGCCACCTAGTGTTCACAAGATTTGAAAAATTGCTATTTTTGCTTATAACTACTGCAAACTTGAGTCTAAAATTATAAAAGTGCTATTGTTAGATTCCTTGAGGCATGCCAAGTCAAACAATACCAAAAGGTAATGGTCGGCCATTTTGGGGGTCGGCCATTTTGATTTTTAACTTTTTTTGTCGGAAAGTTATGAAATTTGGCACACTCAAAGAGGACATTCCAAATAGTCCCCACACCAAATTTGGGGTGTCTTTGTCAAACCCCATAGCACCACCAACAGTCCAAATTTTCACTTGCATTTTTGGTTATAACTGCTGACCCATACGTCATAGAAACGCAATTCTTGTTTCATTTGATTCCTTGGCTCATGCCAATTCGATTGCACCATATGACGTCATTTCCGTTATGCTAATTATTTTGATATTTTGAATTGTTTGTAAAACCTACTTTTTCGAACTCGTCCTAGAGCTTTTGTCCAATTTGTGTAAAAAAATGGCTGTTTAGCATCTAGAGACACTCATGGCAAAAAGTTATGGAATTCGTGTCGATTCGCCAATCCGTTTCCGTATACCGCGTCATAACATTTTACGTAGAGCGTGAACAAACGGATTTGAGGCTGTATCTTTGCCAAAGAAGTTTTGATGGCAGTCATGACATGTTTCGTCACAGTGCCACATAGTGTTCACAAGATTTGAAAAATTGCTATTTTTGCTTATATCTAATGCTAACTTGATATTAAAATTATGGATTTGTGGCTATATCTTCGCAAAAGTTTTGCACATTAATGTGTGCATTGCCAGTGGTTCAGTGGTTAGTGTGTAGGTTGTCTACAAATCGGAAGATTGGTGGTTCAAACCCCAGCTCCACCTGACTAAGTGTTGAGTTGTCCATGAGTGAGACATCTAACCCCAACTGTTATATGTCAAAAAGTCATGAACTGAGGGTGCATGGAACAGTTTGTCACAAGGCCACCTAGTGGTCACGAGATTTGAAAAGTGATGGTTTTTGCTTATATACTGCAGAATTGAGTCTAAAATCATGAAATTGCTATTGTTAGATTCCTTGAGGCATGCCGAGTCAAACGATACCAAAATGTTTTCGGATGGCCATTTTCAATTACAAAGCATACAAACTTTTTCAAACTCCTCCTACAGCGTCCTTTGATTGGCTTGGATTTGGTACACACAATCTAGACTCTAGACAAAAAGTCATAAAAAGATTTTGATAGACCAATCAGTTATTGTATAGCGCAGGGGTTCTCAAAGTTTACATTCAAAGGTCCAAATCTAAATTCTCATAATTTTCATAGGTCCGGAAAAAACTTTATGTAAATCGTTTGTTTATATAACAAATCAACACAAATAGTTTGGGAAAAACTTAAGTGTATTTTGCATTTAAAGTAAACAATTTTTTTTAAACATAAACACAAGAAATATGCCAAAAGTAACCAGGTGTAAAATACAGAGCAACCTAATTAGTGAAATGGCACAGTATGTTCTCCATCAGATGCATAAACCGTGGCAAAAAAGGTGTGGTTGGTAGGCAGAGACACTGACCAAAATTAGGGGTGCACCTATAAATTGGCTGATGATCTTGCTATGCTTCTCAATGAAGTACGGTGAAATGCCGCTACATCCAAAAGCCAGGGGGCGCTCTCAGGCAGAAACTTAATATGCGCTGCAGACGAAGAACCAGAAACACGCAGCTCCAGGAAATGTCTTAAGGATATATTAATATTGCTGTTCTTCAAACCTTTTCAGGTATTTTCATGACAATAAAGAATATGTATAATGATTATGTTTGACGAGTGTTGCTTTTTTAAATGCATGTTTTAAACGAATCAAACCAACAGTGATTTCAGATTGATAAGGACTTACTGATCAAAAGCCGTAGTACATTAAGTAGCTGTGCATAATATCTGGGTGTGATGGCTACAGCGTCACACGGGAAATTTTTAAATAACTCGTTTTATTTTCGGACCAGGAATATTCTTAAATCTAAATAGAAAAAAAACTAAACGAATGGTTTACAAGTTTAATATACATTTGTAAAGTAGCAAATGCACACATTTAATAAATCACATAGAAATTAATGCACTTGTACTATGAAGTGGACGCGGGTCCGGATCAAGTTCCCGTCGGGTCCGGATCCGGACCGGAGTCCGGACTTTGAGAACCCCTGGTATAGCGCATCAACAAATATTATGGCGAGCACGCCGAAATGGATTTGAGGCTATATCTTTGCAAAAGTTTTGCATATTAATGTGCGTATTTCCAGTGGTTCAGTGGTTAGTGTAGGTTGGTGGTTCAAACCCCAGCTCCACCTGACCAAGTGTTGAGGTATCTTTGAGCACCCCAACTGCTCCTGATGAGCTGGATGGCTCTCGCATGGCTGACAGTGTATGAATAGGTAAATGTTTCACAACTTGTAAATGTCATGAACTGAGGGTGCATGGAATGTTTTGTCACAGGGCCACCTATTTCATCAGCAACATTTTTTTGAAAGCCCTTGTAAAGTTTTCAGTGCCCCCTAGGTTAAGAGTTTTGAGGCTTTATCTCCAGATCGCTTTATTGTGTGTACACCATATTTGGTGGGTGTCATCACAATCATGACCTGAGGCACCATCTATTGTTTTGGTGCAGTGCCCCCAGTGGTCAAGTCATTTGAGGCTATATCTCAACATTGCTTAATCATATGTATATCAAATTTGGTGGGTGTCATCACAATCATGACCTGAGGCACCATCTATTGTTTCGGTGCAGTGCCCCCTAGTGGTCAAGTCATTTGAGGCTATATCTTAACATTGCTTAATCATATGTATATCAAATTTGGTGGGTGTCATCACAATCATGACCCGAGGCACCATCTATTGTTTTGGTGCAGTGCCCCCACTGGTCAAGTCATTTGAGGCTATATCTCAACATTGCTTAATCATATGTATATCAAATTTGGTGGGTGTCATCACAATCATGACCCGCGGCACCATCTATTGTTTTGGTGCAGCGCCACCAAGATACAGAAGATTTGAAAAATTGCTATTTTTGCCTTAATCTACAGAAAACTTAGATCTAAAATCAAGACAGTCATTACTGATACTTCATTCTGTGCCCTTTTTGGCTTGACTCCGGCATCGCTGCTTTGCAGCTATATTTTTTTTACATATGTTGTTTCACAGATTTTCATTTAAATGTAATATACTCAGCCCAGTTACTAGTTACTCCTTATCTCCTTCTTCACCCAGTCAATAGTATCCTCCGCCTTCACAATGCTAACTTCGCCCAGACCTCAACTCCTCTCATCAGATCGGCTAGAATAAAACTGCCCCGTTTGCAACTTCTGAAGCTCTTTATATACTCCTCCTCTTCTCCCCGTTGTCCAATCCAAAATCGCCACGTTCACTTCACACACCTGTGCCTGATAAAGCCTAATTTTCCTCCCAGAGTTTCCCGGAAGTGCCGATGTTTGTGTTTTATGGTCCGGGCGGAGCCAATTCCCACCAACTTTAGTTCCGCCCCAGAAAGTCACTGTGTAACATTTATGTTCATATAAAAAACACACAGCACGTAACAACAATAATAATAAAATGTTGATGGGCATTATTTGAAAATGGCATCCCATGGTGGAATGCAAAGATACAGTATACAACTGGGAAATATTGGAAAATGATAAAAGTTGCTAAGTCTACTAATTTAGACATACCACTAGAAAATTTAGCTTAATCTGTAGGCCTAACTGTTGATTATTAACTGGGGTGATATTAAATCATGAATATGAAAACTGATTTTTTTATGGTCTTGGTCTTGACCCCTAAAGGACTCGTTCTCGACTCAGACTTGCTTCCTCAAAGACTCGGTCTTGACTCTGACTCGACTGTATTTGAAAACCAACGGACTCGGTCTCGACCCTTAATAGACTCGGTCTTGACTCGGACTCGGCATAGGCGGTCTCGTCCCCATCACTACCTCAATGTAATTAAAACTTTAAGCACATTGGATTGAATTACGATCAAACTGGTATTCTCCTAATAAATGCGATTCATTTTTCTCCAAGATATTATTTTGATTGTTAGAAATGTCCCCTGGTACTTCCTCTTCTTAAATAGCCATAATATCAGCCATCGTATGTGACGTTAAGGGACCTGTTATGGTCCTTTAATTCTTAAAGGTAAAATGGGTACTAAGGAATTTGTAACACATGGCAGAACTTAAGGGAATACTTCAGCATTTAGGGGTAAATACTTGTAGACAGCCTATGGTTCCTTAAGTGAACCCTTAGGTTTTCTGTTGCAATCCATGTTTCATTAAGGCTACCCTTAACCTAATAATATTTATGTTTTGTCAACTTGTAATGTTTGTAATCTTTTAGGTTGAGTGGGCTTCAGCCCTGGCTGAGTTTACTCAACAATGCTCTTGCAATAAGTTGCTTTATTGTTTTAAGTTGGCTCAACCTTTTTGCAGTGTAAGAAATACAATAAGGCTTCGCACCTCGATGCTCTGGCCCTATTAAGTCCTAAGAAAAACAGTATGGCTTAGGCTGCTGGCTCCTCAGTAGTGTTGCTTTCGTCAACGAAAAGTATGACGAAATATCCTCGTCAACGAACCTTTACCACGTGACGAAAACGAGACGAGACTCAACGTAAATGCTGGTTATGTGACGAAAACTATAATAAAATGTATAATCCAATATTGTTGACGAATAAAAACGAGACTAAAAGTGGTTTACTAAATAAAAACTATGCTAAAATGTGTCTTCATTTTCGTTAACCAAAACGAGACGAGACGAAATGTTATAACGTTATTTCGTCTAGCCATCTCCTGGCACCCCGCCACCTGACTGCAAATTATCATGTGTGTTCAATGGCGCTCTGCAAAAATACGTAAACGTACCGCGAGAGCAATTAGAAAGCATGCAGAGCAGTCTGTTCTCGCGATGCTTTGATATCATACGCAATCCGTTTGCGCAGTAACACGCGACACGTCACGTTTGATGGCCAGCTGCGCCCGCGAATACACCGCCGCATCAAGTCTTCAAATGGAAACGAAAAGTCCAAAATGAAACCCGTGCATCGTTTTCAGGTGAGTTCACAAGCCTGTTAATATGTATAGCGTTGACTGCTGGCACCGCGAACTCATCTGTGTGATTTAAATAATATAACAATGTACCAGTTTGCATCTTCAATCGTTTAAATGACATGTGCTGCGTTGTGTTTTGAAGCATGGTAAATATATATATGCTAAAGACGTTGTTTTGTAACTTATATGCTAACAACAAGGGTCTGTGTCCTTATTTATTATTTGAATTAACTAAACTTGCTTAACTGAATGTTT
Organism: Paramisgurnus dabryanus; assembly: GCF_030506205.2. Lineage (NCBI taxonomy): Eukaryota > Metazoa > Chordata > Actinopteri > Cypriniformes > Cobitidae > Paramisgurnus > Paramisgurnus dabryanus. The sequence continues at coordinate 65,358,769 of NC_133337.1, read as the reverse complement.
GAGTGTTAAATCAATCAAACAGCTGTATTATTAAGAGAACATAACCATACATACAAACTTTTGCTTTTGTTAATAGACATTTGATGTTTCTTAAAGCTGGCTATTAATTTACTTACATGAAAGATATTTAGTAATTCTCCAAAATTGCTTGGATTTATACTGACACGTAAAATTAGCTTTGTCACATTATAGTGCCATTAGCTACACAAATACAGATATTGCATATTTGTATAATTGTAGTTTGTGTTGCTGTCAAAATACAATTATAAAAGATAACAATAGCATTTTAATAAAGTGCTATAGCATTTTAATAAAGTGCTATTCTCACACATAGCCTACTATAGTTGTGATTTGTTGTTGTTTTTTAACTAAAGGTGACACCACCGTAAAAGTCAGCTTATGGCACCCATCTGACCAGCAGTGGCCCTGTGTGTGTGTTTCTGCTTAGACTACTCTGTTTTGATTATGTATTGTAGACTTTAATGTAGACTCTTTACCTACAGTCAAGTCACTCACTCAGAGGTTAAATAAAATTAAGTAAAATATATATCTTCAAATCAAGTAAATTCCAATCAGAGCATCTTCCATGTCTGAAATGGATGTATTCTTATATCTATAAGGTATAATATAACAAGATAACTTTTTTTAATAGGTTTGGCTAAAAGAAAATTTTGGTTTTGTCTATACTTCTGCTAGGTACTTATACTATATTGACTGGGTTAAATAGAATTGCATTACTAAAAAGAGACTAAAATACAATGTTCATTGACTAAAACTAGACTAAAAATGTCACCAGTTTTCGTCGACTAAAACTAGACAAAAATAGTCAAGGATAATTCTGACTAAAATAAGACTAAAATGCCCAGACTTATAGTCAACTAAAACTTGACTAGACTAAAAAGAGTATGAACTGACTAAAACTAATAAAAACTAAAATGTCAGCTTGACATAAAGACTAGACTAAAACTAAAATTAAAACAGGCCGCCAAAAACAACACTACTCCTCAGTGCTCGGGCCCTAATTAAAGCTGCAAGCAGCGATGAAAGTGCCCTCGCACCCATTGCCACCTCCAGCTGATGGCCTTAGGAAAGTGAAAGCAGAAACAAAAGCACCAGTCAGAAAGCGCCACCAAGCGTCACACACAAAGATCTTAAGAAGTTCGGTCTTACTGCTTACAGTCTTTATTATGTAAGCTGACTCAAGAAGAAAAATTCACCCGCCACAGTACATAGATTTTGGGAATCTGAAATAATGAGTTGATTAAGCTCTCACTGTGTGTTCACACCAGATGCGAATGAAGCGAATAAATCATGCTATTCACGCGTTGTTAGATGCTTTTACATTTTGAGTTAACTAACTTCATTCGCACATGAATATCCGTCATGGGAGGGGCTTCTGCCAGACGGCCAGCTCCAGTCTTGTTGACATGGATTTTGTTGAGATGGAAGCTGTGCTTTATATGCTGTGGAAGGCTGAAAGACGTCGTAGACTCATTTGGCGTTGTGTCTGGGTCCATCAGATCTTTCAGAGGCGCACCCAGCTTGGTGAGTTTCACCAACTCCTCCAGAAGTTGGGCCTGCATGACAGCCGCTTTCAGTGGTACTTCAAACTGAGCTGGTCCCATTTCATTCTCAGCTAGTCAATGAGTGTGTATGTGTCACGGGGTGATTCAAGAGTGGAACTAAAAGTGGCAACTAATGGTTCCGCCCGGACGAGAATCTGTGATGCACCACTACTTCCTGGTTACTCTGGGCAACCAAATTTGGGCTTCATTGCATGCAGGTGTGGAAATAAGTGTGTTTGCTCTTCAGTCTCCCGTATTGATCATCGGCGTCATTGAAGGACGGGTTGGGAAGGATAAGGAGAAGGGAATTGTTGTAGATCAACGAATCCGTGAGTATGCATTGTTACAGCTCTTGGAATGTTTGTATGAGCGGTGTCTGCTAGCACGACTGGAAACAGAACAGCAGTGTGGATTACGGTCACGGGGTGATGTCTATCTAGCCATCCTTCACGTCAGCCTTTCGGTCTCCCATCCCGGGTCTACTCCCAGCTCTTGTGGCGGTGCAGCCTTAAGTCACCGTGAGTGTGTGGATTGCTGTGGGTGAGTCTTGTCATTACTGTGTTTACACTTGAAGATTTGCGTGCAGTGGTTTGTAAATGTTGTCAGCACTCACCCCTTAGGCCGAAGACGAAGCTCTGGATGAAAGAGAGTGAGCTGGTGTCATTGGATGACTGTTACCTTTATACATACCCAGACGGCAATCTATAATCCACCCCTTCCAACGATTGGTGCCGTGAACTCTGTAAGGAGAGGAGTTTGCTGTGAGTATTGTGTGAAGTACTAAGGTGTAAAAATTAGATCAACTACTGTGTGGAGAAGTGGACGTGCTGTCTTGTGTGTGATTACACGCTGTGATATTTCAGATGCCAGCCCCTATCTAGATCTCTGGTCACGCTGTGGAAGAGAGGAGAGGGAAGCGTTAGGCCGAGTCATATAGTAAATCCTCGGTGTGGTGCTTCAATCTGGGATACCTGCCTGAGAGATCCTACCGACGCGCAGCAACCTGCCTTGTACTTCCACCTGCTCCCTTGGGCCGAGTTCAGTGGTGATGTATTCGTATTTATCTGCTCACTGAAGTATTGTCATTGCTTTTAGAAGCTCTGTGTGTGTTGCTGCAAATCCTTAGTTTCGAGCCAAGGGCTCTGCATCGACGAGGGACTGTGTCCCGATACGTTGGGAGTCCCTGTCTAAGTGTGTGGTCACCAGGAATCCGTCCCAGTACGGAGGATCCGCTGTGTGTGTGTGAACCTACGTTCTCTCTCGGGGTTGAAGGTCTGGAGACTAAAGTGGTACCCCCGCCGTCTCCGGGTTGGTGAGTTACATCCGTAAGGCTGAAGTTACTTCCCCTTTATACTTACCTGTGTATTCAGGCTACGAGCCCAGTGCATTTGCCCCTTGACACCTACCTGTATATCCAAGCTACGAGCCCAGTGCATTTCCCCCATGACACCTACCTGTATATCCAAGCTGCGAGCCCAGTGTATTTGCCCCTTGACGCCTACCTGTATATCCAAGCTAGGAGCCCAGTGTATTTGGTTCTTGACGCCTATCTGTATACCCAAGCTACGAGCCCGGTGTATTGTCCCTTTACACTTACCTGTGCATCCAAGCTACGAGCCCAGTGCATTGCCCCTTTACACTTACCTGTGCATCCAAGCTACGAGCCCAGTGCAATGCCCCTTTACACTTACCTGTGGATTTAAGCTACGAGCCCAGTGTATTTGCCCCTTGACACCTACCTGTATATCCAAGCTACGAGCCCAGTGCATTTGTCCCTTGACACCTACCTGTATATCCAAGCTGCGAGCCCAGTGTATTTGCCCCTTGACGCCTACCTGTATATCCAAGCTACGAGCCCAGTGTATTTGGCCCTTGACGCCTATCTGTATACCCAAGCTACGAGCCCGGTGTATTGTCCCTTTACACTTACCTGTGCATTTAAGCTACGAGCCCAGTGCATTGTCCCTTTACACTTACCTGTGCATCCAAGCTACGAGCCCAGTGCATTGCCCCTTTACACTTACCTGTGCATCCAAGCTACGAGCCCAGTGCATTGTCCCTTTACACTTACCTGTGCATCCAAGCTACGAGCCCAGTGCATTGTCCCTTTCCACTTACCTGTGCATCCAAGCTACGAGCCCAGTGCATTGCCTCATTACGCTTACCTGTGTATCCAAGCTACGAGTTCAGTACATTGCCCCTTTACACTTATCTGAGTATCCACGCTACGAGTTCAGTGTACTTACCTGGTTCTCCTGTGTTATTGTTTGAAGTTGTGAACTCAGTGTATTACCTTCTATACTTACCTGTAGAATTCCCTCGATGTCTGGAGATGGAATGATGGACCCTTTTGTACTCTTCTCAATAGCCCCTGTGTGTTTTCTAGGCCGACCCCCGGAATCCCACCGATTCACTGGACGCCCCCGTATACGACCGCAGGATACGAATCTGTTGGACTAAACAACCCCAGGTACCCATTCTCTTCTATACTTACCTTCATACTTACCTGTGTGCGTCCTTTCTGTCGAGGAGCCAGGAGTGGAGGAATTGGGCTGCAACGGCTGTGGACAAAAAGGAGGAGCTCGATTAGGAATACCCACTGCAAGTCACGGACGGACAAGGTCTCACAAAGGCATAGCAACTCACCCCCTGTCCCCGTGAGACTCCAGGCGACTCTGGAAACCCCGCTCTCCCTGGCCCGGAGAGTTATAGTTTTAGTGTCCCCTTTTCCCCTGCCCTTTCTTCATTTTAAATAATTTAATAAAGTTTGTTTTAACTGTTACTTACTCTCTCGTGTGTTTGGTCATTGGGGTGCTTTTGGGACCTCCTCGAGGTGGAAACTAGGGAGGGGCGGGACTCATGACATCTGTGGCCCGCTCCGCCTGTGACATATGTAGGTCAGTAAACTTGTTCAAAACATGTGACTTGAAGCTGAGCTTGGCTTGTTTCAGATCCGCCTTCAAACCCTCCCATTTTGTTGTGATTGGATCATTCTCAGAGTTTCATAGCCATGGTGCAGATTGACATGTAACTGATAGTTACAGTACTGATCAGTAGGAATGTAACGGTATCAAAAATTCACGGTATGGTGGGATTCTGATATCATGCCCTCAGTACGGTATTTATTGAACCATTTTCAGGAAGGAAAAAATTAATAGACTTGGGAAAACTGCCATAAGTGTTTATTAAACAATGACTGAACATTACAATCATGTACAAAGTAACCATGTCATATCCTGTCCTCTTTTCTTGATCCTTTAGTCATATAAAATGGTTCAAATTATGAAATATGAAAATTATTGTGTCAGCTCACTTTACTAAAACAGGACGTCAATTAGAAGGCTGCTGTCACGAGTTCGGCCTGAACTGACATTTCTTTTTTTGTGTGTGTGTTTGTTTAGACAGAACCCAGAGTTTCCAGTGAACAGCAGCGATGATTAATAAAAAAATTCACTGAGCGGAAAAGATTGAAGGACAAATTCGGTATTTTAGACTTAAAGCCCTGTTTTCAGATTGTTTATGGTGAAATAGAACGGTTTTGACTGAAATTTCGACATTTGCGGCTGCCCTGAGAATTTTTTGCGTGTTTGCGTTTCACCTCACACCTCTACAATGGGTTTAATGGTGCACTGGAACAATCCTTCCTAAAATGCATTAAACTTTCGTTTTATGCTCACACAAAAATCGCTGCAAAAGATGCTTTCCAACAGCTGTTTTAGCATTCGTTGCATTCGGACCTATTTTTCCAAAACGCCTCACACCCGTACATTCTTCCGCTTAGAGCTTGAATAATAGACACTCCAGCCCAGGTGGTGGCGCTAATCTGCCATTGCCAATTGCAAGAATAGAAACAAAGTTCCCGGCGCGGAGTAATACCGTACCTTATAGGACATCTAATACAAGTCAATGGAGTTGGTAAAAACTACGATAAAACCTGTTGGAATGCGTCTTTTGCAGCGATTTTTGTGTGAGCATATCAGTGAACACCCCTGACCACTCGGTGAGTTTCACGTCTTTGTAAACGAAAGTTTAATGCATTTTAGGAAGGATTGTTCCAGTGCACCCATTGTAGAGGTGTGAGGTGAAACACAAACACGCAAAAATTCTCAGGGCAGCTGCAAATGTCGAAATTTCAGTCAAAACCATTCTATTTCACAATAAACAATCTGAAAACAAGGCTTTAAGTCTAAAATACCGAACTTGTCCTTTAAGCCCGAGGTCTGACCCGAGTCATATGCTTATATTTTTGTACCCGTTGAGAACTCTACCATGGAGGGTGTTTCCTGTCTGGCTATCTAGTGACTCTCTTTCCTTATAAATAAAGATTTTACTTGCAATTGAATCCTCTCTCTGACTCCTTCCTGACAGAACAGTCAAGCCAAATAATGGATTCAGCAAGCACAGACCCCATGCACTCAGCACTTGCCAAGCAGTGAGCTCTTCTGGGCAGCACTCCTCACAACTATCCTCCACTTCTCGTAAAGTCGAGTTTTTGTCCTCCCAGTTGGCTGGGTTAAGCGCTCGCATGTAAGAAGTTCAACGCAATGCGGGATTCTCTTCTCAGATGTCTGCTGGTCAATATACATGCACGGAAGCAGAGCCCCATGCTGCCAGTCCACCCACCTATGAAGGTGACGTTAATTCTAGGGCTGTGACGATAACTGCGTTACCGCATCACCGCAGTAATGAGATACCAACCGCGGTGCTGAGGTTATCATCGTCATCACCGCTCTTTTTTATATTTTGTTTTAGAGTAGAGAGCTAAAGTTGCAGAAGCCGCGAGGACAGTTGAAAGTGCAGGCAGTGACAGTCAGTCGCGTGAAGGAGTCAGATTGGTCGAGGGCGAGGCACTGTGTTAAAAAAATTTTTTTTAAAGATTCGCTCACAATGCAATACTGACAGGAGTTAACTTACCCGACAAGTCCAAGTGGGAGGAATTATGATAATGTCGGTCTTTACTACATCACCAATCCCAGGAAGTAAACTGTTGCCTACAATCCGTGTGTTTGTTGTAGTCCAAGAAAAGAGATTTACGTTGTAATAATACATTAGTTATTGGGGGGGGGGGGTTGGTTTAATTATGTCTTTTATTTGGTGTCACTTATATTTTCCCCTTTCCCCATTTTCAAGTTTATCTGGAGCACGTGTGTCTGCAAATAAAGTTTTTTCGATGCTTTACCTATTGCCTTTGGTGGACTGTGTTTTGTTACAGTGGTCGCAATTGTCTCCCTTAAATGTTATGATAAAACATCCCTTATACTTACATCAAGCACGTAACAGCCTATTTAGATGGTATTTCCCACATCCTTACGTAAAGAAGATATTAACCACACAAAAAAATAAAACATTACACACTAAAAAATGCTGGGTTATTTTATTTACCCAAATGCTGGGTTGAGCCTTTTGGGTCATTTAATTGGGTTATTTTCTCAGTCTTGTGTAGTTTTTTGGGTGGTTTTGTGTAACCCAATCTTTGGATTAATATTAATATTTATTATACCACGGGTCTGTTGAATGCTGTATTCTGATTGGCTGAGAAATGTTCCGTGGGTATGCATTAATTTCTGATAACCGCACACCTTACTTGTCAAATGTCTTAGAAATAGGGACCAGAGCAATGTTCGTGCTAACCGTGGTATAAGAGGAATAATTGACTCCGGTCCTTTGAATTTTTGAAAATAATGCACACTCGCGTCGTGCCGCATTGCACCTTGGGTGTGCATTATTTTCTTAAAATTTAATGGCCTGTTGTCAATTATTCCTTACTATCGCATACACTGCAATGGTCATATTAGCAGGTTAGCTTTTTTGTTACGCACACAGGATTGTTAATACATTGGTAACTCTTTTATTTGAATGTTTAAAATGCCTCCTTTAAAGAGCACCAATTATGCTAATAAATTAGCACGTTATTGTAATATCCTATAGTACTTACATGTTATTAAAACTTGAACTAATGCACTGTGAGTCTTATAAATTGCTTACATACCTCACCGATTTCTGCATGTCTGGAAAACGCTCGGATTTAGTTCCTGTCTCCGCCTCCCAAAATGTCAAGTGTATTCGGATTGGTCAGATGACTACTCAACTGTTATTGGTCAACTGGGTTCGGCGTGTGTTTGAAAGGTTACGCCCCTGACTACGCGTGGGTTTTCCGGTTCTGACTGAGAGTCACAGGCAACGTAAACAAGCGCTATATTTCTCTATAAACGATGGTGTCTGTACTGCCTTACCACTTCGAGCTCGATCCAGAGAGTTCAGACGGCCGTTACGATATAAACGATCTCCGTCAATGAACGCGATTGGATTTAACTTTTTTAGGTGTCCTTAGCTCTGCCAGAATGCTAAACGAAGACGAAAATGTGTTGCAAAGACATCCAAAAGGTAATTATAACTTACTACATTACTTTGCAAACTATATGGAAACACCAAATGTAGCACATAGAAAGTATTTTTTGAAATGATTATAAAACTATTTCACTTATTAACATTATTTTACTATACTAAACTTTATTATAAAAGCCTGCTTACATACTATATTACTGTGCAAACTATATGGAAACACCAAATGTAGCACAAAGAAAGTATTAATTGAAATGAATGTTCTACATTATTTCACTATGGTAAACTTTTTTATGAAAGACTGCTTACTTATAAGTGCTATGTTTTTACTTATTAGGTTTTAAGGAGAATGCAACATGTTCCAGGGCCTCTTACCTGTGTGATTCATCATCCAGGTTTTGCACAAATTGTCTAAATCCCTACACACAGAACATTTATTGTACCGACTATAAGCCTTTGAGGTGCAGGACTAGAGTAAGTTTTATTACATTTTTAAACCAATAACACTTAAGTATCATTATAGTAACAAAGTGCCCAAAAGAACAAAAGATGTAACTTTAAAGAAAATATAGTACTCAGTCAAAAGTTTTTTATTTATTACAAATATATATTTAAATGTTAAACAATATACAAATAAACATACTTTAGTAACCATATTGTGCTATTGTTTCAAAAATTTTTCAATTCATTTCTTACAGCTATCTATTCAGATAAATGGCATATCAAAGCTTTGTCAGCTGGTGCTATTTAAGACGACACTATAAGGTTATCATCCTGTCGTGTGTGTTCTCCAGATACGCTTGGAGCTTCCTGATCAGATCGGTCACAATTTTGGCTTTCGACGACCCCTGCACTGAAGATGGCATGCAATCACGTCCTCCTTTGAAGGTCTCTCAAACTGTGATGCCAGGTCCATTGGAATCAGGGCTTCCTTCAGCTTATCTTCAAATACCTCATCAAACACAAGCCTGATCACATCATCCACATAACTGTAGAAATATTGCAGTCAATAAATCTTTTGTTTTGATCATTTATTTCCCTGCTTCATACATTAAGTTTTTAATTATGAATGTATTTGAAATAAAACATTACTGCTTACGGTATGTCACTTGTGTGTTTTGGGAACATAGCCTTGTACTTTCCCTCTCCTGCTTTTGTTACAGCTTGGTGACATTGTAATGGATGGCTACAAGGTACAAATACCTGTAAAATATAAACAAGCAATTAATTTATTGTAAAAGTAAATACTACTTTATTTAACAAAGTTACTAAAATACTTAAATACCTGCACAGCATTCCAATAAATGAGAAAATCAATTTTTTTTTGCTGCAAATCTGAAATCTCAGGCTACGGACAGCAAAGGCATCCACTGATGATGGTGATGGAAACATTGTGAAACGATGCTACTGCCTGGGTTCCTATTAATATGCAGAGAAAAAAAACTTTGTCATCATCAGTTATACATCTAAGACTGGTAGTGGTTTCACTAGCTAAATACATCATATGTGTTACACACCTTTGCTCCTCATATGCCAGTCTGACTCCTTGTACTGTGTGTAATGATGTTGCATGTTTGCATACAGTGTAGAATGTGTCCAGCTGCGAATCTAGGATATAGACAAATAAAACAAACATGTATTCAGTCAAAAAGACATATTATAACAATAGAGTACAACGACTATAAATCGTTAGACTATTCATTAAAACGTAAATGTATTACATATTACATGGCCCAACATTAGCAACACACATTATGTGTTTACTTCGTTTCAAAATCTAAGAAAGCTTCAAGTAAATACAACAGTAAAATACATATAACTTTAAACAAATCATCTGTACTTAGAGTTTCTTGAGTTTGATCATGAGAACAAATTTTACTGGTAACAGTTTAGCTGGCATTTGTATTTAGCTTAGCAACTTAGCAAGTTTGTAAACATGTCTAAACCAACATCGATAAAAAAACGATAGTCTGCATAATTCAACATACACGTGTGTAAATATGGTACGTTGTTTATGAAATACAGTATTACAACACAAAACAATTAGCTTGCAAGCTTAGCTCTACACGCACATTATGTTAATCTTCGGTTACCGGTTACGTAACGTACAGTAAAAGGCAAATAATAAACGTGAATACTTACAGCCTGTGATCCAAAAGTGCACAGTAATCCAACTTTCAAGAGGAGACGTCGCGCAAATCCAGCTTCGGTTCATGAGAAGCAGTTATTGTGAAAACTCCGTGAACAACTTCTGACTGGATTTTTCCAGAACCGTATTAAACATGATGTCCTCTGTGGAAGTCCATAAAGTGCTATTTTTCCCTCGCATCTAAAGAGACAGCGTCTACTCGAGAGATTTAATCGCTTAAACAATGAAACAAGAGTTTGCAAACAGAGTCAAGGCAGGGACTCACAACCTCCGCCATTTTAGCTCTCTTCTGACTCGGCGCTCCCCACCCCCGTCTTTGAGGGCGTACCCAAGCAAAGCAGAGAGGGCTGAACTATGACAATGTTGGTCTTATCTACGTCACTAATCCCAGGAAGTAAACTGTTGCCTACAATCCGAGTGTTTTTTGTAGTCCTCGAACGTTAGAGACGATAACTCGCGTCATCGTTTTCTTTGAGGTACGTACTTTTTGAATATCGTTAGCATGTACTTATGCACACTTACACACAAAAGGATGTTTAAAAACGTGTATCCCATAATAGGTGCTCTTTAATCAAAATCTGACATTTTTGTCTTAAATATAAGACTTATGTTAAGATTTTACTCCATAAAGCCTATAAAAACCTAAGCAAATAACATGATGTAATAAAGGAAGACGAGTGAGGAATGACTTATTTCAACTAAAAACACATAATCTGCTTTTTCAGAAAATTAAAAATAAAGTTTTTAACCATTGCATAAACTGCTCAAGCAACTCTCACAATATTGTACATTGCTGAAAAATTTTTTGTGTCGAGGTAAAAAATTAAAGTTGTTTATCCTGCACCTCAACTGTGTAGGCCTACTCTGCGCTGGGTCAAATCAACCCCACTGCTAAGTTTCAAGGTTGTGATTTTGGACCATCATCAGGACAGATTCTAGTCTGCACTTTCAAGAGGATATACTAAACAACCCATTTGCTGGGTTAAAATGAATAAATCAACTTGACTAGTCAAGCTAGCCTAGGATCCTAAGGCCTACCCAGCCATTCGGCTAAAACAACCCAATGTGAGTTGTTTTTAACCCAATGTTTTTAAAGTGTATACAAATGAATTTAATGAAAATATAAGTATAAAAGAGATATTCAAGATAAAAAACAAACAAGATTATTAAGAGACTAAAAGAGACGTACCTCTTTCACAAGGATGTTTGTTTTCACAGGAAAAGGGAGTGTAGTACTGTAAGGAAGAAAAGTAATCATGTGATGTCACAACTGTAAAAAACTGTAAAGGGAAAGCCTTAAAGGGATAGTTCACTCCAATAAAAATACTGTCATCATTAATTAACTCTCATGTTGTTACAAACCAGTATACATTTCTTTGTTCTGATGAACACAAAGGAATATATTTTGAGAATGTTTGTAACAAAACCATTTGTGGACCCTATTTACTTCAATAGTATTCTTTTTCCTACTATGGAAGTGAATAAGTTCCACAAATGGTTTTGTTACAAACATTCTCAAAATATATTCCTTTGTATTCATCAGAACAAAGAAATTTATACGGGTTTGTACTGTAACAACATGAGAATGAGTTAGGGTTAGGGTAGTAAGTATTTAGGTAGTAGCATGACCACTGGAACTCAAAGGTAAAGATATACTAACATATTAGTGAGTTGACATTAGTGATGACATTTTTCCAGTATTAGTGCCTGACAGCTTTATTCAGCCATTAGCTTTACACTGATATAAATACTGTATATTGTAACAGGGGCGTCGCTAGAACCCTTTTACTTGGGCACGTGCCCCAGTGTAAATCTTTTGTGCCCCGGTGTAAATCTCAAGTTTATATTTTAGCAGTAAACTAGTGTATTCCTATTCCTTTACAAAGACAATCGCGGAAAAAACGGATCTTTATGCAAAGTAGTTACCCAATTTAGGCTTGTAAAAGCGACGAAGCAGTCGCATTGACGCGTGCACACACGTATCCATGGCCGCGCGCGTTTGCGTTCACCGCGCACAACCGCATTCAAAAGGTGACGTCACGCGAGTGCTTATGAAAGCATAACGAAACTAAAGTAAGTTTCTAAATAATAATGCTAATCTTATTTTGACTCGATCATTATTGACTTCTGTAGATGGACATCAGAAATGTTTTGTGCAAAGCAGGGAAAGGGAAGAAGAAAGTAGAGATGATGAGTTTAAGGGATGTAAGACAAACTATACATCCTCACCCTGTCAGGTCTCAAACAGAGGAAAAATCTCAGGAAAACCTCTGTCAAGTCTATAGAATTGCATCGTTGCTGAGAAAATCAACAGATGTATGTGTTATACTGTTCTGTATTTTGAGATATGAAATTAATATTTAGTTTAATAATATTTAACTCAAGGACACTAACTTACATAACAGTTAGCAGTAACTATGACTGAGATTATTTAGTATAGCAGTCATAAAATGACTGGTTTCTTAAAATATTCTTGTAAAAATAAGTTAATAATCATTGCTATCATTGTATAATGTAGAAAATATTTCTCTGCTGTCATTATTTCCAAACATGTTATGCCATTTATGCCTCCAAACATGTTAATAATGTTAGATATGATGAAGATTACACTTGTATATATGTATCTTTTGCAGTACCTGTTGCACTAGAATAGTGGGTTAAGCAAATGACATTGTATAGAAGTGTTGCACACTTTTAGCACACAGCAGGCTTTCAAAAAAGTCAGCAAAAAATTGGGGGCCTGTGCCCCAGTAGAGCTTTATGTCTAGCAACGCCCCTGCCTTGTAATACACTGCAAGTCACTTCAGATTAAAGCATCTACCAAATGGGTTAATATAGAAGAACTTTTAGATTAAAATGTGAAAAAACATTTGTGTTAGAGCAAATGCAGAAGGAGATTGATCAGATTGATTTGAGTTATCAGACAGAACTGAATGCCCACAATGTATGGAATTATTTTGTGCCAATAAAAATGAATGCATACTTTTAAGAAACGAATGAAGATATGAATTAAGAAGGAAAAACACTCTGAAAATGAAAATAATAAACTCAAAGGCATTTTTTTTTTGAAAGAACTGCATTCTTTTAACTGTTTTTAAGCATCTGTTTGAGCAAATCAAGTTTTATTCATTCACTGCCCGAGTTTTTGTTTATGCTTCACAAGTTAACGTTCACCGTTCTGGCACAAACCTCTCATGTGGGCAGGACTTAGCCGAGATATACTCTCATTGGCTCGTGAGATTTGGATTCACAAATCCCTCATCAGGAAGTTTTAGATTGCAGCGGAGCGGATTTTGGACAGACATCAGCAGTTTTCTGTTAGTTGTAGTGTTTGTGTAATTTATGTAGATTGTGCAATGTATTAGCTAGTAATTCATATTTCCGCTTTGGGTATCTTATGCAGGTATTATTTCAGACAAGTTTTCATTTCTGGCACAGAGCGTCCACGTCACCCTCAAGTACGCTAATTGATTAGGGCTGTCAAAAGATTAATCACGATTAATCGCATACAAAATAAAAGTTTGTTTTTGTATAATATATGTGTGTGCACTGTGTGTAATTTTATATATATACATATATTAACATTAACACATTTAATGGCATAAAATTGATGAATACACTTAGCACAATGGACCCTACAGGACAGGGAAAGCGGAAGTAAATACAAACAATGACCAATGAAAAACGGAAACAATGATGTGATTAACAAAGGAGCAATGAGTTACTATAGTTACAAATGACTAGGCGGAGACAGGATTAACAAGGTATACAAAGACAGAGTGAGAACAAAACAGGGCAAGACATAATGCAAATCAAAACCATAAGCATAACCCCAATCAATAAACAGGACGTAATACAAAACCAGGAAAATACAGATAACTAATACACTAAGAAACCGCATACAAAGTGATCAATAACAAAAACACCCAGACTGAAACCCTGACAGATGTGAGTTATACATTAGTGGAAATGTGAATGTAAGTTTGTTCAAGAGGAAAATGCTGATGAAATGAGCAGTGCTGAAGTTCAGCTGTCTATCAACTGCTTGTAAAGCTGATCTGGAGACAGAGCAGAGGTTACTGGATCTGAAACACATCTCAAGGCAAAACTGTGAAATCTCAAAAACTTGAAGGCACAGGAACCGGAAACTGAGAAGACAATGCACAGCAACCCTACAGCCATGATCGCCAGGACCTGCACAACATGTTCTGGTTTGCAGGTAAGAAATGCATTTATGGTTTACAGAAGATTTGTATAAATCATTAACACATTTAATGGCATAAAATTGATTACTCTGATTGTAATTAATTGATTATATTGACTGATGGTATGAAAACCGTTATGTATAATGCATGTATTAATGCACATCATAGTTTCCGTTCTATCTTTCTCTATCATTTTTTTCTTTAAATCCAGAGGAGTTTGATCAGGCAGTTCATAGCACTGCAGGGATGGCTGTTGTCCTGCTCATTAGATATGTTATGGAAATGGAGATGATGTACCTGTCACAGTAAGTGAGTTTACGTCATTCAGTTCACTGTTTAGTACACTGGCTGCTCTTCCATGATGCTATATTATTATATGATTGTATATGTGTTGTCAGGTTTCAGGTCTCCTACAGCACGTGGTGGGAAAGAACGACACTGTCCTCCTGTGGTTGAGTCAGAGCTGCGCAGCGCTATATAAGAGGAGCAGACCTCCAGCTGTGGCTCTGTATCCGATTGTATGGAACTCTGGCGATGATCAGCTGGAAAGGAAGACTGAGAAACTGCTGCCTAAATTTCCTTTGGCTTTATTGATGTCAATTATTTGCTAACTCAATTATTAACTCTTAAGGTCTAATTTGTGTGTCTTGAAGTGCTCTTTTGTCTTTCAGAATATCTTGTAGAATGGCTTCTATGGCAATAAGGTTGCTTTGGTATGTCCAAAACACCTAACACAACATGAAGGAGATTAGGTGTGTTTGACTCCATGCGCTGGGCTGTGCAGATTGGTTAATGTGTGACATCAGAATACAGCGAGAGCAATTCAATAGCAGACTGCTTTGTATGCATTACGATTGTTCTTGGAGTACTTGTCATGCATCAATCTGTCTTTGCAGTGCTGTCAGTCAAACATACATAATGTTGTCTTAAAATATGACAAACAGTTCTGTTCTACAGAAATGTAGTGACCGAAACGTTACTTATAATGTTAAAATGTCCAAAGTGGACTATTGAAATGAAGTGTTTCCTGCATTTTAACTATGCATTGTTTTCCAAAAGTTTTCCAGTTTTTGGTAGAAATACTCTCTGTATAGCAGTAGTAAGTCTTCATATTTGCAGATCTGCTGCTGACATCCATCCACATGGGACCAAATACATTTACGTAGTCTTTGTAGTGGCTCAACATAGTCCTGTCAGAACATGAGGTACTAATATGCAGTGTTTGTTTAGGTATACCGTAAGTGTACTTTTTGAAAAGGCATTGCCCCAGTGACAGCTTTTACACATTTTTTATGTAGTTTGTAGTCATTCTCCTATGATTATGTGTTTATCAACTTTGCATGTAGTGTGTAATTTGTTTATACTCCATAATTAGTTTATACTCCAATTTGTAATGCATCCTTAATAAAATATCTGAATAAAGAGAACAAAATAAATCAATTGTTCAAAGTTGTTACTTTTGCATTTCATTTTTATATATGCCTATATTTATATTCCTACAATCTGCACTCACTTAAAGGTCATTCAAGGTACATTCTGTCAGTTTGTGTGTTTTGTGGAGTGATTTGGGATTTGAGAGTGCCATGATTCACCAGCAGCTAGACTGAAACCTGTCTACAAAAACATTTTAAGCCGAAGATAAAGTTTGTCATTGTATACTCCAGCAAAGTTTTTCTTTTAGAGGTGTTTTTAAGCAGTATGTGAGCTTTGTTTGAAATACAAATTAAGATGTTCCCTTCTGTCTTTTATTATGTATGACAGCTTTAAGGTGCTTTTTAACAATTTTGAAGGACATGGTCCCACAGTTTCCTTGTATGGGCATGAATAGTATTTTTTTATGTCTACTTTTGCGTTCCACGGAAGAAAGAAAATCATATGGGTCTGAAGAAACATAAGTGTAAGTTAAATGATGACAAAATTATCTAATGTGGGTGAGATTTAAATGCTTCAGTATTGTTCTACAAACTCCAACAACAATACTTAGGGGCGGTTTCCTGGTCGGGGTTAAGATTTATCCAGTACTAGGCCTTAGTTACATTTAAGTAGTGTTTAGTTTTTACAAAAAACAATACTGGTGTGCATCTTTGAGACAAAACAATGGCACTGATATATGTTAAGATACGTCAGTACAAGGCGCTTTCAAATTGAGGCAGCTCAAATATGCATTTTAGTCTGGGACTAAGATAAGCCTTATCTGGGAAAATGACCCATTGTGTTTAGATGTCTTTTGGCACAGCATAAACTTTTGGAGATATTTGGTGTGTAATGTAAATGAATATATTAAAAATAAAATTGTTAGTCAAAAGTATAGCTAGATGAGGGAATGTGTAGATGTCTTGGTGAAAACAGACAGGTCAGTTACAAGTTGTTAATAAAAGTTGAAACTCTAGAAATGTAGGGCTGATCCCAGGAACTAGGCCTAATAGGTCGAAATGCAATTTTTTATTGTTACATTTATGTACATTCATAGCCTTATTGTTTAATATATTAATTGATTTGATATTATATGTCCATTTGATATTTAGTCCACCGTAATCCACCTGTGTGAAGGCATTCAGCTCTACGCAGACTCTGTCTCCATGGTAACAGCTGCAGGTTACAAACAATAGGTTACTATGGGAACAGCGGCTTTACGCGAGTCTCAGTCAGTGGCAGTGCAGCCAGTCATCTAGACATCGCCAAAATGAATGAGCAAGAATCGCAAAAAGTTGATAAAAGATTTGTTTTCTTAGAAAACCGCGTGTTGTTAACGTTTCAGCTAAAACCTGAGAGCTGGCAAAAATGTCTTGTCATAGAGGAGCAAAGACAATTCATTCAAGACTTTTTGGACAAATCAGATCACACAACTCTTGTGTTGTCGTTAAACTCCTCGGGACAGCTGGTTCCAGCTTTCGGATTTGCCGGAACCGAAAATAACAGATCAGTTTATTTTTGTAAGCGGAGTAAAACCGCCCTGTCTGTTGATACAATGAGATCAAAGTTAAATTGGGGAGTCGTGTCCTCTCCTTTGGAGCAGTTTTCAACGACTGTCGAGCAGGTGAGTTTAGTTTCGCTCTAGCGTTCTGTCGTGCATGAGGGGCTTTTAACAATTTCAACGGTTCACAGAAAGTTCAAAAAGTTATAGACAATAAGGTGAGGGAATATTGTGTAGTTACTGCATGATGTGGTGGCGTGAACAGACCTCTCTGCTGGGACAGGGGCGAAATGACAAAAAGCATTACTTTAATGTACTGTATTTAATCAAATGTAGGTTTCTTTTCCGAATGAGTAAGACATTGGGTAAATGTCAAAGACTGTCCCAACCTATCTGAATTCACTCTATTTATTTAATAAATAAACTGTAAAGTCTGTCTGCTGAGCTTTTAAATAATAAACTCCTCTCATTTAATTGGAATGTCATGACAGGTTGAGAATACATTTATGTTTATGAACACTTTCATTCAAAGCAACTTACAGTCCTTTCAAGATATACAATCGTTTATGAGTTTGTCAAAGCTGGATTTCACCTTATTTAACAAAGGTAACTGCTGAACTGTTGTTTGATTGACACGCAGAGTAATTTAGTGAGATAGCCTGCTACATTAAACACAGTGATCACAGGATGAAGTGTTCATTTAATAAACATGAAATCAAAACTTGCAAATGTATTCCATGCATCACTTTATAAATAGGGTCTTTAATAAGTTCAATATCTTCAAGTACATCCCCACTGACACTTTTTTTTTTAAATCACATAACATTGTATTTATATTGTATTGTATGTGTTTATTGCTTGTTGTATAAGCTATTGTATGAGGGGAGTAATGGTCTTAAAGGTTTGCCCTAAATAAAACTAAAAACACAGAATACACTTTTACTTAATGGCTTAATTAATTTAAATTATTTATTTTTTTTCTTAAAAACTTTTTTTTAGAAAAATCTTGCTATTATTTTGTAAAAAGTAAAATGTTTGGACAGATTTGGTCAATGGTTGCTTGTACACAATTTTGACCAGCAGGTGTCGCCAGCGTGTGTGGTGCTTCGAAAAACTGAATCAATGCGAATTGATTCGAAGCTTCGAAAAGCTTCGTTTCTCCCATCATTACTCAAATGACACATGCGGTACCGCAAGAACAGACTACTGGATGACGTCAAAGTTCCGCGATAGCGATTTAAAAGCAGAATCCTCCGTATGATTTCACGAATAGCTCTCAAGTTAAGTTTTACGTCATCCGGCTGATTCTTGCAGCGCTGCAAGTCGAACAGGCTTAAAACACACAGGACTAAACCATTACAAAAACACACAGGGGATAACATAAACACAATTTAAGTAAATTTAAATAAATTCATTTTACAAAAATTGTAAAACAACCACATACATTTTAAATAAGAAAACATCAAAATTCATAATCAAAATAGACCATTATCAGTATACAAATAATTTATCAAACAAAATCAAACAAACCATCTTACATTCCCCAAGCTAATTTTTAACATAGAACGACCCGGGAACTTAAAAGACGGTCTTTGTTGCCAGTCGGTTCTCTATAGACGCGGATTTTTTCACAGGCATTCCACGCAGCACTAAACAACACCCGGCCTCCGCTCCTCACACAGGTAACATAAACTCAAAGAAATAAATATTAACTAAAGGAAATAAACCACTAACTAGAAAGTGTGCACCCAAACTAGTCGGTGGTATGAAATAAATGCTGATGATAAATAAACGTATAAACAAAGCAACGGTGTCTATCGCTTTTATTTACTGTCCTACCGTAACAAACATTTCATTATGAAATACTAAATATAAACAATTATATAAACAGAAACATGTGAATGTGTAGTTTATCATGCAGTTACCGCTCTAATGTGTTGCTGCGTCATTGGCCATCCCAAACATTGTACGATTTCATCGGACGCATGTGCGTTGGCTTGGCGCGGAATGCGTTTGGTTCGGAACTTCATTTCCGGTATCTGTTTCATGGTCTGACTAGTAAATGGCTAAAATGAACTTTGAACAAATACCTCGTCGAAAATAAGTGTTTGGGTTTTCTAAAGACTATGGACACCTATATGAAAGAAGATTTGGCCGGTTTGTAGTAGTATTGTGTATCTATTACATTGTTTACATTATAGTACACATTTTTACACATCAACGTTAGCCTGGTATAGTTTTTATACGCTTTAGCTATGAAATATGAACTACAGTAATCGTGTTTATTTAGCTTGTTATCAGAAATGAACTACTCAAAAAGACTTTATTAATTCTTAGCAGAGGATACCAAAAGTTACGTATGTTACACAAAATACTTTTTTCTGCTGAAACCGTCTATAAACACACTTTACATACATAAATTAGGGCTTAACATTAACTCCCGCCAAATGCGGGCAGATTTCACCTGTGACTGGTAAGCCCACTAGCCACTTTGTCGGGTTGAATATATATATATATATATATATATTTTTTTTACTTGTAGTTTTCTTTAAATCCATGTGAAATAATAAACTGTTCGCGGTGCGACGCTACGAAACTACAACTCCCATGAGCACTCCCTGCTCCAAGTTCAAGGCTTTTTTTATCATGGAGAGCTCCAGCGATGATGGATTTGCTAACGCACGAGACGCAGTCTGAGTGTACACACGCACACTTTGCCCAAGAGTAGAGGTATGCGATTGCATTAAAAACGTTTAAGGTGTGTGCACATTCTTTGAGCAAGAGCGGAGATAATTTCATGGAGATTTGTGCACATAAGAGCGCGCATCCAGTTTCGTGCAATGGCATATGAAACCCTTAAGGATAGGGATACGCGGTCGCGCATCATTCTGTGCTTTTGTATTTTCACCAAACATGCCCTCTCGGCATTTGTCAATAAATTATCACCTTAAATTAATCCCTTTTAACAGAACCCATAATCAAGCTTATAAAATACAAGCTGCATAAACGAGTTGACAGTAAAATTCATGTACATATTCTGACTGAGCAGTGTTTACTGCTGTAGTTTATACATTTAAAATGTTTGTCTAGTTTTTGTGTGAGTGTTTATCTTAACCTTTCACACCCCTGCAACCACTTATTATATTCACTAGAAGCTACTGTATTTATGCCTTACTGCACTGAAAAAAATACTTATTTTTCGTATTTTTGTCTTGTATAAATATCTAAAAATTCTTAAATCAAGATGTATTTTCTTGATAAGCAAAATGACCTATGAAAATAAGTCTAGTTTATAGACAAAAAAATACAATTTAAGTGAATTTGTGCTTAAAACATGATAAATCTGTCGATGTGGTAATAAAATGTTTCTTGAATTAAGTGTTTAAGTAAAAATGTTTAAGATTTTTTTTCTTACCCCAGTGGCAGATTGTGTTTTGGTTTGTCTAAAAACTAGACTTAATTTCTTGGGTAATTTTCTATCAAGAAAATTATTCTTAATTTAAGAATTGTTAGTATTTTGTCTTTTTAGTACAAAGAGTCTTTTTTTCAGTGTAAACTGCATGTTTTTCATGCAGCTAAATATGATACGCCCTCTGGTGTAGCGGGTGGGAGGGTAGATGCGTTACGTTAGGCAAGTGCTCAGCTGCTGGTGAGTTTATCTAAAAGGAAGCGGTCTACTAAACCAATGGTTCTCAATCCTGGTCCTGGAGGCCCACTGCTCTGCACATTTTGTCTGTCTCTCTTATCTGCCGGCCTTATCTCCGGTTCAGTTCATGGAGATCTCTGGTAATGAGCTGATGATTTGAATCAGGTGTGTTAAATAAGGGAGACACACAAAATGTGCAGAGCAGTGGGCCTCCAGGAATAACGTTGAGAACCAGTGTACTACACTCTCTGGCACACAGGGACGAAAACTGAGAAAGAAAGAAGATAAGAAGAAACATGCAGTTAAATGTGTCCAGTCCAGCTTCAGTCAGACGTGATCATCCCTTCAAAGATCAGGGCTGAATCCGAAACCGCATACTGACATACTATATAGTAGGCAAAAAGCAGTAGGCGAACGAATAGTATGTGCGAAACTTCAGTATACGTTAAAGGATAGGCGAGAATTACCGGGATTTTTAACTATTTCCCGCGAGATTCAGAGGCACGTGTACTTAAGTATCGTCCGAAACAGCATACTTTCCTAAATTATAGTACGTGAACAGATCTAGTATGTCCGAATCCTCAGTATTCATTAAATCAGTAGGCGAAAAATCCCGGGATACCCTACTGAGTCCGCCCAAATTTGGAAGCATGCATCGGATGGACACTTCTATCCCAGCTTTCCCATGATGCCACGGGAAAGCAAAGCAATCAGCTGGTGACAGCCAATCGGGTGATTTCCATACACACAGGGCTGTTCCAGCACCCTGACTTCACGCAAAGAGCCAGGATATACCACAAAGTGCTCAGCTGATTTATGAAAATAAAGCTGCAGAATTGTCACAGCTGTGTTGAGATGGCAGAAAATATGTGATAGTTTCTTAAATAAATACATTTGAATAAAGTTTTGTTTCATATGGTATTCACTTCTATACTTTTTCATTTATTGTAATGGTTTTATTCATTCATTTTTTTATTCATGTTTCCTGTTATTTTAAGGAAATAAAAGAGGATAATTGCTTCACTAAAGTGTATATAAATCACTTGTCGTCTGACAATACATATTAAATTACAGTCTGCTTGTTTTACTTATTTTTGTCCACTAAAAAAATGTGTAATAAAATATCTGTAAAACTGACAGAGACTGTAGTAGAGTTGTCAAGTTACTGATGCAATCGTGATGTTCGTGCACCTGTCCCTCATCCAAACGCATACGTTTTCATGCATGTTATTAGGTTTGTTCGAGTTCATGCACCGCTGCGAGAACCAACAGGTGGATTTCATCAAAGTACCGCGAGAGTGATTCCAGAAATCATACCGAGAACTCTGATTTCGAGTCGCTCTCGCTGTATTGTGATGTCTTAGCGCTCGTTAAGTAGGTACTCAGTGAAATTCAAGTATGCGATTTCGGATTCAGCCCAGGACTCTTGATGTGTAAACTTTAGAGAGAGTTGCGCTACTGTGTCTCAAACTGTAGTCCATTAACATACATTTGGAGAATAGAGCATTGAAAAACAACATAATATTTTTATGTGGAGCGACTGTTTTTGCTGCGCCATTTGAAATTCGCCCTCCTTCTGTGTGCGCGCTCGTTTAAGGGCACTCAAGATACGTTTCAAAAAGCAAGCGAACATAAAATCTTTCTGTTCTTGACAGGCCACATACAAACAAAATGATATCCACAGTGTTCATTTTCTAATAAAAATGAAAGCATTTAAAAAATATGGATATTTGTGAGTGTTGTAGCAGCACAACAGCCTGAAACTGCTAAGAAGCTGAATAGGAAGGCAATAAATTTGTGAACGTCAATAATCTTTGCAATTTGATGTTTATTCTTCATCCATTTGAAGGTTGTCGCATTGTAGCAGAAAATAACTTTGGTTTGCTCAAAAATACTGCGTTTGGATTAATATGTTACTGTATGTTGCATTACGATTATACGGTCAACCAAAAAATATTTGCTCCCACACTGACCCCCATGCTTCCTAAAGTTACATACATAGGTGTTTTAACTTTAATTAATGACACCCCAATTCTCCTATAATCACCGAATTTAAACTTAACATGGCGCCTACAAGTGCACCCTACAACTTTGGCAGGCCACCAATAAGGGCAAGAACGATATGCAGGATAAGAAGTGGGCAGTTTTGTTTAGCCCAAATACTGAATAATTGCACAATAAAATGAACTAGCATACTAGAAGACAAGCCTGGCTTCAGTTTAAGTAGTCTTTAGTTTAAGTTTACTTTTGTAAAATATCTTTTTTAAATAATGTAAATAGTGTAATTTAAAATTTGGAATAGGTTGTGTAATATAGTGTTAATTCTTACAGATGTTCACCATTGTTAATGGATTATACAAATGAGGCTGTACTGAAATGTGAGAAGTAGCGCCTGATGTCAACAGAGAGGGCATAAACTATTTTTGTTTTTCCTATATTAAAAATTTGAACGTTGTGTTTTAGGGTTACCAGAACATGTTTGAATACATTTTTACAGCGTATGTGACCCTGCCTGTGAAATCCAGCTTTCAGTCTCTTTAGTATCTATATCTCTATATCTTATGTGTCCTTACTCATATTATATTACTCATACTTACATTTTCTTAGAACGGTTTTTTTTTTTTTTTACATTTTATGTTGATTTCATCATTTAGAAAACAGTAAATCACAAAACATCTGAAGTGTGATAAGTTTTGTTTATTTTGTGACACTGTGTTGTTTTTTAACTAATGGTACTGTATGTACTTAGCTCTTACAAACTATTTATCAGGAGGTTGGTATTTTGTTCTGTAGTGGTTAAGCTCTTGGTTGGAAACAATGCTTAAAGGCTCAGGTGATCAATGAACAATTACCATGTGCACTTAAATGCCAGTTTGTCTCAGTGTTTGTAAAAGCATCAGCAAAAATGATGAATTGGTAAATTAGTGCTGATAGAAACATCACAAGATGATTTGGGTTTAACATGTCCTGCACTGACCTGTGATTAATTACAATTTACATTTTTATATCTTTTAGGTTGTTGTACCACTATTGTCTAACAAGAAGAACCACAGAGCTGTGCCTCGTGTTGTTTCTCTGGACCTCACTCGACATGTCGATGCCCTTAAAAACAGTGTGTGTTTCACTATGGGTCAAGTCAAAGGCAAAACTTTACTTCCCCTACCTACAGGATCTGAAAGATTTGAGGAAGCCACTCATGAAAGAGGAAAGGGGTCAGTAATTCCTGAAATGTGTTTTTACTCTTCCTAAAATAGAAAAATTGTGATTTATCAAGTGGTCATATTTTGATTGTTGTTAAAAGTATAAATTCTACTTGTTCTTGTGATTAAGCTATAAAACTTTGCTGTAATTGTTTGATGTTTTGCAGTGGCTGTCGTGTGGATAAAAGCCTCATTTACTCTATGGAGACTGTTGTGATTGATTGGAGTAATCGAGTCTATAAAGTCTTGAAGAAAGATTCTTCTGAGACACTTCTTAAAGGCAAAAACCCAACTCCACATGTGGAGATCAACTTTTGGAAAGACAGGTTAGCTTTCCATACTGGGAATTTCCAAACCAGGCTCACTTCCTTATACGTACATTCTATATAACCTAACAAATGTTTTAGACTATGTCCACTAAAGGGCGTTTGAGTTTTTATCTGTTTTGATGTGATTTTTAAAAGTTACGAATGACACATATACACACATTAAAATTAGCCTGTCTTTGTTAAAAAATACATTTGTGCCGTTTGGTACCCATTTATAGTTATATGCACACAAACACACGGCTTGCCTAAACGACTTTGTTGCTGTATTTAAAGTGCTGTCTTTAAAGTTTAAATTTAATAAAACACAGCTGACTTAAACATACAGATGTATTTTGATCATTTATAACTGTCCCTTTTGTAAGTTGCCACAATGCTTCCTGTAAAAACAAGAAGTTTTGACAAACCTCGTCCAAACACAATCAATCCTAACAGCAACGACATCAGAATTTTATATGTCACACAAGCATGAACTGATGAATGTACTCTGTAATGTTTAGTATTGTCTGCTTTGTAATCTTAAATGAAAATGGAGAAAAACAAGCACCTCTAGTGGACACTCTAACTGAAATCTGCAGCAAAAACATATTTGATGTTATGCAGAAATGTAGGCAGAGGTACGCAATTCCAGTGAGCGTGAGAGTGTGTTTAGTCAGTCAAATTCTGCGTAAAATAGTCATTAACCTTGTTTCTCCTTATATTCTGTTATTTGGTTATGCGTTTTATTTTCTGTTACAGAGTTGCTGATCTTCAGGGCATACATGACCAGCTCCAGTCACCAAAGATTGCAAAAATGGCTGAGCTAATGGTTGCAGTAGAAAGCGTTTACTATCCCTATTTTGAAAAAATGCTCCAGGATGTTGCAGAAGGTATGATTTTGTAAAAACATTAACTTCAGGCCAAAAACGTATGATGCTTCAGCTGTTGTGGTAAAGCTGTATGTTTATAACATGTTATTTTGTTCTTGTTAAGCTCTAAATGAGGCAAGGGAGATCAGTGTCTTCCTGAAGCCGATACAGAAACCTATAGACGACCTGGAGACTCAAGACTTCATAAAGGTGAAGGGGAGTATTGTTGCCCTTATGCACACCGTCTGTGTGATCTGGGCCAACTCTAAATACTACAACACCCCAGCCAGAGTCACTGTGCTTTTACAAGAGATCAGCAACCTTCTCATCCAGCAGGTATTTTATGTATCGAGCTAGAATTACGTGTCACTGTTTTTATTTATTTGTGTATTGTTAATTTTCAGAGATGCCACAAGTTTGTAAGCACTTTGTATCATAAGGCTGCTTTAATGTTTTGTTTTGTTCCTGATTATTTATATATATACAGTAGTCGTCAACATTTGAAGTGGATCAAAAAAGTTAATCAACGTTTTTTTTGTCCTAGACGAGTACAAGTATTGTTCAAAATTTTTTGACAACTTTTATAAAAGACTTTGATCCATTTCAGATGTTGACTAGTGTAAATATAAACACTTTAATCTCACATAAACAAAAAGCACTTCTCAGGGACTTATTTAAATAATAATAATAATACGACCAGTTTATTGAATTATTTTTTTTTGTGTTTACTTAATGTTTTTAGCTATAAAGTAAGAATCACAGAAATCAGGGGTTTATTTTATATTTTGACCAGCCTAAAACGTCATATGCTGTACAATAAACGGTAAAATTCAGCTTGACCTCCGGAAGTCACTAGATTTTTTTGTACCTTGTAAGTTTTGCACTTTTATATTAAAGCTTAAGATTCTGTTTACAGCAGTTATGTTGTGCCCAGTAGTGATAGGATCTGAAATCAGTGTTATTTTTATAGGCTCGGAGTTACCTGAACCCAGAAGACATCCTAAAGGGTGATGTGATGGAGAGCCTCTCACAAGTTCAAACTGCTATAGATGTTCTTACACATTTCAAGAGCACATACGAGGACAGAAAGGCCAACCTGAGTCAGTACCAAAGAAATGAGAAGAAGGTTAAGCCCTGGGATTTCTCCCCGCTCATGGTGTCTGTTCGTCTTGATCACTTTTTGAAGAGACTAAGAACAATTGAAGTAAGTAAATAATTTAAAATGATGGGAAACATTTAAAATAATTAAATAATTATTTTAACAATATTGTGAAATAATGGGTAAGGAGTAGAAATTAAATCAAACTTTGTTTTATCTGAATGTCTATGGTGGTTAAAGCCATCATACATATAATCATTTCTCAAGGCAAGGCTTTGATACCTATAGCGAGGGTATGTTATTTGTGTGTACAGTAGATATTCTGATGGTACTGACACTGAGGTTATTGTCTGGGTTTATTACAGTATCTTTTAATGTCATTGTTTAGACGCTACTGCTGACTGTCGTTGATATGATGAAGTTGGAAAAGGTTGTGTTAGGAGGCATTCGAGGGAAATCTCTCAGTCAGCAGGTCCAGTGGTTACATGAGGAATTCTTGGAGACATACAAAGTATTCTCAGAGAAGACATATGATTGCCTTGATCTTAGTAACATGGTAAGTTAACATTTAAATATCACAACAAAACAAACAGGGATAAAGATCTTTTAAACCCCTTAACTGGCACCGTCCCTTGAGCTGGACACCTGAATTTACATTAATTTACATTAATTACATTTGCATGTACATTTTTATATCACAACAAACTATGTATTATTGGAAAGGTCTAAGCCTCTAGAATACATTTTTCAACA